>NW_006408553.1:9353736-9475707 GCF_000296735.1 Chrysochloris asiatica
GTGCGTATATCTTTTCCTTGTGGGTAGATACCGAGTAAAGGGATTGCTGGATCATAAGGTATTTCTATTTTCAACCTTCTGAGGAAACGCCATATTGTTTTCCAAAGAGGCTGGACCATTTTGCAATCCCATGGATATATTTCTAAAAAAAAAAAAAAAAACACGACCTACCTAAACTTACTTGGAATGAAGTAGGAAGCTTGAACAAACCCATAACAAGAGAAGAAATTGATCATGTCATCAAAAAACTTCCAACCAAAAGAAGTCCAGGCCCAGATGGCTTCACGGGTGAGTTCTACCAAACATTCAGGGAAGAACTGTCACCAAATCTACTCAAATTATTCCAGAATAAAGAAGAGGATAGAAAAGTCCCTAATACTTTTTATGAAGCAAGCCTAACCCTCATACCAAAACCAGGGAACAACATCACTAAGATAGAAAATTATTAAACAATATACCTCATGAACATAGACACAAAAATTCTCAACAAAATCTTAGCCAACAGAATCCAGCAGCACATCAAAAATAATATATCATGACCAAGTGGGTTTCATAAAAGGGATGTACAGTGTAATCCACCATATAAATAAGAAAAAGGAAAAGAACCACATGATCATATCGATTGATGCAGAAAAGGCATTTGAAAAAATACAAAATCCATTCCTGATAGAAACACTCAACAAAGTAGGAATTGAAGGGAAATTCCTCAAAATAATCAAGAGCATATACACAAAACCAACAGCCTACATTACTCTCAATGAAGAGAAACAGAAAGCCTTCCTTTTGCAAACAGGAACCAGACAAGGATGCCCTTTGTCACCACTCCTATTCAATATTGTTTTGGAAGTTTTGGCCAGAGCTGTACGGCATGATAGAGAAATTAAAGGCATCCAAATTGGCAAAGAGGAAGTAAAACTCTCCTTATTTGCAGACGATATGATCCTATACATAGAAAATCCCAAATACTCAGTTAAAAAACTACTAGACCTCACTGGAAGATTCAGCAAAGTGGCAGGGTATAAGATCAACATGCAAAAATCAGTTGGATTCATCTATAGTAACAACAATAGTGCTGAAAAGGACAACAGGTAAGCAATACCATTTACAATATTTGCCCAAAGGATAAAATATTTAGGAACAAACATAACCAGATAAACAAAGGACTTATACAAAGGATATTTCAAAACACTACTGCAAGAAACCAAAAGAGACTTATCGAAGTGGAAGAACATACCATGTTCCTGGATAGGAAGACTCAACATTGTGAAAATGTCAGTACTGCCCAAAGCAATTTACACATATAATGCATTCCAATCCAGATTCCAACAACATTCTTCAAAGAGATGGAAAAGACAATTACTAACTTTATATAGAAAGGAAAGAGACCTAGGATAAGCAAAGCACTGCTTAAGAAGAAGAACAAGGTTGGAGGCCTCTCACTCCCAGATTCAAAATTTACTACATGGCTACAGTGGTCAAAACAGCCTGGTAGGGGTACAATGAAAGATACATTGATCAATGGAACAGAATTGAGAATCCAGTAATTAACCTATCCACATACAACCAACTGATTTTAGACAAAATGCCTTGGTATATTGCATGGGGAAGAGATAGTCTTTTTAACAGATGGTGCTGTCAGAACTGGAAAGTGATATGCAAAAGATTGAAACAAGACCTTTACCTCATGCCCTATTCAAAAAGGAACTCAGCATGGATTAAAGACCTACATGTGAATTCCAAAATTATGACGGCCATCAGTGAAAAAATAGGGACAAATGTGGGTACTGTATATTTTGAAAAGTACACAAACAAAAGTACACAAAATAGATGATTGGAACATACTAAAACTTTAAAACTTACGTGAATCAAAACAATTCACCAAAAGAGTATAAAGGGAGCCCACAGAATTGGAATAAATCTTTTGCAATGACATATCAGATAAGGGACTCATTTCTAAAAAGATAAGAAACTACAACACCTCTTCGAGAAAAAGACAAATAACCTAATTAAAAAATGGATACAGGACATGAACAGACACTTCACTAAGGAGGAAATCCGGGCAACCAACAAACATATGAGGAAATGTTCACTATCACTAGCCATCAGAAAGATGCAAATCAAAACAACAATGAGATATCATCTCACACCAGCAATAACAGCAAAGATCAAAATAGTAGAGGACAATAAATGCTGACGAGTATGCTGAAAGACTGGGAACTTCCTATATTGTTGGTGGATTGCAAAATGCTAAAACCACTCTGGAAGACAATATGGCGCTTCCTCAGAATGTTGGAAATAGAAATACCTTATGATCCTGCAATTTCTCTACTTGTTATTTACCTACAAAAAATATGAGCCATAACACAAATAGATGTATGCACACCAATGTTCATAGCTGCACTATTTACAATAACAAAAAGATGGAGACAGCTTAAATGCCCATCACTTGAAGAATGGATAAACAAACTGTGGTACATACACACAATGGAATACTGTGCTATCTTGAAAAACAACAAGGAAGCTGCAAGCCACCACATAACATGGACGAACCTTGGGGACATAATGCTGAGTGAAATTAGTCAGTCACAAATGGAGAAATACTGCATAAGACCATTATTGTAAAAGACTAAGAAAAAGAACCCACCCAAAAAGGGAGAAAACAAAATAAAACTATATATATAATTGCTGATCACCAGGATGTATGAGATGAGAGGAGGGGAGGGAGGGAAAGGAAGATAGAGTACAGGGTAGAGTATAAACACAGGAAATCTTGGGTGCTGGGCAGGGGGGCAATACACAAGAAGGGGGAGGGGATAAGAAGAACAAAGTGGATGGTAGAACAGTTAGGCAAGTTCGCATGGGCAAAGCAGGACAGAGGTAAATTATGATGTATGCACACCCTTGGATTAACAGTGCTTCTGGATACAGGGATTGAGGCATGGTTTGAAAAGGTAAAAGAGAGGAAAAATGTTAGGATGCTTAGCTGTCTTTTGAATCTTGGTTTCCCATGCCTACCATTGTGAAATAGACACTTGGGGGGGCGGGGCGAGGTAGCCAGAAACATCACAATAGAAAGCTTGTAAGCCTGTCTTCAGCCTATAACTGATTGGAATACCTTACAGGGGACTAGAAATTGCCCAGTGAAAGAGACCTCCTGTGGAGCTTTTGCATTTTATAAGACCATAGGTAATAACCAGAATGCCATCCAGAATTGTCTGAGGTGGGAAATTTCCACTGGAAATTATGAGTAGACCAACCTGGAGTGGTTAGAAGAACAGAGGACACTTTGTGAAGAAAGACCAGGAGGAAAAATCAGAAACAATAATGGCAGTATGATTGATTACTACAAGAACAAGTAAGCTGATCTCCTGGGAGCCTTCAAGGCAAGTGGTTGGGTCCTTTCAGAACAAACTCCCTTCCAAGTCTAAAACTCAAGGGGAATACATGAACAGTCATGTGGTCTGGCTGGTGACCACATCGGTCACCGATAAGAGGAAGAGGGGTAAAAACAGCAATGAAGTTGGGATCCGAGTCTGACCACATTCAATAGACTCCTGTGAACCCAGGTGGAGACCTGGATGGCCAGCAGTTACAGTAAGACCCGGGTACTACTGGGCCCAGAGGCAGTGACATGGCCACAGAGGACTAGAGCGGAGAATGACATGTCTAGCTGATATGAAGTGAGGGGAGATGCACAAGAACACCCATACTTGAAGATAGTGCCCACTTGACCTAGCTTCGATGGCTGGATGATCAGAACTTAACTAGAAGAAAGAAGAGGAAGGAAAAAAAAAAAAGAGTAACCTACTAAAATCTGATAAACTTTACCTATACGTATGGATGTAGTAGCTCAAAAAAGGGAACAAATCTTTACAGCAAGGATCACTCCCACCCCTCAGTACACAGGGTTAACAGGAATGGGATACTTGACATTGGTTACCCAAATTGGGGGAGGGGGCTATAAAAGCAAGAACTGACTGGCTTACAAGCTTTCAAGAGGGAGCCTAGTTCCAGACGGGGCAGGGATAGGTAGAACCTCCACTGAAGGATTTCCACTCTATTGTGACCTGACTGGGCTGGTGAAAGGAAATGGGGATAAGACTCCTGTGGTACAGTAGTGAATAATTGCCATCAGGACTGACTCTTGAGGGTTGGAAATGTAGAGGTAGATATTTTTTGACAAAATGAGGGGAGTGATTGATTTTGCAGCCCAGAAGTGGAGGTTTCTGGGACCATCAAGTGAGAAGAGCAGAGAGTGTGACCCTACCCAGAGAGGCAGTGAGACCAGGTGTGGAGACAGAGATGATGGCATGGACAGATGATGTGGCTGGGGACATGGGACTCAAGGAGGGAGAGGGGTTGTGTGCTGACAGCCAGGGTGGAGAGCCTGTGGGGTGTATCCTTTGGTTATTTGATGATATATGGCGGGGATTTTAATCATTGCAATGAAACGAAATACGGTAGGGGAAAAAACAAAAACAAACCTATGGTGTATGAGTCAAAATCAGCAGGATGGCAACTGTTAGCTATATAATAAAAAATTACCATATATGCTAAAATAATTTAAAATAAATTAAAAATGGGCATGGGACATGAAAGATGCTTCACAAAGGAAGACATTCAGGCAGCAAACAATCATATGAAGAACTGGTCACAATCTTTAGCCATTTGTTGTTAAGTGCCGTTAAGTCCTTTCCGACCATAACAACCCTGTATAGAGTTTCCAAGGAGTAGCTGGTGAGCTTGAACCACCGACCTTGCAGTTCAAACGGCTTTGCAGTCTGGCGCATTAACCCACAGCACCACAGAGAGATGCAAATCAAAACAAAAAGGAGGTATGATCTCACACCAGCAGTAAGAGTGAAGTTCAAAAAATCAGAGGACAACAAATGCTGGTGAGGATGTGGAGAGACTGGGACCCTTTTATATTGCTGGTGGGACTGTAAAATGATTGAACCACTCTGGAACACAGTATGGTGCTTCCTCAGAAAGTTGGAAATAGAAATACCTTATGATCCAGCAGTTCATCTACTTGGTATATATATCCACAAGAAATATGAGGTAGAACATGAGTAGATACATGCACATTAATGTTCATTGCAGTGCTATTCACAACAGCAAAAAGATGGAGACAGCCTAAGTGCTCATCAATGGAAGAATAGATAAACAACCTTTGGTACATATACACAATGGAATACTTTGTTACCTTGAAGAATCACGATGAAGCTGCAAAACACCTCATAACCTGGATGAACCTTGAATATATAATGCTGACTGAAATTAGCTAGGCACAAAAGGACAAATATTGCATAAGACCATTATCATAATAGCTTAAGAAAAATTTCCATACTAAAAGCTTACTTATTCTGTGATTACTAGGGTGGGAGGTAGCGGACAGTAATTCATGTGCTAGGGGATAGACACATGATAACTCAGGTGATGGGAAGGGCAATAAATAGGAGGAGGAGGGAAATGCACAAGAAGTGGGAGGAGATAGATGAACGGGAATGATAGGGGAAGACTTAGGGAGGTATGTATGGGCTAAATGGGATAGGAGTATATTGTGATGTATGCACAGCCTTGGAATAACAGGGCTTTATGATACAGGGATAGAGACATAGTCTGAATGGATAAAGGGAAATTAGTATTAAGGTGCTTGACAGTTTTGTGCATATTGTTTTCCCCTGCCTACTCTTGTAACATAGACATTTAAATGTCATAGAAAGGAATATTTTGAAATATGGTTATAGAAATCTTGCAAGCCTGTCTTCAGCCTATAATGGATTGGATTATCTAAAAGGGGTCTAGACTGTACCCAGGAAAACAGGTTTCTTCTTAAGCTTTGGTAGAGTATGGTGCCTTAGGTAGAATCCTGAGCCTCACCCAGAACCTTTAAGGCTGGGCCAATCCCAATTGAAAAGACACGTAGACCAACCCAGAAGGCTAGAGGAATGGAAGACACTTCTTGAAAGAAAGACCAGTGGTGGGATTGAGGTTTAGGGAGCAGACTGTTTGACTGTGACAATATCAAGCAATCTGTGTACCTTGGAGCTATCTAAGTAAGAAAAAAAAGTCAGCCCATTAGAGTAAACCCCTTTCTAAGACGGAGACTCAAAGGGAACACATGATCAGTCTTGTTTGCTCTCTAGTGACTGCCTTGTTCAACTTGTGAGCGGAAGTGAGGGAAATGCACCAATGAAGACATGGGCTGAGTTTGGCCATGTTCCATAGACCTTGAGATGAGAGAGAGAAGAGGAAGGGCTGGCTGGTTTGAGGCTCAAGGTGATGTGTGAACTCCTGAGCCCAAGGACACTGGCCTAGCCATTGGGGGCTAGAGATAAGAGTGAAGTTGCCAGGTGGTCTGAAGTTGGGGGAGGTGTGCAAGGACTCCCAAACTTGCAGATAGTATTCATTTGACCTTGGATGGCTTGCTGACCAGAACTTGGTCAGATGAAGATAAATAAGTTTGATACAGAGAGCAAGTGTAGATTGCTAAAACTTCATGTACTGGACCTTTGAATATGGAAGAAGTTGCCCAAAATTCCAACAAAAAGGGAAGGATTTGTCATATCAAAGATCAAGCTTGCCTCCTCAGTACACTGGGTTAATAGGGATGGGCAACTTAAACTTCAGCTATCAAAATTGGGGGCTTATAATGGCAAGAAGTATCTGGCTTACAAGCTGTCATGAGACTGCTTTGTGTTAGAATGAGGCAGGTAAAATAATTATCACCAGATGGGTCTTGTGATAATGGGGATAGGATTTTATGATTCAATTGTGAATAAATGTTATCAGGACTAATGGTGATTGTCACAACTAAATGTAGATGAGGTATAACTAAAAGGGGGAAGCAGTTAATCTGTCATTTCAGGAACGGAGGACCCTAGGACCATCAAGAGGGAAGAGCATGAGAGGAGCAAGGGATCCTAACCAGAAAAGCAGGGACAACAGAGTTGGTGGTGGAGGTGATGGCATAGAGAAAGCAGCTGAGGACTATAGGCCCATGGACTGAGAAATGCAGTGTACCTGAGGGCAGGAGGCTGGCTTGCAGAATGTGCCTTTTGGATATTTAAACAAATACGTATTTTCAATGTGGTATGTGTACCTCAAAAAATGAAAAAGGTAATAGAGGCAAATACTGTTGGCTGATGGTGCATGGAGAGGATTGTAATCATTGCAATGATTTGTTGAATGTAAAACTGATGAGCTGCCCTGTAACCCTTCATTCACTCAATTCACAATAAAAGTTAAAAAAAAAAAAAAGTATTGTTCTCATCTTCAAGAAATCCAGAGCAGTGTGATTGTGGTGACAAATAAAATATTGTCCAAAGCTTTTATCTGCATATCTTGAGTGTATAGTGTGCAAATAAAGACAGAGAACGATGGGGAAAGGAAAAAAAAAAAAAAAAAGAAAGAAACAAATGTAGCTCATTTCATGTTTTTCAAAAAACTTTTCAAATATTTTCTGCTGTGGCAATTAGCATTTCATGTGAATGTTTCACCAAGTATATGGAGAGCTTATATTTCAGCTTGAGATAAGGGAGAAAGTAGCAGACATGCTGGTGAATTGTGTCTGGAATCTTTGTGTGGTGTATAGACAGCTTCAGAAGGCCAAGGAGCCAAGTAGAATGGATAGTGTGGCTGGGGTGAGTGCCTACAGGGATCTGAGGGAAAGCAGAGGGAAGGCAGAAGTTGAACAAGTAAATGGTATATTGCTGTTTGTATTGTTCAGCATGCTTTCTCCTTTCAGCAAAGTCAAAACTACTACCTGGAACTGGAGAAATTCAGTCTTGCAGGTGCGTTGCCATGATGTTACCATCTGAAAGACCTCTTCATTTATTCATTCATCAGTAATTCATGATTATATGTCATAGACACCATCTAAAGTTTGGAGGTACAATAATGAACAAGACATGATCTTACCCTCGGGAAATTTCTAGGCCAGAAGATAATGTGAAAAATTTAGCATTATATAAAGAATGCTTAAGATCTCCAGATGATTTGTACGTATTTGCTATAAAAAAAAAAAAAATGGTAAATTTGAACTTTCAGTCGCCACCCCTGCCAATATCCTTGAAAAACCTCTTTAATTAAAAAAATATAAGCATCAAAACTATGATTTTTTTTTTTTTTAGAAATATGGAGGAGGATGTTGTGCTGCCAATAAAAACACTATTTACTAAAACAGACCTTATATTTGGAAGGTATGTATGATAGCAATGTTAGTTAAGAGGGTTTTCAGACCTGAATAATGAACAAAAATGTGCAATAACTTGAATTTGGAGTCTATTTTTACATACTATGACAAATACTGATACATTTACTGAAATAGCTAATGGCCTACTGAAATGGTAGCATAGCTTTTCACAGACACCAGCTGGCAAAAAGTGTTAAACGATTTGAAATGAGTTATCAAGCATTGCTGTTTTGTAAATAGAAGTCTTGATTTCTTTTGCAGACACATGTGAAAAGAGGCATCTCTTACTCAGTAGTAACCCTTTTGGAGGTGCTCTGGTTACACAAGAGTCCTATTGAATCAGCAAGTTTAATGTAGTGGACTCAGTCCAAAATTCTAGATTTGAGTTCTGTCTCTGTTAGTAAGTAGCTATGTGACCCTGAGGAGTTACTTTACCTCTCTGACCTCTAGTTTCCTCTCTATGAAATGAAGGGGTTCGACAAGGTAATCCACAAAGTCCCTTCTAACATTGTCATTTCCACCTAGTATCCATCTAGGGTGGTGGAATTGTTTTTCATGATACTGAGTACTTAACTGGTTGTAGTTACATTTCCAGAAAAGAACATGGTATCAAATTGTCCAGGTCCGGTTTCAGTGGTGAACCAACCATACCTTGGGCTTATAAGAAGAGTTTTATTCTTTTTGACCACCTGTGGACTCCTGCAGTCCAATGGCAATATAAGACAAGTATGTGATTGTGGCAAAAATGTTTTTACTACTGTTTGTCTTCAGATTGGCCAAAAGATATCTCTACTCTAGCCCTAAGCAAGCTGACACAGGAGGAACTCTGAAAGCATCTCAGTTTAACTTTTTCATACCCAAGACTTGCTCTCAAACATCCAGAATCATCACCTTTATCTTCTTACCCATCCCCTCATCTCATCTCTTTACTGTAACCCTCCATAAATTTCAAGCATAAGACTAAAAGCCAATGGTGGTGGTGGTGGTTATGTGCTGTCTCAGTGGTTCCTCCTCATAGCAGCTTTGTATAGGATTTCCAAGGGACCAGATCCCTAAAACCTTTTCAACAATATTAAAAACTTTAAACTTCATCTTACAGTGTGACAGATATGTTTCTTTAGTGGAACAATTGATACATTCAAATTGCTGACCTTGTGTTTAGCAGCCCAGCTTCGAATCTACTATGCTACCAGGAATCCTTTAAAAAGTCAATAGAAAGCTTTAAAAGATTGCAAAGAAAACAACCAGTAAAAACATGCTTGAATAATAAAGATGTTACAATTTGTGAGCCAATAGTGATATACTGCTATTAACAAAAGTTTGTATTTATTCAGATTTCTTTTGTGTTCACTTAATGTCACTTTTCTGTTCCAAAGTCCCACCCAGGATATACATTATATTTGGACAGTAGTCTCATTAGACTTTTCTTGGGCATGGCATGTTTTTAGACTCATTATTTTGATGATCTTGATAGTTTTGAGAGACAGTCAGAGATTTGTTAAAATGTCTCTAAACTGGGATTTGTCTGATGTTTTTCTCATAATTAGACTGAGGTTGTGAGTTTTTAAAACAAGAACACAGAGGTGACATGTCATATTCATTGTATCACCTCAAAAGTACATACTATCAGCATGACATCCCACTGTTGATGTTGGACTTGATATTCTGACTGATTGGTGGTTGTCAGTCTTCTCTATAAAGTTACTCTCCTACCCCTTTCTTTTCATATTGTTCTCTTTGGAGGGGAGTCACCATGTGCACTCACTTGTCAGGAGTCGGGGGTCCTGTTCTGCATCTTTGAGGGTAAAGTATCTACATACCTTATTTAGAATTTGTTTGTACTGGGGCATTTGTCTATTCTCCCCCTTTATTTATTTACCACTTAATTATGTCAGTATGGACTCATGAATATTTTATACTTTGGTTATACTCCAATACTAACTCTTTGTTGTTGCTGAAATTGTTCTTCTTTTTGGCCATATGGAATCTTAGTTGGCACTTTTAATATGTCCACATAATTGCGTATTTTATTTTTTCTTACTTTCTAGTGCAAAAAGATGCTTGAAGCTAATCTTATAAATTTCCTGTCGTAAAAGCAACCTTTTCTCAAAGGAATCCTGATTCCTTTTTTTTTGGAGAATGATGTTAGAAACCAAGTTCTGGATGCTAAGTGTTTTGCTAATCTTAAATATTTTCCTCCGTTTTATTCCATTTGGTCAAATTTTTTATCTTCAATTTATTTTTCAAATTTAATCTATGCTCCTAAGCTCATCATTTCTCTACTGTAAGAGTCTCCTAAATGGTCTCCATCTCTAATATATTTTCCTCTTGGCAACTAGAGAGATTTTTATAAAATGCAAATCTTATTATGCCATTACCCTGGTTTAAAAACCTTCATAAGCTTACTATTGCCCTCAGGAGAAAGTTTAAACTTCTTAATATTGTGGAAAAGGTTTTTGGGATCTGGTTCCTGTTTTTCTCTCCAACGTTATCTCTAAAAGCTCCCAATCTCAGTTTATACTCCATCCATACTGAAATCATAATAGTTCTTTGTGAGTCTTCGGACTCCTGGTGTGGTGCTGTAGAATAAGCATTCGGCTGCTAACCACAAGGTAGGCAGTTCAAACAAACCAGCCATTACTTGGAAACCTTATAGAGTGTCGCTATGAGTCAGATGCGACTCTACAACAATTAATAACAACAATGACATTAGCCTTTAGGAGTCCTGGTGGCACAGTGGGTTTTATGTTAGGCTGTTCACTGCAAGGTCAGCAATTTAACTCCACTAGCCACTCTGTAAGGAGCTCTGATAGCGTAGTGGTTACAAGTCAGGCTGTTAATCACAAAGTCAGAAGTTCGAAACTACCAGTCATTTCATGGGAGAAAGATAAGGCTCCTGTGAATATTTACAGCCTCAGAAACCCCATGCAGAGTTGCTATGAGTTGGAATAGACTCAATGGTATACCACCACCACCAGCCATTCTGTGTGAGAAAGATGAGGTTTTCTGCTCCTGTAAAGATTTATAGCCTTGGAAACCATACATAGTGTCACAGTGAACAAGAACAGACTCAGTGCTTCACAACCACCACCACCAGGAACCTCTGGATAGTTTTATTTCTGGAACACTGCCCTTATGCTTTTCTTTCCACCAATACACAGACTTTCTCTCTTCACTGCTTGGATTCCTATTCAATTTTCATATCTCTTTTTAAATGACTATGTTCTAAGAAGTTTTCTTTAGAATGTTCAGTGTTCTCCCCTAAAGCTCTGTCTTGGTTTCCTTTTGTAGCACAATGGCCAACAACTACCTTTTCAGTTGTCTTTTTCCTCTGGACTGAAAGCTCTATGCTGTTTCTGTTATGGTTAAGTGCTGTCAAGTCAGTTCCAACTCATAGGGACCCATTATGGGGTTTCTGAGGAGCGCTGGTGAGTTTGAACTGCTGACCTTGTGGTTCACAGTCCAATGCTGATCTTACAGTGCCATACCAGGAGTCAGAATAGCAGTAAACTTCTACTTTTGTTTCATCACGATATCATTAACAGGATACTGCCTGCCATTTGCTATGCATGAAAGGGGTATTTGTTTATTAAATCAATAAGCTGTCCATTAAGTATTCCCAGTCATGTACTCTGAGGGATATTATGACTCCCGACATATTTCAATGGACTATGGTTTGTTCAGTGTGAAATGCACATTGATTTTTTTTTTTTTTTTTGTAGGAAGAGTATCCCTTAATATGTAAGGCATCTCTTCCCTAATGGAAACGTGTGTACAGTTATTGAAACCCATGTATTGTTACTCATAATAAGGCAGCGTTCCTGGCCACCATTGCTCTTCATTTCAAAAATGAAAACAGAAGGAAGAGTGCAGCTCTGGAATGCCTGGAATTAGTTCTAATCTAGTGTGTGTGTATGTGCTTGGTTAAACAGCCTGGGAAACAAGCTCGATAAATGGACAGGAATAATAAGTTGCCAAGAAATTTACACCTTTACCTATGGCTCATGATAGAGCATGGCCTCAAAGGTACATCCAAACAAATGCCAAAACTTTTATGCTTCCATTGCTATTTTGAGAATTACACACTCAGGAAGATTCGAACACAATAAAAATAGAAAAGATTTGGCATTGCTCACCCACTCTTCTTTCACACAGAAAACAACAACAACAACAATAAAAACAACCATTGGTGCCTTTAAAATATCTTCCTTGGGAAACTAGGACAGTGTTTTTGCTCTCATGAAATATGACTTCTATGTGAGGTTTTCTCAGCTGCCAGAATCGAAATGATCTCTGCTCCTTCTGAACATATGTACAGCAATTGCTCTTCCTCTAAATGTATTATAGACATTCCTCCAATTTTCTTATCCTAACTTGGATCGCCCTAGGAATAATACTAATAGCCCCTATGCAACAGATAGATTTTCCATAAGAGAGACAAAACCTACCACAATTTTTGCTAGGTTTCTTGCATGTCAGAAGAACAAAATTAAAACACAAAGCCTTGCATTTTGTCACTAAATGAAGTGAACTGAGTATATGAGTCCTAATGGCAAGACACTGCTTGGTCAAGTGAGGAAATGAGAATCTCTGAATACATGGAAGCAATTGGCTTCTCTAATTTCCTGGAAGTCATGTTGTCTCTCTGCCTCTCTCTCTCTCTCTCTCTCTTTATCTATATATATATATACACTCTCTCTCTCTCTCTATAGATAGAGATATATACTCTCTCTATAGATAGATAGATAGATAGATAGATAGATAGATAGATAGATAGATAGATAGAGATAGTATACATATCTATATATATTAAGAGAGATTCCTGATGTGGCACTATAGGATAAGTACTAGACCACAAGGTAGGTTTGAACCCACTGGTTGCTCCTCTGAAACCGTGTACAGGGTCACTATGAGTTGAAACTTAACAACAACAATATATATATTGTTAACAACAATAATATATATGATTGTAAATTGGGTGAAGGTTTATGTGGTAGATCATCGGTTTCACGTTCAACAATTCATACACATTTTGTTTCATCTCATTGACTGCAATCCCCACAATAAAGCATCACTTACCCCACTTCCACTCTGTGTCTCTTGTTTCCATCTCTCCTTTCCTAGCCTTTCAGAACTCTCCTTGGATTAATGGTGTCCTTTTATTCTCAAATGATGGATCATTCTAAAGTGTGCTGACCTTACTAGTCTTATTGTTTCCCTTAATGACCTATCTATTGTTTGACTGAAAATTGAGCCACAAGGGTGAGTTTAATTCCAAACCTGAAGGATAACAAATGGCCATAGCCTCAGAGACACCATCAATCTCTATCCAGGCAGTAAGCCAGATCTTTTTTTAAGATTTTGAGTTTTGTTCTATATTTTTCTCCAGGACCTTCTAATGTAATCCCTTTCAGAGCAGTTGGTGGTAGTAGCCAGAGATCATCTAGTTCTGGTCTCAAGGTGGTTGACACTGATATCTTCATGCTCCATAAGTCCACCGGACCAACTGTCTCTATGTCTATTTGATTTTCATCACTCTTCATTCCTCCAGACAGGAAGAGATCAATAGTTGCACCATGTTGTTAGTAGGTACTGAGTTGGATCCAGCCCCTTCTGACCCTATGTACAACATAATGAAACACTGCCTGGTCCGGTGACACCCTCACAATTGCTGCTACACTTGAACCCATTGCTGTTGCCATTATGACAATCCATCTCAATTGGATCTCCCTCTTTTTCACTGACACTCACTTTACCAAGCATGGTGTTCTTCTCCATGAAACTGGTCCCTTCTGATAAAATGTCCGAAGTGTGAGACATGAAACATTGATATCCTAGGCACTGGTGAGCTAAAATGTATTGGTATCAGCCATTTTGAACCTGATAATCACATGGTTTACTAGGCTGGGAATGACAAATTAAAGAATAATGACATCACATTCATCATCAAAAGGAATACTTCAAATCTGTGTTGAAGTACAATACGGACTGTGATAGGATAATATCCATACACTTACAAGGAAGACCAATCGAATGACATTATTATTCAAATTTACGCACCAACCACTAAAGCCACTGATCAAGTCTACCAACTTCTTCAGTCTGAAATTGATCACACATGCAATCAATTTGTATTGATAATTACAGGAATCCAAAGGTTGGAAATAAAGAAGAAGAATCAGTAGGTGGTAAGTATGGCCTTGGTGATCAAAACAATATGGGAGATTGCAATATAGAATTTTGCAAAACCAATGATTTCTTCATTGCAAACACCTTTTTTAAACAGCTAAAAGATGACTATATACATGGACCTCATCAGATGGAATATACAGAAATCAAATTGACTACATCTGTGGAAGGAGACAGTGGAAAAGCTCCATATCATCAGCCAAAACAAGGCCAGGGGCAGACTGTGGAACAGATAATCTATTGCTAATATGCAAGTTCAGGCTGAAACTCAAAAAAATTAAAACAAATCCAGAGAAGCCAACATATGGCCTTTAACATAGACCACCTGAATTTAGAGATCATCTGAAGAACACAACAATGACTGAAGACCAGAAGAGTTGTGGGATGACATCAAGAACAACATACAGGAAGGAAGCAAAAGGTCACTCAGAAGACAAGAAGGAAGGAAAAGACCAAAATAGATATAAGAAGAGACTCTGAAATTTGCTCTACAATGTAGAGATGCAAAAGCAAATGGAAGAAATGAAGAGGCAAAAGAACTGAATAGAAAACTTCCAAGGGCAGCTCGAAAAAACCAAAGCAAATATTATTACGAGCTTTGTAAAGACCTTGAGTGAGAAAACTGAAAGAGAAGAACACGCACAGCATTTCTTAGGCTAAGGGAACAGAAGAAACAATTCAAGCCTTGATTTGCAATATGGAAAGATTCTATGGGCAAAATATTGAATGATGCAGAAAACATCAATAAAAGATGGGAGGAATATGCAGAGTCACTGTACTGAAAAGAAATGGTCAATGTCCAGCATTTCAAGAGGTAACATATGATCAAGAGCCAATGATACTAAAAGAAGTTCAAAGTGCATTGAAGGCATTGACAAAGAACAAATTTGAAGGCTCTAATTCAGGGTAGACACAGACTACCAAACATTTTGAAAATTACACTAACAAAAGTAGACAAAATAGATGATTGGTACATACTAAAAATTAAAAACTTACGTGCATCAAAGGACTTCACCAAAAGAGTAAAAAGGGAAACCACAGATTGAGAAAAAATCTTTTGCAATGACACATCAGATAAGGGACTCATTTCTAAAATATATAAGAAACTACAACGCCTCTTCAAGAAAAGGACAAATAACCCAATTAAAAAATGGGCACATGACATGAACAGACACTTCACCAAGGAAGAGATCCGGGCAGCCAACAAACACATGAAGAAATGTTCATGATCACTAGCCATCAGAGAGATGCAAATCAAAACAACAGTGAGATCATCTCACACCAGCAATAACAACAAAGATCAAAAAAGTAGAGGACAATAAATGCTGGCAAGGTTGCAGAGAGACTGGGACACTCCTACATTGTTGGTAGGATTGCAAAATGGTCCAACCACTCTGGAGAGCAATATAGTGCTTCTCAGAAGATTGGAAATAGAAATACCTTATGATCCAGCAATTCCTCTACTTGAATTCCTCTATCCACAAGAAATACGAGCCATAGCACGTGTAGATATATGCACACCAATGTTCATAGCAGCACTATTTACAATAGCAAAAAGATGGAGACAGCCTAATGCCCATCAATTAAAGAATGGATAAGCAAACTGTGGTATATACACACAATGGAATACTATGCTATCTTGAAGAACAACAAGGAAGCTGCAAGCCACCACATAACATGGATGAACCTTGAGGACATTATGCTAAGTGAAATTTAGGCAGTCACATAAGGAGAAATACTGCATAAGACCATTATTGTAAAAGACTAAGAAAAAGAATCCACCTAAAAGGGGAAAAAAACCCACCTATATATATAATTGCTGATCACCAGGATGTATGGGATGAGAGGAGGGGAGGGAAGGAAGGGAAGATACAGCACGTGGTAGGGAATAGACACAGGAAAGCTTGGGTGCTGGGGTGGGGGTAATACACAAGAAGGGGGAGGGGAATAGAAGAACAAGGTGGATGGGAGATCAGTTAGGCAGGTTCACATGGACTAAGTGGGACAGAGGTAAATAAAATTGTATGCACACTCTTGCAATAACAAGGCTTTGGGATACAGGGACTGAGGCATGGTTTGAGAGGATAAAATAGGGGAATAATGTTAAGATGCTTGGCTGTCTTTTGAACCTTGGTTTCCCTTGCCTGCCATTGTGAAATAGACACTTGAGGTGGGGCAGGGAAGGAATAGCCAGAAACATCGCAAAAGAAAGCTTGTAAGTTCATCTTCAGCCTATAACTGATTGAAATACCTTAAAGGGGGCTAGAAATTGCCCAGTGAAAGAGATGTCCTGTGCAGCTTGTGCATTGCGTAAGACCATAGGAGGAAACCAGAATCCCATTCAGAGTTGTCTGAGGTGGGAAATTTCCACTGGAAAGGACAAGTAGACCAGCCTGGAGCAGCTAGAAGAACAGAAAATACTTCGTGAAGAAAAACCACCAGGAAAAATCAGAAACAATAATGGCAGTATGATTGATTGCTACAAGAACAAGTAAGCTGTTCACCCTGGAGCCATCAAGGCAAGTGGCTGGGTCCCCTCAGAGCATACTCCCTTCCAAGTCTAAGACTCAAGGAGAATACACGAGCAGTATGTGGTCTGGCTGGTGACGACGTTAGTCACCGATAAGGGGAAGGGGAGGAAAAAAACAGCAATGATGTTGGGATCTAAGTCTGACCACATTCAATCGACTCCTGTCAACCCGGGAGGAGACCTGGATGGCCAGCAGTTATAGCAAGACCTGGGGACTCCTGGGCCCAGAGGCAGTGACATGGCCACAGAGAACTAGAGTGGAGAATGAAGTGTCCAGCTAATATGAATTGAGGGGAGATGCACAACAATACCCATACTTACAGATAGTACCCACTTACCTGGCTTCGATGGCTGGATGATCAGAACTTGACCAGAAGAAGAAAGAAGAGGGAAGAAAAAAAAGAGAGTAACCCACTACAATTTGATGAACTTTATTTACCTATATTTATGGATCTATGGTAGCATAGTGGTTATGAATCGGGCTGCGAACCGCAAGGTCAGCAGTTCGAAACTACCAGCTGTTCCGCTGGAGAAAGATGAGGCGTTCTGCTCCTGTAAATATTTACAGCCTTAGAAATCATGTACAGGGTCACTATGAGTTGGAACTGACTCCACGGCACATAACAACAACAACAGATGGATGTAGTAGCTCAAAAAAGGGAACACATCTTTACAGCAAGGATCACTCCCACCCCCTCAGTACACAGGGTTGACAGACAGGAATGGGGTACTAGACATTGGTTATCCAAAATGGGGGGGAAGGGCTATAAACTGGCTTACAAACTTTCAAGAGGGAGCCTAGTTCCAGACAGTACAGAGGTAGGTAGAACCTCCACTTGCATTGGAAAGGAAGATTTCCAATCTTTTGGGACCAGGCTGGCAAAAGGAACTTGGGATAAAACTCTTGTGGTAAAATAGTGCATATTTGACATCAGGACTGACTGTGAGCATTGGAAATGTAGAAGTAGATGTTTTTTGACAAAAGGAGGGGAGTGATTGATTTTGCAGCCCAGGAGCAGAGGTCCCCTGGGACCATCAAGTGAGAAGAGCAGAGGGTGTGACCCTACCCAGAGAGGCAGTGACACCAGGCATGGAGACAGATGATGACATGGACAGATGGAGTGGCTGGGAACATGGGACTCAGGGAGGGAGAAGGCTGTGTGCTGATGGCCGGGTGTGGGTGGGTGGGCCTGTGGGGTATATCCTTTGGTTATTTGATGTTGCATGGAGGGGATTGTAGTCATTGCAATGAAATGAAATACTACAGGATGAATGTAAAACTGATGTTCTCCCATGTAAACCAACATAATTCGCAATAAAAACTTAAAAACAAACAAAAAATGTATGCTCTTTGTTAGTTAATCATTAGCAGGTACTGATTGTTCTACATCTATGATAAGAACCATAGACTGAAAGGCTCTTTGTAGAATAATGATGCTGCCCCTTTACAATCATGGTGGAGTCCTTGTTGAAGAATTTCATAATTTGTCATCTTAAGTATCACTTAATATGTACATATGTTGGGTTCTCCCTGGTTGTCATATCACCTGTAAAGTTATTCATCAACATCAAGGTGGGTATAAGAAAGACGGGTTTAAAGAACATGTATTTGTACACACCATAATAATGTACAAATATATGTTCCTTAAATAATGAAGTTATTTTGTTAGCTAGAGACAAGTACCCACCCACAAAGTTATGAAGGTTAGACTCAGATATGCAGGAATTTAGCTAGAGCCCCTGTAACTTCATTAACACACACATGTGTGTGTGTGTGTGTGCATTCTTGTCTCCTCTCATTTCCTCTCCACCTTTTTTTTTTATCTGCACAAAGAGTAACTGGGGAAAATCCATTTTACCTTAGCTGAAACTAAGAGAAATGAAATTTTGCTTGTTCATTCCATTCTATGGAGAGCTGTTAGTTAATCCCAGATGACCTTGAATGGAAGAAGTTCTGAAGCTCAAGAAGTGCAGGCCGAACTAGATCCCAGAATGAGTGAGGCACTCACAGCCTGCCTTCCACATTATCCCCAAGCAGCCTTGCCGTCGTACAAACCAGTCCCCACACTCCTTGAGAAACCTATGGAAAATTTTACCAGAGTATGATTTTCATATCCCTAATTTTCATATCAAGATCATAGAATGTACAAAGCTGTTCCAGACAAGAAATAAAGTTTAAAATTAATACCATACCAAATGCAGGAATTCCTACCAAACTGTGGTCAATCAATGTTCCCTTATGCTCCTGTCTGTGATTTGAGTTATTACCCCCTCCAAGCCATGGGCCTAAGACACAGATAACAGAGGATGCCCTGCAGTTTGTCAGCATAGAGTGCTACTGCAATATGTTGATCTTTCTGTGACTGAGAGTAAGTATTCCGTTATGATGTATTATTTATAATAGACTGAAAGCATAAAAGCTTTTCTAATGCACTTAATATTTATAATGCACAGTCTATTCATTATCCCTCTTTATTCCTCACAAATACGACCTAATTCTATTAACTAGGAAAATTCAGTGTTTTCTAACTATTTCTCACCAATACCATGTAATTCTATTAACTAGGAAAACACTGAGTTTTCCTAGTTTATAGAAATCCAAAAGTTGATATGCTAATTGCTGAGACTCTCCTTGAACTTCCATTTTCTCCAATGCACCAGTAACATTTTTGTGGTGCCTTTCCATCTCTTGAATTCTTGGCACAGCCTGACAAATGCAAAATTGAGAAATGAATGAAATTTGTCCTTAATGCTTCCACTTGTTCCTTCTGGTGCCTTTTCTACCCTAGACTCTCCTTCAGTACTTCATATGACTCTTTCTTCCCTAATATGCTTGTGTTCTCAGTGTCTGACAGCAGGTCTTTATAGTATCAGCTGTGCTTATCAGTGAATTTCCTCACCTAGCAGACTGATTTTTAACCTTTACTTCAGATTGTGCAAAAAAAAGTATTTTCCATTGTTGTAATAAAAAAGTATTTTCCATTATTGTTAGGTGCCATCAAGTTAGTTCCAACTCATAGCAACTCTATGTACAACAGAACAAAACACCATCTGCCCACTCCTGCTCCATTCTCACAATTGCTGTTACACTTGAGCCCATTATTGCCGCCTCTGTGCCAATCCATCTTGGGGGTTTCCTCTTTTTCCTTAACCCTCCACTTTACTAAGCATGATGTCATTCTCCAGGGACTGGTCCCTTCTGATAATATGTCAGAAATATGAGAGATAAAATGTGACCATCTTGGCTTCTAAGGAGCCTTCTGGTTGTACTTCTTTCAACACAGATTTGTTTGTTTTTCTGGCTATCCATAGTACTTTTTAATTTCTTCTCCAACACCATAACTCAAATGCATCAATTCTTCTATGGTCTTCTTTATTCATTATCTAACTTTCACATGCATATGAGGTTATCAAAAACATCAGGCACAATTTAGTCTTCTAAATTGACATCTTCTAAAATGACATTTTTTCCATTAAATGAGTACAAACCAAGCAAATGGATACAACTTGTTATAGTTAGTATGAAAGTGTTCCCAACACCTCTAAACTACAGCACCATGGTATGTACTCATATAACACTACTTCACCCAGTGGTCTCTCAAGGCCTCCCAGGTACTAGTACATAATGTCACCAAGGATTCAGAAAGCACACCTCCACCCAACAGTCACATGAGTGCCATCCTCACATATTCTTAACAACATGCATTTGCCCAGGATATCATCATGGCCAAAATTGTCTTAATGATTCTTTCTGTTCATAGTTAGTATTTTCAATAAGTTTCCCATTTAATACTTATTTTAATAGAGCTTTTGGAGTATTTTATGCTTCCAAAACTGATTTTTAACAACCATTTGACTGAATCAAATTATTTCTTCTCTCTTTTGTGCATGAGGCAGGGAGGGATGGGTGCATAACCTTAAGGAATTATATGTTAAAACTTTGCTTTAAGTCATCTTGTTGAGACCTTTGTTCATGTAGAGACTTGAATGTTGAAATCTCCCATTTACTGGGTTTTCATCATCTCTGAGTTTGAGTCAGCCCCACTGTCATTAATTCCAATTTGGTATTCAGCAATTCCCAGGATAACTGTTGACTTTTATTGTCTCTCTAAAACTGGTTCCATTCTGAGAATAATCTGAAAATAATTTTATGATATTTTATTTCGATCATATTGCTGTAGCATTTCCCCCAGCCCCTTCTCCAGCATTTGCAGTTTGGCAGAGAAATGTAGCTTCAAGACAAAGGAGTCATTGCACGAGTTCTATATGCTATCATGGGAATTATAAAGTTTTCTTTTTTTAAAAAAAATCTATTTAGTTATTTTATATATACATGTATTTGACATCCAGGCACTCTGTCTCTTTTGGGGACTTTTGAAGGTTTTTTTTTTTGGTTTTGTTTTGTTTTTAAAGGAATTACATATACAAGTCTCAGTAAAATAAGCAATTCCTTTTTAAGGATACCTAGTCTGCATTCAGTAGCTCTCAGATCCGAAGAAGAACTGTGACTCCCTCTGGAGGGAAGTTTTTGTTAAAAAGATGAAAGGTTTTCATTAAAAAACTTGGCAATTGCATCTTAGAATTCAATGAAATTAAAATTGATCCTAGGGCCCAATCCCTCATAAAAGATTCTTCCAAGCCCCAGATGTACCTGTTAGGCTGCTACTTGATTGCCTGAGACACAAACTTTTCCCTGCCCATGGCTTCATTGTCAGAGGGTTCTTGTTGGTACTCAATAAGGCTCTATTTAATTATGAGCTCCTCTAGGCAATGCCACTTGTGATTGCCCCCCTTTATTCTTCTCTTAGCATCCCAGAAGCTTTAGCAGACACAGCAAATTATCCTTCTTTTCTATGTTGTTTATTCTTCTGAAAGAATAATAGAAGGCAGCTAAAGAAACGTGAAACCATTTAAAGTTGACCTTCTGAACACCAAAAAAAAGGGAAAGAAAAACCCATTGTAAGGCAATTTTGATTGTGTTTGTCACAATAAATTGAGCACTGACTTAAAAAAAAAAAAAAAAAAAAAAGATGGATTTGTGCAGTACTGGAGGCAACTGTTTGACTTTATGTCAGAGATGCTGGTTTTTCCCAAACTGAAAGCTTTTGTGTACCATACTTCAACCCCTACTGCTCAGCTGAGGCAGTTTTTCAATTGCAATCAGTCCTGTGATTGCAAGCCTGCTTCTCAGGAAGGAAAGGTGTACAAAAGGTGTATGTGTGAGCAGACCAGCCTGTAGCAGCTAGAGGAACAGAAGATACTTCTTGAAAGAAAGACCAGCAGGAAAAATCCAAAACAAAAATGGCAGTCTGATTAGCTACTACAAGAACAAGCAAGTTGTTCACCAGGGAGCCATCAAGGCAAACAATGAAGTCCCTCCAGTTCAAACCCCCTCCCAAGACTGAAACTCAAAGCGAATACACAAGCAGTCATGTAAGCTTGCTGGTGACCACATTGGTCTACTGGTTAGTGGAATTAGGTGGAAAGCAGCAATGAAGATATGGGCTAAGTTCGACCATGTTCCATAGACTCCCGTTGACCTAGAGATGAGAGAGAGAAGAGGAAGGGCTGGTTGATTTGAAGTATGGTTAGACCTGGGGACTCCTTGGCTGATGGACTATAGCCATAGACGGCTAGAACTGAGAGTGAAGTGTCCAGCTGAAATGAAGTGAGGTAAGACACACAGAAATGCCCAAACTTGCAGATAGTACCCATTTGATTTAGCTTCAATAGATGGATGATCAGAACTCGACTAGAAGAAGATAAAAAAAAAATGTGACAAAGGAAATAAGTGTAAATTGCTACAGTTTGATGAAAATCGGGGTGGAGGTGGGAGGTGCTATAAAGGCATGAAGTTACTGGCTTACAAATTTTCAAAAGGAGTTTAGTTTTGCAGCATGTAAGGGAAGGTAGAATCCCCACTGAATGGTTTTCATCTTGTTTAGATGGATCTGGTGAAACGAGATGGGGATAAGAGTCCTATGATTCAGTAGTGAGTAACTGTTATGACTAATTGCGATTGTCACAATTGTAAAGGTAGAAGTTTTATGACAAAAAAGGGAAAGTAGTTAATCTTACAGTCCAGGAACAGAGGACCCTAGGACCATCAAGGGAGAAGAGCACGAGTGGAATGTGGGTCCCTATCCAGAGAAGTAGCAACACCAGAGACGGAGGCAGAGATGGGGGCATGGAGAGATGGAGCAGCTGAGGACTCTGGACTCATGGGAAGAAGCAGGCTGTGTGCTGGCAGTCAGGAGGCAGGCTTGCAGAATGTGCCTTTGGTTGTTTAAATGATTATATATTCCTGAGTGTTTTGTGTTGTTGTTGTTGTTATGTGCTGTGGAGTCAGTTCCGACTCATAGCTACCACCACCCCCCCCCCCAAAAAAAAAAAACCAACAGAGGGAATGGAAGCAAATATTGTTGAATGATGATGCACAGAGAGGATTGTAATCATTGCAATGAAATGGTGAATATAAAATTGATGTTCTATAGCCACAGAGGACTAGAGCAGAGAGTGAAGCGGCCAGCTGATAAGAAGAGAGGAAATATGCACAAGAACACCCATACGTGCAGATAATACCCACTTTACCTGGCTTCAGTGACGGGATGATCAGAGCTCAACCAGAATAAGATAGAAGAGGAAGAAAAAAAAAAAAAAAGAGTAATCTGATACAATTTGATGAACTTGACCTACACCTATGGATGCAATAGTTCAAAGGAGGAAACAAATCCTTACAGCAAGGATCATTCCCACCCCCTCCACACACAGAGTAGACAGGGATGGGCAACTTGGACATTGGCTACACAAAATGTTGGGGAGGGGAGGCTACAAAGGCAAGAAGTGACTGGCTTACAAGCTTTCAAGAGGGAACCTAGATCCAGAGGAAGGTAGAATCTCCAGTGAGTAGTATCTAATCTGTCTAGGCAGGGCTGATGAAATGAAATGCAGATAGGTCTCTTGTAATACAATAGTGAATAATTGTTATCAGGACTGATTGTGAGGGTTGGAAATGTAAAGGTAGACGTTTTATAGCAAGGAGGGGAGTGATTAACTTTTCAGTCTAGGAGTGGAGCTCCCTGGGACCATCAATAGAGAAGAGCGGAGAGCAGGACCCTACACAGAGAAGCAGTGATGCCTGAGATGGAGGCAGAGATGATGACATGGAGAGATGGAGCAGCTGGGGACTTTAGATCCAGACAGGGAGAGGGGCTGTATGCTGATGACCGGACTGCAGGCTTGTAGTGTACACCCTTTGGTTGGTTGATGATGCATGGAGGGGATTGTAACCATGGCAATGAAATGATATACAATAGAATGAATGTAAAACTAATGGTCTCCCAGGTAACTATCACATAGTTCACAATAAAACATTTAAAACAAAACAAAAAAACCCTGATGTTCTCCCATATAAACTATCACTCAATTCACAATAAAATAAAGAGGTGCATTTGAATAATTGCAGAAACTTTTAGAAATTCCCTCAATTTTGATTGCTGGGTTTTCTCACATTTTGTGTAACACACCTTAAGACACTAGGCCGAGAACTTACTCAGTCAGCTGTCAGTAATCTTTAGAGGCGGCTTGGGCAACAATGTTTATTCCTAAAATGTTTCAGAACTAAAGAATCTTTCCTCTTTTCAATATTTGACTAATTAGATTATATTCTATTTGGCTTGCTCATCTACTTCTGAAAAATCAGTCGCTTAAAACTCTATGGACCACAGTTCTTGTTTAACAAATATAGGGTTCACCTTAAGTTGGATTTGGCTTGATAGCTAATGTTTTTTTTGGTTTTATTTAACTTAACATGATTTTCTTTTTAAAATGTTGCCTTTCAGAGTACCCTTATAAAAGCTATGCCTATATTGTCCACTTGCTCAGCAATAGCAAATATTTGTTGAGAGCTTTTTTGTGGCTATGGTTCCAAAGTTAAAGATGAGGCCAATCAAGATGTTGAGTGGTTTTCTAAGAGCCTCGACTTGTAAATGACAGAGCAAGGATTCAGACTCAGGATTCCCAAATCTAAGTCTGCTAATATTTCTCATACACTGCAGCTATTCTCTCCATGAATTTTATTTTAAATAAATATTTGTCGTTGTAGTTGGTTGAGTCAAGTCAGTTCCAACTGATAGTGACAAGGTAGAACTGCCTCACCAGGTTTTCTAGGTTGTAATCTTTATAAAAGCAGATCACTAGGTCCTTTTTGTATGGAGGTCCTGGTATCATTTGAACTACCAGTCTTTTGGTCAGCAGCTGACTTTTTGATTGTGACATGTCCAGGGGTCAGTCTGCTTACCCTAGGAAAAGGACATTTTGATTGCTTGGATAATGGGGTGGGATGGGATATCTTAGAACATAAGTATGCCTGAGTGCTGAACTAAAGTGTGTGTGTGTGTGTGTGTGTGTTCAGACGTGTGAATTATTTAAAGAAAAAGAAGAGACAGAGAGCACATAGGGTCTTCTGAGAAGGCAGCAGGAGATTGTTAAGAAGCAATATGATGCGGAGTGCGGATGGAAGGAAACACTGCCAACATTTTTCTTAGTAATCATCACTGCTTGTGTTCTGGTCTCTGGTGACCACAGTGATCAGTATTTATATGAAAGGCTTTTCTTAAGGACTGTTCCTTTATTGGCTTCTTGGTTAAATGAGACTCTCAGAAAGTGTACAAATGGAAATATCTCATATAGGTTTACAAGAAAAAACCTGAGACCACTGTTTGCCCTTCATTCAGATTCTTTTGGAATTTAGTAGCTGAGAAGTTTACTCATGGACTTTTGGGAAATTGCTGCCTTTGCTTTTGAGGAGATCCCATCTAAATGGTGAAACAGAATAGAAACTTATGAACTGACCTCTGGAAGTATCACTAGGAACCCCTGTAAATATGTATAAATTAATATACTGCAGATGATGTGCACAGTGATGAGGGATGTGGGTAATGGACTCATCAGCATCTGCAAGATGCCAGATTGTGAAATAAATCATGCATCAGATTGTTTTCTATAACTGTGTACATGGCTCCATTCTTTAGAATCTTTTACACAAAAGTAAATTGTGTGAGATTATTGATGTTTGAATTGTTTTTTGTGAAAAGATCAGAAGGTATTATAAATGCAAAGGAGGTCATTGAGGTTTAAGATCACCATGCTAAATAGTTCCCTAAGAAATGAAACCTTTACCTGCACATAGTACACATTCCTCACCCAGCTTCTCACATACAGAATTAGAATGTATGGAGCCTATTAATTACATGTACAATGCCTGTCTGGTGTATAACAACATTATTATGGCTTACTTGCACATTTATGGGTGAAATTAAGGATGTGAAAATAAATAATATTTCTCTAGGATTTTTGTTAAGTGTTTTGGGCTGTGAAAAGATAGTTTCTTAGAGGTGACAGCAAATAAAAAATACTCCTCTGCAGCTATATAAGGACCAATCCCAGGGTAATAAGAGGCACAAATTAATTTATATTGCACTTAGATGTGTAGAAGAATGGAACTGTTTTATTTTAGCTAAAGTTACACAGCCTTTCTCATAAGCCTCTCCCTGCTGGTGGGCTGAGGAAATTAATTTCATTCAATTCACTGTCATTGAAAGTTTGCTTGTGTCTGATATTTAAACAACCTCTTTAGATAATGCTCCATTTATGGACAATGAATAAAATCGACTGAAGGAGAATCGATGCATTTGAATTAGGGTGTTGTTGAAGAATATTGAACAAACAAATCTGTCTTGAAAGAAGAAGAACAGTCAGCTGCTCCTTAGTAGCGAGGATGGTGAGGCTTTGTCTCGTGGACTTTGAACATGTTGTCAGAAGAGACAAGTTTCTGGAGAAGGACACCATACTTAGCAGAGGATCACCAAAAAGAAGAAGACCTTCAACAAATGGCTGCAACAATTGTTCAAACATAGCAAAGATTGTGAGGATGAAACAGTACTAGGCAGCATTTTGTCCTGTTGTGATACTTTGAGTGAGAACCCACTCAAAGCACCTAACAAGAACAACATGAGGTAATTGGGCAGAACTCTTCTTTGTGCCCTTACCCAGATTTTCTCTTTAAGATAATGCTTTTTGCCTTTTGGGCTTCTCAGTCATCTCTATATTTCCAAACTCTTCTTCAAGGCAGTAATTGGAGATATGTGGAGAGAGTTGTGGCTTATATAAACCTTGGGGTTTGTGTCCTTCAGCAGCTTTGACCTCTGAGTTGTCGCTCTGACCACTGAGTTCTCACTCAGCCACATACTATTGCTTCCTTGCTGGCATTTGAAGCTACAGCCTGTGGCTGGTTAAGTCTAGGGCCAGTGCTTTCCAGGCATAGACAGAGCCTTGTGGTACTCCTGGATGACTTGAACAACTTCAGCTACCCCAGATGCCCAGAGGTTGTAGCTACCTTGAGGCTTTAACTGTGACAAGCACAGTCCCTGCCTGAGTGGACAGAAGCTCTTCCTATAGACCCTTCTCACCCCTACTGTGCTAATATCCTCAGATAGAGTCTCTAGTAAGCTAAATCTCATGCTTCTCTACCTGATCATAATTTGCTTTAAGTTATTTTAATGTTGCTTGTGAAATAGCAAGAATGGGAAAAGACTACTCTTTTCCCCTACCCTCCTTAACTTCTGCCCCCAGATCTCTTCACCTTCTGGCCACCTCTTCTTCTCACCTATCCCCAGTGTCCCAGTGGCTGAACTTTTCACTCCCCACTTGATGTTTAGTCCTTTCTGTCAGCAAAGAACCATCACTGTCAGAGGCAGAAGAAAATCTACCCTTTTGAGAACTCTTTGTGTTGAAGTCATCTAGGCTTATGTTCCAAGGATAGATTCTGGTATTGTACTGTAGGATAAGCACTGGACTGCAAGCCACAAGATTCAAGTACACCAGCTTTATTTGGAAACCCTTTACAGGGTCCATATGATTTGGAACTGACTCGATGACATTTAACAATAACAAGGATAGATTTGGAGGATGAACTTGATTGTGGTGATGGACAAAAAGAAAAATCTTTCTAGACAATAACCTGATCCCCATAGCCATTGTATCACTGTACAATCATGTCTTGAATGTTGAAAGATTCGTATTATTTGCTTGCGTACCTTCTGTATAAATTAATATAATTTATAATTAATAATTTATAATTCTGATAAATTATACTCTTCTCCTTATTCCACACCCATCCTCTTACCTCAGGAAGAATTTTGGGATAAAATGGATGAAAATCATACCCAGTAATATCGAAAAAGAACAACCTATGATAGCAAACGCCTACTAAGCCTGGCATGTTGCTAACTTTCCTACCATTTAACTGAAATAAAAATGGAATCTATACTATAAAGTCAAGTATAAGTAAATGTGAGAAATACAGAAAACAGAGAACACCATTGATGGATTAAGTGGTGGATTTGTATATGATGTGTCATTCTTTTAAAAGTATTTCTTGTTTGAAACTACCAGCTCTTCCGTGGGAGAAAGATGAGGCTTTCTGCTCCCGTAAAGATTTACAGCCTCGGAAACCTTGTACAGGGTTGCTATGAGTTGGAACCGACTCCACAGCACATAACCACCACCACCACCATTGTTTGTGTGTTACCAATTGGTAATTAACAGGAAGAGGGAAGGATAGAATGGCTTTGAACACATCTACAAAATTCTTTGGGTAGGATAATTTCCCTTTTCCCAAACTTTTACCTGCCTCTCACTCGTGTAGAGGTTTTTTGCGCCTGGTTGTCTTTTGTTTTGTTTTTGTTTTTGTTTTGTTTTAACAGAAATCCTTGCCTCTAAAAGCAAGCTGTGCAAAGTTGGTATTCAACATATCAGGAACTAAATATCCCACCAGAGAAATGCCCATTCCAGTAGGTTCAGTCACTGGGCAGCTTACAAACAGAATCACAGCAACTCTTATTTCCTTGTAACTATTTAGTCGAAGCAGAAAGGCCAACCCTGTGGTTGTTCAACTTAGAATGGATGCGAGCAGAAATGCAGTCCGAGATAAGGGAATAACTCAGCTCATACGGGGAGATACACAATGTCTGCAGGATAATATTAACTTGTGAGGTTTCATCTGAGTATTTGAAGTTGAGGAATTCATCGTGAACTGAATAATTGATTGCTATAACCTCAAGATTAAGTTGCCAAATCAGTCTTGGTTCAAGAACCTTCTAAGAGGTGATTGAACAAATAGAATCCTAGCTTTTTCATCTTAAAGCTGGAAGCAAAAAACTCTTTCTAAGTGCCTGAGTCCATTTCCTTTTCTCTGTCTTCTCATTTGTGAAATCAGAGGTTTGCATGTAAATGGTATCATTAGATTCCTTCAAGCCCAAACAGAATATGATTATACTCTACCTTGTAGGATAAACTCTGGGTGCTTGCAAGATCAGCAGTTCAAACCACCAGCCATTCCTGGGAAACCCTATGCAGGCTCACTATGAGTTGGAACCAACTGGATGGTACCTGACAACAACAATAACCCATCTCCTGGATGGTGCAGACAGTTTGCTCTGAGTTCCACTTCTTGAAGAAAAATCTAGCTATCTACCTCTGTTAAAAATGTTTTTGTTGTTAAGTGCCGTCAAATCGGTTCCAACTCATAGATACCCTGTGTAGAGTTTCCGAGGAGTGACTGGCAAGCTTGAGTCTTTGAAAACCCTTTCATGAACTCTATGGGTGCACTTCTACTCTGAAACACATGGGGTCATTATGAGGCAGGATCAACTCAACCAAACCCCAAACAAACCCACTGCCATCCAGTCAATTTCAACTCACAGTGAGCCTGGATATGGTTTCTGATCCTGTAAATCTTTACAGGAGAAGAAATCCTCATCATTCTTCTGCAGAGTAACTGTGGCTTTGAACTGCTAACCTTGCAATTAACAATCCAGTGCTTATCCTACAATGCCACCAGGGCTCAACAGCAACTGTTTTTTTTTCTTCTTCAAAACCTATCTTCTTACACCTCCATTCAAACGTGGAACAGTAAGGAAAGACCCAATAATGGAGCTATAAATACCCTTGCATTAAAACTGAGAATTAGATGAACCACACAACCTTTCAGTCTTTCTGTGTGTCTAACCTATAAAACAATAGCATTGAATAGATCAATAGTACCTGTTTGAATAGACAGATTATAACTTTTCCAAGTCTAATATTCTACAACTGCACTATTTAATATTCTAGTCATTAGCCACAAATGACTATTGAGTGCATGAAATGAGGGTAGTCTGGATGGAAATAAACTATAAGTGTAACATACATGCAAGTTTTTGAACATTTGACTAAAAATACATTGCTCAGAAATATTTTTGTTGATGACATGTTTTAATAATTCTTAAGTGCCATCAAATTTGTTCCAACTCATAATCACCCTGTATAGGGTTTCCAAGGAACAACTGGTGTGTTGACTGCCAACCTTCCAGTTAGCAGTCCAGTGTTTATCCAACAGTGCTGCACCAGGACTCTGCATTAATATATATTGTTGTTGTTGTTGTTAAGTGCCATCGAGTCTTTTCCGACTCATAGTAGAAATAGTGTTTAGGGATTCTAAGGAACTGCTGCTGAGTTTGAACCACTGACCTAGGTTAAGGTTAGGTAAAACATATTATTAAAAGTAATTTTACCTGACTCTTTTTTAACTTTTAATGTAGCTACCAGACACTTTAAAATTGCATTTGAGGCTCACATTTTATTTCTATCATCTCTTTCTCTTGTTCAGTGCTGTTTTATAATGTCTGTACAATGCAATTTTTAGACTAAGCCCAAACTGTCCAGATTCATATATCCTAACCATGTGCTGTGTGTGCTTTTAATTTGTGTGTGTGATATAGATATAGATATATAATGTATTTCACCCCCTTCTCTTCTGGAAATCCGTAACAGGGTTGCAATGATTCAATATTGACTTGACAACTCTTAAGAACACAACAACAATATATTAATGTGGACCTCTGATGTGGCACTGTAGGATAAGCACTGAACTGCTAGCCACAGGTCAGCAGTTCAAACCCACCAGCTGCTCCTTGGAAATGCTATACAGGATTGCTTTGAGTCAGAACTGACTTGACTATCGTTAACAACAACAACACTATATTAATACAGAGTAGTCTTCTGAGCATTTTATATATATATAAAATGGAGCTCTGGTAGTGTAGTGTTTATGAATCGGGCTGCGATCCGTAAGGTCAGCAGTTCGAAACTACCAGCTGTTCCGCAGGAGAAAGATGAAGCTTTCTGCTCCCGTAAAGATTTACAGCCTCGGAAACCCTGGTACAGGGTCGCTATGGGTCGGATCCGACTCAACAGCACTCAACAACAAAATATATATATATATACCTTTCACATTGGTAAGATATTACAGAATGATAGATAAAAATCATATTCTTTTAGCATTAATGGTGATGGGGATTGAGCAACACTTTTGTACTTCTCAATGTGTTTTGTTGTTGTTATGTGTGTAAAATATGTATATTGTCTGCACACCCATTTTTCCTCCACGCTACCATCCCAATTATTTCTCACTTTCTAAGTCTGTTGTGTTATCTGTATCCTCTCCCATGGTTGCTTCTATGCTCATAATCCAAATTTTCCCTAATTAAATACTAGAATCTAGATTCATTTATCCTCTCATTTAGTATCTTTGCACAGCCATCTATGGGTAAAAAAAGAAATGCAAAAATAAATGAATTCTGATCTTAATTTGTACTTCCAAAACACATGCAGTTTGCTGAATGTAAATCTACAAATGATGTGTAGTATAGGGTGTTGAGCAGAAAGATTAATAAGAGACATCACAATGTCTATGTTTGAAACTTGGGTCCTTCACTGATTGGTTGTGGGAGTCCAGGAAGTCATCTTAACCTTTTGAACCACAGTGTATCTGTACTCCTGTGAAATGGAATTGATTCCAGATATCTTCCACACAGGTAAAATAAAATAATCCATTTAAAGGAGTCAGTGCTGTGTCTGCAAAAAAGTATATCCTCAAGGAAAGTGAATTATTGTTTTCTACTTATGGAAATAAGTGTGAAAGTTAGAATAAGCATTTGAAGTATGGTGGTGGTAACGTGTTGTGGAGTTGGTTTCAACTCACACTGACCCTGTATAGGGTTTCAAGGCTGTAAATCTTTACAGAAGCAAAAAGCCTCATCTTTCTCCTGCATAACAGCTGGTAGTTTCGAACTGCTGACCTTGAGGTTAGCAGCCTGACTTGTAGCCACTACGCTACCAGAGCTCCTTTGAAGTACATATTGCTGCTGCTGTTGTTAAGTGCCATTGGGTCAATTCTGACCCATAGTGACCCTATATAGGGTTTCCAAGGAGCCGCTGGTGAGCTTGAACCACCAACCTTGCAGTGCTAACAACTTGTATTGTAGGTTTCTTAGTATATGTAACATATACCTGTTTGAAGAAGGTAGATAAACTTCTTGTTAAGGAGGTGACATTTGGACCAGATTAAGGAACAGAAAGAATTTAGTTAACTGTGGTTGAGGAACCAATGTGCATAATATAGAGACTTTCACATGGAACTGCTAATCGTTAAGTAAGGTTGAAAATTAATTTTCTGAGGGGAAGTAGCGAGAATTAAAGTTGAAAAGGAAGAGTGGGACTGTCTCAAACCATCAAACCATGACCTTACATAGAAACACAATCTTTATCTTTATTCTACGTAGTAGCAACTACTTAGAACAGTCACCGGAGAAGGATGTCATGCTGGGTAAGGTGGAGGGTCAAAGAAAAAGAGGAAGACCCCTAATGAGATGGATCAGCCAGGTGACATCATTGATAGTGTCAAGTGTGGCAGCGGTAGTGAGGTTGGCCCAGGATCGGACATTGTTTTGTTCTGCTGTGCATGGGGTCACTATAAGTCGGTTCTGACTCGATGGCACCTGACAACAACAGTAGCAACTTTATGTAGTATAGATTCACGTTGGCATTTTGTCTACTGCCTACTCCTTATTTTCAGTTTCTCCAAGTTTTCATAGACCTAGAAGGATTGTTGATACCTTCTTATTTATTAATTTATTAATTTCCAAAACAAATTTCCACATTTCCTCCTCTCTGCTCCAAATTGTAATCCTGTTGCTTTGAAGCTCATGCCATAATATGAGTACCCACCTAGGCCTTTTAATCATCCCCTCCAGCAACTCCATCTTACTTAATTCCCATCTGAAACTTCATGTGTGTACCACAGCCTTCTAAATGAAAAGTGGTTCCTTAATTCCATTATAACTATTCTCCCTACGGTCTTATAATATATGAAATGTGTTGATTTCTACCAGCCCTGCCATTTATGAGCAGAAGGTCCTTAGATCATTTATTTAGTTTCTCTGCGCATAGCTTTTTCATCTGTAAAGTAAAGGTAAGTATAGTGCATACTTCATAAGGTTATCACGAAGAATAAATGAAATAATGTATATGAAAAACTAGCACAATGCTTCTTGTGAAGTAAGCCTTCCCCAAATCTTATTTTTCACTGTTAGAACCTTTAGTCCTTTGATTTATATAGTTCCTTCTCATCAGGTCTAGCCTGCCTTCATTTTATTCCTTATTTAGCCAAGACACTATCATCTCTTTATCTTCAATTCAATTCATTAGTTACCTTATATTTCATGCCCTTGTGTGTTTAGACACACTCAGTCATACTTTAACCAGGATTCACCCATCTGGGATGTTAAGTCTACAAAGGGAAAAATATTTAAACAAAATCCTTCCTTAGCCATTTGTTTGGCCCTCTATCCTCTGTGCATTTTTGTATAACATTCTTTCTCATTGTCTATGAACAGATCATTCAAAGCTGACAACTTTTTTGAAGTCTGTTCCTCAATGGTCACCATAGTCTCCCTAAGCAGGTGGTTCCCCTCTTAACTCCAGAGACAAAGTTGAGGTCTTCAATCCCTAGATCCTTCAACCTCCTGCTTCTGCATCTATGGAGTTATCTGCATCCATAGATGTTCTTATTCTCGTAAAGGATTCTTTAAGATATGGATGGGGAGCGCCCAGTCCATAGGCCATACAAGGCTCAAAAGATAATTTGGTCTGGCCCTGCCACAGCAACTGCAGTTCCAGCCATCACATTGTTGTTGTTGTTGTGAAGTGCCGTAGAGTCAATTCTGACTCATAGCGATTCTCTACAGGGTTTCTGAGGAGCAACTGGTGAGTTTGAACTTCCATCCTCAACACCAAAGCATGAGTCCATGAGCCATTGCATTGTTCTTGTTATTGTTAAATGCCATTGAGTCAGTTCTGATTCCTAGCAACCCTGTATATGGTGTCCGATGAGCAACTGGTGAGCTTGAATTAATTTTGTTTGTCCTATGAATGATAATTTAAATTTGGGCAGAAAAGAGATTACCCACCCTTGTTAAAAAAAATGTTATTGTTAAGTGCCATAAAGCCAGTTCCAACTCATAGCGACCATCTATAGGGTTTCCAAGGTGTGGTTGTTGGGTTTAAACTGCTGACCTTGTGGTTCACATTCCAGGGTAATCCTACAGTGCCACACTAAGAGTCATACTCTTAAGAAATAGGGCTAAACAATTATGAAGCCCTATTATCATACTTGGATATATATCATACTTGGAGTCCTGGTGTGACGCTGTGGGCTAATGTGTCAGACTGCAAAGTCGTTTGAACTGCAATGTCAGTGGTTCAAGCTTACCAGTGGCACTTCACAACAGACTCGATGGCACTTCACAACAGTTATCATACTTATAATTTTTTGGACCAGGAGAGTATCTATAGCTATAAAAGAAAGCAAAGATGCTTCTCTCATTGGATTTAAAATCTAAGTAAGCAAGTTGAAGATATTTGAATAATAAAAAAAATCATGTTAGAAAGAATTAAACTATTAAAGGTATGATATGTTTTCATTATATTCCCTTTATATACATTGTTGTTGTTGTTAAGTGCCATCCAGTTGGTTCTGACTCACAGCGACCCCGTATAGGGTTTCAGAGCAGTGGCTGGTGCGTTTGAACTGCCGACCTTGCAGTTCAAACCAACCTTATGGTCAAGTGCTTATCCTACAGTGCCACACCAGGACTCGACTTTGTAGACATAGGTTAAGTTTTTAAAATCAACTGAATAATAATATTGTTAATATATGTTAGCGAGGATTGGTTTTAGGAGTATACATTTCTTAATGATTTGTGACAGGAAGACAGCACAACAATGAGTGTATGGAATATATTTTTTACCTCTCTTTCTTTCACTCTATGTATATAAAGGTAAGTTAAAAAAAAAAAAATATTGCTACTAGAGGTCCTTCCAGTTCATGCATGCATGGGGTTATTCTAAACAATCTATGTTTCAGCTTGTCTGTGATCAGTGGATAGCTGCAGACACGTTCTCTCAGTATTACACTTGTCTTAATCTTGTTAGGGTGCCTTCCAAAAAAATGTACAATCATAACAGTGGCTTCCAAGGGAATCTGCTGGACCAGTTAAATTCAAATCAGCAAAGTCAGCTCAGAATTTTTTTTTTTTGGATTTCAAATGGGTAATCTTGATAGATTTTCTTGAAGGGTGCAAACTGATCACAGTGGCTTTTAATGAAGCTTTAAGAAAATTGAAAACTTGCATTGGTGAGAAAAAGGCCAGGACAATTGTATCCAAGAATTTGTTTCCATCAGGGCACATACCTACTCACCTACAAGGGTAGCAAGGGCTGTCCTAAGACAATTTCTTCGGAAAACCTTACATTGTCTATATTACAGCTCTGATTTTCCTCTTAAGACTTATTTTTGTTCCCCAAACTCAAAGAACAACTAATATGTATAGTTGAAAGGAACATATCCCTCAATTTGATGTGGTATAAATTCAAGATTGCAAACTTCTTCTGGAAGGGATTGTTGTTGTTGTTAGGTGCCAACATTCAGTTGGTACCAACTCATAGTGACCTTATGCACAATAGAACAAAACACTGCCCGATCCTGGGCCAACTTCACTACCATTGCCAAGCTTAAGTCCATCGATGCTGCCACTTGGCCAATCCATCTTGTTGGGGGTCTTCCTCTTTTTCTCTGACCTTCCACCTTACCAAACATGATGTCCTTCTCCAGCGACTGGTGCCTCCTGACAATATGTCCGAAGTATGAGAGACAAAGTCTGGAAGGGATTAGAGTGATGAAAACATCACCTTCAGGAGATTTTTTCAGAAATTTCAATACCAGTAACTTCACATTCTGATTTTTGTTTAATCAAGGTTTTTAATAATTTTATAGCAGTGCTTTTTTAATTACCCTCATATATATAAACACATCAATGTATACATAACATCATTATTTTTCTATTTGTATTTTATTTATGCAAAACTTTGATTCTAATGGCTTAATATGCTACTGACATATCGAATTCTAAAATATTCTAGTTATATAACGTGATGATACATTCTCAGTGTGCTTAATGCCTTTGAAAATCTCAGCCTCTCTGATAGAATTTTCCACAGCAATATTCTTATGGTGAAGACACATCTCAGATTTTTAAGGGAAAACTGAATTTCAAATAGCTTCCCTCATTAATTGTTTAATTACTGACTGGTTCAATAATTGCTTATTGAATATCTGCTAGAGCAGACATGATCCCATGGCGAGAAATATGTGCAAAAGTATATAATGACAATGCAGTTTTATTAATGGAATTCATTGAGAGAACTGCAAAGGGACCAAATAGCTGAGAGTAGGGTTATCAAACAAACCTTCATGGAATCATCTGTTCTAAATTTTAGTTTGGAAATTTAGTTCATCAGATGTATGCTGTTATGTGCCATGGAGTCGGTTCTGGCTCATAGCAACCCCGTAACAGGGTTTCCGAGGCTGTAAATCTTTACGGGAACAGAAAACCTCATCTTTCTCCTGCGGAACAGCTGGTAGTTTCGAACTGCTGACCTTGCGGTTCATGGCCCGATTCGTAACCACTCTGCTACCAGAGCTCCTTGATGTATAACCCCATGCTATTCTCTTTTTAGTCACATTCCAAACCCAGAAGGTTGTAATCTGCTGTGTGGAGAGCCAAGTGGCTCTCTCGCCACCGTCTCTGTTCTTTTTGTTTATCTCCCAGTTGAATCCTTATTGGTGCCTGCCCATACAGCATCTCACATTAATTGTCTACAGTTCTGCTTCCTTTTAACAAATATAGGGACCAACATTAGTCACAAAGACCTAACTTTACAACTGGTCTGTTCTCTTGACAATGTGCTGTGTTTTCAGTAGCTGATTTTTAGGAAGTATTCTATTCCAAGGTGCCTCTGGGTGAACTAGAACCTCTAACCTTTTGGTTAGTAGCCAAATATGTTAAGGGTTTTCACAACTCAGGAATTATTCTTTGCTTTTAAGGAGCTCATACCTCAATCAGGAAATGAGGACATTTAAATGGGTCCTTGCAATGTACTCACAAAGGAAAACATATAGGACGTTGGGTAGCAGAAGGGAGAAAAGGGGAGAGCCAGGACAGGCACTTCTAATAAGGTGCAGACACTTCAACCAGTGATGAGGACTTGTCAATGTGATGTTTATCTCAAGACTCAATACTTAGCTGTGAGGACACCAGTCACAGAAAGTGTCTTCTCTGGAGTCAGATATTTCCACCTCTAGCTGCTTAGATTTGACAAATTGGAGACATTGTTCTGTGGTTTATTAGCCAGGGATGAAACTTGAAGGGAGAAGGGGTCCTTCACTTTTTTGTAGAACCTGTTTTAACTCTCAGGGTTTCTGTAGTGCAGTTTCTAGAATTCTGCTCAGCTGCTCAATGAAAAGTTGGTAGTTTGATTCTATCCAGAGATGCTTCAGAAGAAAAGTCTGCTATCTACTGAAAAATCAACCTTTGCAAACCCCATGGAGCACAGTTCTACTGTGACACAAATCAGGGCTCCTTGAGCTGGAATTGGTTCAACAGTAACTTTTTTGGTTTTGTTGGTATGTGCCTCATACTTCAATGTGATGAATTTCCAACAAGCAAAAGCTCTGTTGTTCTCTGATTGTTGCTGGAATATTTGTTGTAGTCCCTTGTGCCCACGATAATTCCTAACAGTTATGGGAAAATAGGTTTGGAAGGTCACAGCCTAGAGATAACCAGTTATTCATGCAAACCAAGGCAGGACCAAGCAGAGGAAAAATTGCCAAGTTTGTCTCTTAGGTTTCTTGGATCTTCTTTGAATCACTTGAATATTAGTAAAACTGAAAATAGCTATGATCATTATACTATGCATTTTCTAAGATTTCCTCGTTATTATCTCGTCTTCATCCTCAAGGAAAATATATGTTGTGCTTTTCCTATTCAAAAAGTAACCCTTAGAGTTGTGCAGATGTTTGCTCCTGGTAGGGACCCAAGTTTACAGTCTCTCTGTCCATAGTGTTGCCCCAGTGGACTTGCCATGATGCAAGATACTCAGATATCCAACATTCACCTCCAGCTGGACTCTTCTGTTGTGTTCAATGTCCTTTCTTCTGTCCTCCAAGCATCCTCTGCTGCCATAGTCCAGTCTTCATTTCGCTCTGTAGTCAGCACTGTACTTGGCTAGTCCCTCAGCTAGACTAAACACTCCTAGAAGCTTGGGATGCTAGGTCATCTGTCTTGACATCCTTAGTCCTTAACTCAGAATCTGACACCTAGAGACAATCAATAAATGCTTTTCAAATGCCATATTGGAGGGAGACAAGTAATGCTTATTAAAGCTGTGTTATTGTTAAGTGCCATCACGTTGGTTTCGACTCATAGCAACCCTGTATAGGGTTTCAAAGGATCTGTTGGAAACCATCCATTGCTTATCCTCCAGCACCACATCACAGAGTCATGTTCAAGCTATATTATAGCTTCTTAAACTCACAGATGTTTGAGTTGTCCTTAATTCCTTAGACTGACAAATAAGGAATGAATGCTTAGGGAACTGAGGTGATTTGTGCAAGTTAAAATAGAACTAATTTTTGGCCTTGTATTCTTTTCTCTCCAGAATTCTGCATTAGCCATGCCTGCTCCTTGGGAGTGCCAAACCTCAGCATTGGCAGCGCTCTTCAGTATCTGAGAGGATCTTTCCAGGATCCTTAAATCATGTACTATACACATGTATTCAGCCCCTTCTCAAGAAACTCTTTTTTGTTGAATAGATAAAGGCAAAGTGTTTAAAACTCTGGGTGTCTAGAATACACTATTCGTTTCCTTTATGTTTCATTACAAATCATAGTAATTGGATAGTGAAAAGATTATTAGGTCATTTATCAATTCCAAATATCCTTCAATTCTCTATTGTATTATCATGTGTTTGTGGGTACAATTTTAATATACTAGACATTTTGAAATATCTATTACTTTTAATAATGAGTCCTCATGGCACACACAGTTAAGCACTTGGCTGCTAAATGAAAGGTTAGTAGTTCAAACCCACCCATCATGTCTGTTGGAGAAAAATCTGGAGATCTGTTTCTATAAAGAATATAGCTAACAAAATCCTGTTGGGTACTGCTACACTATCACATACGGTCATTATAAGACAGAATTAACTTGCTGGCTCACAACAACAGTATTACTAGAGACCTGTGTAGTGTAAGTGGTTTGCAATTGGCCTAAAGTTTGATGGCTTGACCCAACTCTGTGGTGCTGAAGAAGAAGACCTGGAAAACTACTTTCTTAAAGTTTACAGCCAAGAAAACTCTGTGACTCAGTTCTACTCTGTAACACATATGATTGCCATAAGTAGGAATTGACTCCACAGCCGCAGGTCTTATTGTTTGTTCGTTTACTACTGATAACTAATTTCGAGATGTACTCTTCTATAGACTGACGTAGAGTTTTTATTTTGACTAAAGCTAAGTGAAAGATTCAATATTTTTAGTATATGTTGAATCAAAACGTGGCATCAGAATTTGAGGAAGACTCAGTAATAACCTTCATATGCAGATGATACAACCTTGTTTGCTGAAAGTGAAGAGGACTTAAAATACTTATTACTGCAAATCAAAGACCACATTCAGTATGGGTTGAATCTCAATGTAAAGAAGACAAAAATCCTCACCACTGGACCAATAAACAACATCCATATAAATGGAGAAAAGATTAAAGTTGTCAAAGACTTCATTTTGCTTGGATCAACCATCAATACTCATGGAAGCAACAGTCAAGAAATCAAATGACGTATTTCACTAGGCAGATCTGCTGCACAAGACCTTTTTAAAGTGTTCAAGAGCAAAGATGTCAGTTTGTGGACTAAGGTGTGCCTAACCCTAGCCATGATATTTTCAATAACCTCATATGCATGCGAAAGTTGAACAGTGATTAAGGAAAACTGTAGAAGAATGGACGCATTTGAGTTATGGTGTTGGAGGAGATTATAAAAGTCCCATGGTCTGCCAAAAGAAGAAAAAAATCTGTGTTGGAAGACATACAGCCAGAATGCTCCTTGGAAACCAGGATGGCCAAACTTCATCTCTCGTACTTTGGATATATTATCAGAAGTAACCAGTCACTGGCCACCACTCATCTGTCAGTTTGTCATACTGTGGTGGCTTGTGAGTTGCTGTGATTCTGAAAGCTACAACACTGATATTTGAAATACCAGCAGGGTCACCCATGGTGGACAGGTTTCAGATGAGCTTCCAGACAAAGACAGACTAGGAAGAAGGAGTGAACTACTTCCAAATATTTAGTCACTGAAAACCTTATGAAGAGAAGAGAAACACTTCCAAACACAGTACCAGAAAATGAGCCCCTTAGGTTGGAAGGCACTTAAACTGTGACTGGAGAAGAGCTGCCTCACCAAAATAGAGTTGACTGTGATGACATGAATAGAGTAAAGTCTGTGGGAGAAAAGCCTTCATTTGCTGATGGGGCATAACTCAAAATGAAGAGAAACAGCTGTAAACATCCATTGAAAATCCCAACATAGAATGTACGAAGTATAAATCTGAGAAAATTGGAAGTTGTCAAAAATGAAATGGAATGCATAAACATCAACATCTTAGGCATTATTGAGCTGAAATGGACTGGTATTAGCTATTTTGAATCTGACAACCACATGGCTTACTATGCCGGGAATGACAATTGAAGAGAAATGGTGTTGCATTCATTGTCAAAAAGAACATATCCAGATCAGTCATGAGCTACAACACTGTCTGTGATAAGATAATATCCATGCGCCTACAGGGAAGCCCAGTTAATACCACTATTATTCAAATTCATGCACCAACCACTAAAGCCAGTGAGGATGAAATAGAAGAATTCTACCAACGTCTTCAATCTGAAATTTATCAAACATGCAATCAAGATGTATTGATCATTACTGGTGATTAGAATGCAAAGGTTGGGAGCAAAGAGGAAGGATCAGTAGTTGGAAAATATGGCCTTGCTGATAGAAATGATGCTGTAGATTACATGATAGAATTCTGTAAAACCAATGATTTGTTCGTTTCAAATATCTTCTTTATAAAGCATAAGAGACTTCTATACATATGGAACTCACCAGATGGAATACAAAGAAATCAAATTGACTACATCTGCAGAAAGAGACAATGGAAAAGCTCTATATCATCAGTCAAAACAAGGCCAGGGGCAAATTGTGGAACAGACCATCAATTACTCATATGCAAATTCAAACTGAAGCTGAAGAAAATGAAAACAAGTCCACGAGAGCCAAAATATGACCTTGAATATATCCCACCTGAATTTAGGGATCATCTGAAGAACAGATTTGATACATTAAACACTAAAAGACTGAAGACCAGAAGAGTTGTAGGATGACATCAAGAACATTATACATGAAGAAAGCAAAAAGTCATTAAGAAGACAAGAAAGAAGGAAAAGGTCAAAATGGATGTCAGAAGAGACACTGAAACTTGCTCTCTAGAGTAAAGATGCTAAAGCAAATGGAAGAAATGAGGAGGTCCAAGAGCTAAAAAGAAAATTTCAAAGATCAGCTCGAGAAGATAAAGACAAATATTACAACAAACCGTGCAAAGATCTGGAATCAGAAAACTAAAAAGGATGAATATGCTCAACATTTCTCAAGCTGGGTGAACTGAAGAAAAATTCAAGCCTCAACTTAAATTGAAAGATTCTCTGGGCAACTTATTGAATGATGCAAAAAGCATCAAGAGAAGATGGAAGGAATACACAGAGTCACTGTACCAAAAAGGAAATGGTTAATGTTCAACCATTTTAAGGGGTAGCATATGATCAAGAGCCAATGATACTGAAGGAGGAAGTCCAAGGTGTATTGAAGGAATTGGCAAAGAACAAGGCACCAGGAATTGATGGAAGAAACACTGAAATCTTTCAAGAAAGTGAGGCGGCACAGGAGGCACTCACTATCTATGCCAAGAAACTTGGAAGATGACTATCTGTCCGACTGATTGGTAGAGATCCATATTTGTGCCCATTCCAAAGAGAGGTCACCCAATAGAATGAGGAAATAATCAGACAATTCTTTGATATCCCATGCGAGTAAAGTTTTACTAAAGGTAATGCAGAAATGGCTGCAAGCATACATTGACAGAGAACTTCCAGAGGTTCAAGCTGGATTCAGAAGAGGCCACGGAATAAAGGATATCATTGCTGATATCCGATGGATCTTGGCTGAAAGTAGAGAATACCAGAAAGATATTTACCTGTGCTTTATTGACTACACAGAGGCTTTTGATTGTGTGGATCATGACAAGCTATGGATAACATTGCGAATTATGAGTATTCCGGAACACGTAATTGTGCTCATGAGGAATCTGTACCTGGACCAAGAGGCAGTTGTTTGAGCAGAATATGGGAATAATGAATGGCTTAAAAATGAGAAAGGTGTGCGACAAGGTTGTATTCTTTCACCTTACTTATTCAACCTGTATGCTGAGCAAATAATCCGAGAAGCTGGGTTCTATGAAGAAAAACGTGGCATCAGGATTGGAGGAAGACTCGTTAACAGCCTTCGATATGCAGATGATACAACCTTGAGTGCTGAAAGTGAAGAGGACATAAAACATTTACTGATGAAGATCAAAGAGCACAGCCTTCGTTATGGATTACATCTCAATGTAAAGAAAACAAAAATACCACTGGACCAATAAACAACATTCTTACCAACGGAGAAAAGATTGAAGTTCTCAAGGACTTCATTCTTCTTGGATCGACTATCAATACTCATGGAAGCAGCAGTCAAGAAATCAAATGATACATTGCATTAGGCAAATCTGGTGCACAAGACCTTTTTAAAGTTTTGAAGAGCAAAGATGTGAGCTTGAGGACTAGCCAAGCCATGGTATTTTCAATAACCTCATATGCATGCAAAAGCTGGACAGTGAATTAGGAAAACTGTAGAAGAATTGATGCTTTTGAGTTATGGTGTTGGTGGAGAATATTGAAATTGCCATGGGCTGCCAAAAGAACCAATACGTCAGTTTTGGAAGAAGTGCAGCCAGAGTGCTCCTTAGAGGCCAAGATGGCCAAACCTCGTCTCTCTTACTTCGGACATATTGTCAGGAGAGACCAGTCACTGGGGAAAGATACCATGTTTGGTAATGTGGAGTATCAGAGAAAAAAGGAAGACCCCCAACAAGATTGATTGGCCAAGTGGCAGCATCAATGGACGTAAGTGTGGCAACAGTAGTGAGGTGGCCCCAGGTTCGAGCAGTGTTTCATTCTGTGGTGCATAAGGTCGCTATGAGTTGGTACCAACTCGATGGCACCTAACAACAACAACCAGTCACTGGAGAAGGTAAAGTGAAGGTTCGGACAAAAAGAAGAAGACATCAACGAGATGGATTTTCACACTGGTGGCAGAGATGGGCGTAGGTGTAGAAATTATTGTGAGGTTGGTCCAGGATTGGGCAGTGTTTCATTCTGTTGTGCATGTGTCGCTGTGAGTCAGTACTGACTTGATGGCAACAATAACAACAAGATAATCCTGTTGCTGATGTTTTACATTTGACACAATTGAAACAGGGCAGTCATGGAAAAGCATTTTCAAAATATTGAAATTTTCAAAGATGGTCTCACATTGACATCAACATTTCTGTGTCAGTTTGCATAGAGAAAGTATTAGAAACTCTAATGACAGGGTTATAAAGTACCAGGGTCATTTGTTATGGAGTAGCTCAAGTAGAAGCAATACAAAACCCAGTGGCTAGATCAAGAACTTAATAATAAAATTAGTAAAATAAATGATGGGAGCTAGGAATTGGTGAATGGGTAATTTGTTTTGTAATAATTAAATAATAGACTGTGACTGACCCCCTAGAGATTTGGTCCAAGACATGCATTTTACAGATGGAAAAGTGTCAAAGAGAAACAGATGTTTTCTTGATTCCTCAACCCATTCCTCAGAGGCCTTCCAAAGCTCTCAGAACATGCTCCAAGGCATATATCACGGTAGAGCCTGAGAAGCCAATGCCATTGGCTTAATAATGTCACATCATGCTTGTATTATTGCTTAATTTCTCAGCCCTGCCTAGTATCACGTTTCTACCAGGGTGAATGTTTTTGTTTTCCCTAGTTGGTGCAAATGGTGAATATGCTTGCCTATTAACAGAAACATTGACAATTTAAATTCACTCAGGCATGCCTCAGAAAAAAGACCTGGTGAACTACATTTGCCATTGAAAAACCTACGGGACAATGATTGGTCCAAGCAAAACAGGATGATGAAAATCAACGGAGTAAAGAAGAAACCAATTCACCAGACTAATAGTCCACATGAACGACAGCCTCTTCAAACCTAAGAGCAGAGGAACAGATGGTATCCAGCTACCAATGCTGACTGTTCTGAACAAGAACACGATAGAAGTTTCCAGATAGAATGGAAGAAAATTATAGAATAAAACCCAAATTCCTTTAAAAGTTCAGATCTGCTGGACCAAAAGAGACTAGAGAAGCCCCTGAGACTATCATCCTAAAATCACCTTTGAACACAGAATTGAAGCTTTCTCTTTAGTCAAGTTACCAGATTAACTTAATAAATAATATCACCTGTGAGTAATGTGCTCCCTCAAACAATCAATGAACTATATGAGAACAAATGGTCAACACTTACCCAAAAACACAGGTGAGAATTTAAGCAGAAGGGACACTAGGTCCAGGGAAACTGAACAAACAGGCTAGAAATAATAATACTGACACATAGTAAAAATTGTAACCAGTGACATAGAACAATTTGTATAAAAAAGGGGTGACATAATCTTCTGTGTAAACTTTCACCTAAACTATACTAAAATAGTATTTTTTTTAAAAAGGCTCCCCCAAAAAACACAAACCCTCTAAAACATAGTTCTACTTTCCATGAATCAGATTCAATTTGTTAGCAACTAGTAACTGGTGGTCCTGTGTGCTGCAGTTTTAATCCCCTGAAGCTTTGCAGACAGTCAGTGACTCAGACATGCTTTGGGGGTCTCATTTTGAAACATAAGTACCTGCTTCTTCAACACATCTCTTTACATTTCAGTACTGGCTTGGAACTATCTTCATTCTCTTGTATCTACAATCATCCTCAGTAAATCAAGTTTTGGCCTGGTCTAAGTATTCCAGTATCTTCCCATCTCCCTGCCTAGTGGATTGTCCTGTACAGATGGTAGTGGTATGTGTCTGTCTCACAAACACACACTCTGTGTTTGGCACTGAGTAACTTTGCAAGGTCATCCAGTTCTTCACTGGTAGGACTTGAGAGCAGAATGTCAATACCTCACTGCCCAACCAGCCTGCTGTTCTCTCTAGTACCTCACACCTACTCTGATTAGATCAGAAGGATGGAGATCAGAAATGGTGGATGACACATCTTTAATATAACAACCCAGGCCCCAATTTTGTGGAACAGAACATTGCTAATATTATAATATAAATAATTCTGTCAAGACTTTACTAGTCTTCCAAATGGTTTAAGATGCATTGAAAATGAATAAGCAGCAGGGGATATTTAATCAAATGCCTCTGCTGAAAAATAAATATACAGCATAGGCTTCAAAAGAGCTTGAGCAACAAGGAGGCTTGTCTGAAAATACCACTACAATATAAACAGATCTTCCCCAATGTTATTTATTTTTTTTGCCTGTTTGCATTGAGAATACAGGAGAGACATGATAATTACAGAATTAGAACTTACCAGAGTCATTTGTTATGGGAAAACTCAAGTAGAAGCAATAAAAAACCAAGTGGCTAGATCAAGAACTTAATAATAAAATCTGTAAAATTCATGACAGAACTGAGGAATTGTAGGTTGGATAATTTGTGTTATAATAATGAACAATAGATTTTACATTGGGAATATCTCAAGATCTGAAAATGGTCTGTCTCCATGTTGAACAAGGTCTTTATTTTGCTGTTAAATGAAATTCCCAGAGTTTATGGGAAGGATTGCTAGTTACAAAAATGTTCTTTGACAGAGGAATAAAGGTGATATTAATCAGAGATTATTTCCTATAGTGCCAGGCACTATATGTCCAGGTTGTATGTATGGTGGTCACCAGCCCTGCCATGAGCCAGGTCAAGAAAGAAGAAAAAGAAGATAGCCCAATGGCAGTCTCTCCCATCAGTCTCTCCTTTAGCATTGACTCCTGTTCCTCTAACTGCCCACACATAATATATTTCACTATAAAGTTTCTATGCATCATGAACGTTCAGGCTCTAGATTGGCAGATCTTTTAACAAAGATCAGTATTATGCCCTTGCGCAATACTTAGCCTGCTATGTTCCTAAATATGCAGAAACACTTTCATGTCTTGGGATCTCCAGGAACTTTAAAGACTAGTGAGGGAAATCTAGATTTATATTTTCTGTCAAATACCCTCCATAAACTAGGATTTTCATTGGATGATGGTCCAAGATTTATAGAGCTGAATGTTTCTGCTGTGTGATATACTAGTTCCACCATTTGTCTGCCGATTTTTCATACTGTGGTGGCTTTTGAGTTGCTGTGATTCTGGAAGGTATGTCACTGGTATTTTAAATACCAGCAGTGTCACCCATTGTGGACATCCATGTGGACACCATGTGGACAGGTTTCACATGAGCTTCAAAACTAAGACAGACTAGGAAGAAAGAAAGACCGACTACTTCTGAATATTTAGTCACTGAAAACCTTATAAATAAAAGTGGAACACTGTCAGAGAACACCAGAATATTGAATTTTAAAACATGATGAAGTGCACCATATTGTCAGGTATGATTGTTGTTGTTGTCAAATGCCATTTGGTCAGTTCATAGGGAGACATGGTAATTATAGGGTTTCAAAGGAGTGGTTGGTGGGTTTGAATCACCAAAATTGAGGTTCAAACTGACCTTATGGAATGCTTATCCTATAGCACCAAACCAGTGCTCCGGAGTCCCTCCCATTGGAAGACACTCACAATATAACTAAGAAAGAGCTGTCTCCTCAATGTAATGTTGACCTTGATGACATGAATTGAGTAAAGTTTTGGGGCCTTCATTTGATGATGAGTCACAACTCAAAATGAGGAGAAACTGCTGTAAATATCCATTAATAATCAAAACAAGGAATGTCCACAGTCTGAAACTAGGAAAATTGGAAATTGCAAAAAAAAAATGGGATGCATAAATATTGATATCCTAAAGTAAATGGAAGAATTGAGGAGGTACAAGAACTGAACAGAAAATTTCAAAAGGCAGCTTGAAGAGACAAAGTCAAATATTATAACTAAATGTGTCAAAAACTGCAGTTAGAAAACCAGAAGTGAAGAACACACATAGCATTTCTCAAACTTTGGGAGCTAAAGAAAAAACTCAAGCTTCAACTTGCCATATTGAAGAATTCTGTTTTCAGTCAAAACAATGCCAGGGGCAGACTCTGAAACAGTTCATGAATTGTTCATATGCAAGTTCAAGCTGAAGCTGAAGAAAATTAAAATAAGTCCACAAGAGGCAAAATATGTCCTTAGACATATCCCATCTAAATTTAGATATCATATCAAGAACAGATTTCATGCATTATACACTAAAGACTGAAGACTAGAAGAGTTGTGAGATGACATCAAGAACATCATACAGGAAGACAGCAAAGGTCATTAAAACAATAATAATAATAATAAAACAGAAAAGAAAAAAATGCATGTCTGAAAGAGTCTAAATTTTCTCTCATGTGCAGAGATGCTAAAGTAACTGGAAGAAATGAGGAGGTAAGAAAACTGAATAGGGCAGTGGAAAAAAACAAAGTCAAATATTATAATGAAACGTGCAAAGATCTGGAATTAGAAAACCAGAAGGAAGAACAGGCTCAACATTTCTCAAGCTAAATAAACTGAAGGAAAAAAATCAAGCATTGATGTGCAATATTGAAGGATTTTATGGACAAAATATTGAATGATGCAGAAAGCATCAAAAGAAGATGGAAGAATTGTACAGAGTCAATGTATTAAAAAAAAAAAAAAAATGGATGTTCAACCATTTCATGAGGTAGCATTTAATCAACACCCAATGATACTAAAGGAAGAATTCCAAGGTTGCACTGAAGACATTGGCAAAAAATAACACTCCAGGAATTGATGGAATACAAATAGAAATCTTTCAACAAATTGATGTGCCAATGAAGTCATTCATTCACCAAGAAATTTGGAAGACATCTACCTGGCCAACTGATTGGAAGACATCCATATTTGTGCCCATTCCAAAAAGAGATAACCCAAGGGATTTGGAAATCATCAGACAATATCATTAATAAAACATGCAAGTAAAATATTGCTAAATATAATTTTTAAATGGCTGTAACAGTACATTGACAGGGAGCTGTCAGAGGTTCAGACTGGGTTCAGAAGAGGACATGAAATGAGGGATATCATTGCTCATGTCAGATGGATCTTGGATAAAAGCAGAGAAGACCAGAAAGATGTTTACCTGTGCTTTATTGACTACACAAATGCTTTCAATTGTGTGGATCATGACAAGCTATGGAGGAAAATGAGGATTCTGAAACACTCACTTGTGCTCATGAAGAACCTGTACACAGACCAAGAGGTACACAGAACAAGGGTACCCTGAATTGTTTAAAATTAGGAAAGATGTGTGCCAGGGTTGTATTCTTTCACCACACTTATTTGATCTGTATGTTGAGCAAATTTTAAAAACTGGATTATATGAAGGAGAACGTGGCATCAGGATTGGAGGAAGACTCATTTACAACCAGCTATATGCAGATGATACAGCCTTGCTTGGTAAAAGTGAAGAGAACTTAAAACACTTGCTGATGAAAATAGAAGATCATAGCCTCTGGTACGGGTTTCACCTAAATGTAAAGAAAACTAAAGTCTTCAATAAATAACATCAAGAAAATGGAGCAATGATTGACGTTGTCATAGACTTTATTTTGCTTAGATCATCCATCAACCGTCATGGAAACTGCAGTCAAGAAACCAAATGATATACTGCATTAGGCGAATCTGCTGCACAAGACCTTTTTCAAGTGTTCAAGAACAAAGATGTCAGTTTGAGTAGTAAGGTGCGCCATGGTATTTTCAATGCATGAAGTCCTGGTGTGCACTGTGGGTTAATATACCAGACTACAAAGCCATTTGAACTGCATGGTCGGAGGTTCAAGCTCACCAGCTGCTCCTCGAAAACCCTATACGTGGTCGCTATGGGTAGGAACCGATTCGACAGCACTTAACAGCGACAGCAGCATATGCATGCAAAGGCTGGGCAGTGAACAAAGAAGACTGTACAAGAACTGATTTATTTGAGTTATGGTGTTGGAGGAGTATATTAAAAGTACCAATGACTGCTAGGAGAACAAACAAATTTATGTTGGAATAAGTACAGCAAGAATGCTCCTTAGTAGCCAAGATAACCAGACTTCGTCTCTCATACTTCAGACACATTATCAGGAGGAGCGCCAGTCCTTGGAGAAGGACTTCATGCTTGGTAAAGTGGAGGGTCAGTGAAAATGAGGAGGACCCCAATGAGATTAATTGGTCCAATGGCAGCACTAATGGGCTCAAGTGTAGCAACGATTGTGAGGTTGACTCAGGGCCGAGCATTGTTTCCTTCTGTTGTGCATAAGGCCCCTATGAGTTGGTACCCAATGGATGGCACCTGACAACAACAACAATAAATTATTTATGCATGAATGATACACTCAGAGAAACTAGTTTGAAGTGTTGTGGCTTACTGGTAATTGACATTATTGACACATAGCAGGTTGTGCTTAGTGTGTTGGAGATGGTTAACAATGATATCTTCCACACTTTTTTTTTTTAAGTTTTTATTGTGAATTGAATGATAATTTACATGGGAGAACATGAACTTTACATTCATCCTATCATATTTTGTTTCATTGCAATGTTTAAAATCCCCACCATGCATCATCAAACAACCAAAGGGTACACCCCACAAACCTGCTTCCTGGCTGTCAGCACACAGCCCCTCCCCCTCCCTGAGACCCGAGTCCCCAGCCGCTCCATTTCTCCACGTCATGGTCTCTGCCTCCATCTCTGGTGTCACTGCTTCTCTGGATAGGGTCCTGCATTCCATTCTTCTCCCTTGATGGTCCCAGGGACCTCCGCTCCTGGACTGCAAAATCAACCACTCCCCTCCTTTTGTTACAAAATGTCTACCTTTACCTTTCCAACACTCACAGTCAGTCCTAATAGTAATTATTCACTATTGAAACACATTCTCCTTACATCAGCCCTATCCAGCCGTGTTGGAAACCACTCAGTGTACCTTCCCCAGCAACTCTGGAACTAGGCTCTCTCTTGCAAGCTTGTAGGCTAGTCACTTCGTGCCTTTGGAACTCCCCCCACCCCAATTTTGGGTAGCCAATGTCTAAGTTGCCCATCCCTGTCAACCCTGTGTACCGAGGGGGTGGGAATGATCTTCACTGTAACAATTGGTTCCCTCTTTTGAGCTACCACATCCATGAGTATAGATTGAGTTCATCAGAGTGTAGTGGATTCCTCTTTTTTTCCTTTTTTGCTTCCTCTAGTTGAGTTCTGATCATCCAGCTATTGAAGCTAGGTCAAAAAGGTACTATCTGCAAGTATGGGTGTTCTTGTCCATCTTCCCTCACTTCATATCAGCTGGATGCTTCACTCTCTGCTCTAGTCCTCTGTGGCTATGTTCCTGCCTCTGGGCTCAGGAGTCCCCAGGTCTAGCCATACTGCTGGCCAACAAGATCTCAACCCAGGTTGACAAGAGTCTATAGAATGTGGTTGGACATAGGCCTCAACTTCATTGTTGTTTTTCCCCCCACTACCCCTTATAGATAGACCAACATGGTCACCAGAAAGACCACATGCCTGCTTGTGTATTACCCTTGAGGCTCAGTCTTGGAAGGGGGTTTGCCTTGAGGGGACTCGACAGCTTACCTTGATGACTTCTGGGCAAACAACTTGCTTGTTCTTGTAGTAGTCAATCAAACTGTCATTATTATTTTTGATTTTTCCTGCTGGTCTTTCTTTCAAGAAGTATCTTCTTTTCTTCTAGCCATGCCAGGCTGGTCTTCTTATCCTTTCAAATGGAAATTTCCCACCTTTGAAGATTCTAGATGGGGATCAGGATTCCACCTATGGTCTTAAGCAATGTAAAAGCTCCACAGGAAGCCTCTTTCACTAGGCAAGTTCTAGCCCCATTTTAGGTATTCCAATCGGCTAGAAGCTGAAGACGGTACAAACTTTCTATAGTGATATTTCTGGCTATTCCTTTCTTTCTCCCTCAAGTGTCTTTTTTATAGTAGTAGGCAAAGGAAACTAAGATTCAAAAGACAGCCAAACATCTTAACAATTTTTCCCCTCTTTTACTCATTCAAACCATGCCTTAATCCCTGTATCCCAGAGTCCTGTTGTTCCAAGGTTAAGCATACATCATTATCTACCTCTATCCCACTTAACGATGCAAACCTGCTTAACTGTTCTTCCATCCACCTTGTTCTTCCATTCCCCTCCCACTTCTTGTGTATTGCCCCCTCCCAACACCCAAACTATCCTGTGTCTATTCCCTACCCTGTGCTCCACATTCTCCTCCCTCTCCTCACCCCACCCCATACACCCCTGTAACAATCAAATAATTTTTCCCCTTTTTAGTGTAGGTACTTTTTCTTAAGCTTTTACAATAATGGTCCTATGTAGTATTTCTCTTTCTGTGACTAATTTCACTTAGCATAATGTCCTCAAGGTTCATCCATGTTATGTGGTGGCTTGCAGCTTCCTTGTTTTTCTTCAAGGTAGTATAATAGTCCTTTGTGTTTATATATCAAAGTCTGTTTATTCATTCTCCCATTGATGGACTGTTAGGCTGTCTCCATTTTTTTGCTATTGTAAATAGTGCTGTTATGAACATTTGTGTGCATATACCTAATCGTGTTAGGGCTTGTATTTCTTGTGGGTGAATACCAAGTAGAAGAATTGCTGGATCATAAGGTATATTTCTATTTCCAACATTCTGAAGAAGCATCATATTGTTTTTCAGAGTGGTTGGACCAATTTGCAATCCCACTAGCAATATAGGAGGGTCCCAGTCTCTCTGCATCCTTGCCAGCATTTATTGTCCTCTATTTTTTTTATCTTTGTTATTTTTGCTGGTGTAAGATGATATCTCATTATTGTTTAGATTTGCATCTCTCTAATGGCTAGTGATTATGAATATTTCTTCATATGTTTGTTGGCTGTTCAGATCTCCTTCTTGGTGAAGTGTCTGTTTAATGTCCTATGCCCATTTTTTAATTGGGTTATTTGTCTTTTTCTTGTAGAAGTGTTGTAGTTTCCTATGTATTTCAGAAATGAGTCCCTTGTCTGATGTGTCATTGCAAAAGATTTTTCCCATTCTGCTGGCCCCCTTTTCACTCCTTTGGTGAAGTCTTTTGATGCACATAAGTTTTTAATTTTTTTAAATGTTTTATTGTGAATTATATGATAGTTTACATGAGAGAACTTTAATTTTACATTCATTCCATCGTATATCATTAAGTTTTTAATTTTTAATATGTTCCAATCATCTATTTTGTCTATTTTTATTTGTGCAATGTTCACAATGTTTGGTATTCTGTGTGTGCCCTGTTTTAGAGCCCTTACATTTGTCCCTCCTCTCTAAACTTCTTTCACAGACTTCTTTATTCAGAAAACCAACCCAATTCCAACTCAAGGTTAGCATATGCGTTTCGGATTAGAACTATTTTAGGCTGTGATATTTTGGATGGAAATTTCAAGGCTTTTCTTCCAAGGTGCCTTTGGGTACGTTAGAATCACCAACCTTTTGGTTAGTAGTCAATTGCTTAACCATTTGTATATGTAGAAAGACTTGATTCACTGTATTACCACTGATAGCTTTAAAATATCAGCAGCACATATGTTATGCTAAGAAAGGATAGGAAATCATTATTGACTGATTTTTGTTTATAGGAGGACAAATGAACCTGCACATGTCCTTCTTTAAATATTTCTGATTGCCTCCTGAACTCTGCTCCTCTCTGGGCTTAGCTTACTGGGGCCTTGCTTCTGTGTGACTATACTTTCTTCCCTTTCTGTGATCCTATTGGCTGTGATCATATTTAGTTCAGAGCCTTTTCTTGCTTCTCTACCTATGTGGAGAGCAGCTTCCACATCGATGTCTGGCTTTCAGGCAATCTGTGCACTTTTGCCTGGTTTGAACCCGAATCTAACTACTAACACATTATAGTGTGCCAAGTGTTCTTAATCCATATTTATAAACCCAAATAATGTGAGAATGTGTCTGTGTAGGTGTTTAAAATGTTTCTTTTATATCTCCATGGCATTATCCTATTTTTTTCCTAAAAAATACTGAGAACTAGAATGGGCTTCCTAGAGTAGTTCCCTGCTCATGACACTTAAGGGCACATCAACCTGATCTAACCTCACTCACCAGAGCCCACTTTGCTTTCCTGTGACAGGCCGAATGCACCTGAGAATTAAAATTCTCACTTGCATCCACCCAGCAGTCTACCACCCATGACTGGCCAGGGGTTTGTTCATAAGACACCAGCTCTCTTACCTCTCAGGTAAGATTATTCTGTAACACGTACTTTATACTCACTCCCTGAGTTCCCCCCTGAAGAGTCCACCTCATTCATACAGCTGACTTACATTGACTCCAAACCCAATGCAACTAAATGCTGACTGGTCATGTGTCATCCATGCGATTGGTCGTGGATTGGACCATTATGATCCATGGATTTCTCATTGGATAATCTGGGGAAGTGGATTGTCAGGCCTGTCTTCCTAGTTTACTTGGTTTATAAACTCTGCTGGCATCTGTCAGCATTACAGCAATGAACAAGCCTGTACTGTGGTGGATATGCATGAGGTGCATTGGCTGGGAATCAAAGCTGCGTCTCCCATATGGAAAATGAGACCACTGAATCTTCCACTACACTGTGACGACCTCCACAGAGCTAGCTTACTGGAGCACAAACCCTTTCTTGACTTCCTTTCCTTTCCTGTCTCATTTCCCCACCTTCTGATTGGTGTTTCCCAGAATCACCAAAACTAACTTCCTGCACTGATTCCTTGAATCAGTTACATATGGACTAAAAACAAGAAGTGACTCTAATGTTACCAAAATTATGTGTGTTTTTTTCTGGCAAAGTCATGGTTGACCCTGAATGAGCCAGACCCTTGTTTCTCTTCCACTTTCTACTTTTGGGTGGATCTGACTTCTAAAATCAATGTGTGTGTTATTTCCCTAATTGCAGACCAATGTAATATGTTTAATAAAAATTACCATACAGTTTCAATTTTTACATGAAACAAATGAGTTTGTAGCTTAGATTTTAAAGTATTGAAGGACACCTGATTTTCTGTCAGTATTAACAGCATCCATTTTTTTTTCTAAGTATTTATTGTGAACTGAGTGATAGTTTACATAGGAGAACATCAGCTTTTCACCATTGTTTCATTTCAATGATTACAATCCCCTCTGTGTATCATCATTCGATTGTTTCCATTCCGTTTTGTCATTTTTTTGAGGAGGGGGGAAGGGGAGGTGGTATATACAGAAACACTTGGGAATATATAATCATTTAAACAACCAAAGGGTACATTCTGCTAGCTTGCCTCCTGGCTGCCAGCACCCAGTCTCTCTCTTTCTATGAGTCCAGAGTCCTCAACTGCTCCCTCTCTCCATGTCCTAATCTCTGTCTCAATCTCTGGTGTCACTGCTTCTCTGGATAGGGTCCCATACTCTGCATGTACTCTTTGCTCTTGATGGTCCTAGGGTCCTCTTTTTATGTAGTATAAGATTAACTACTCCCCCATTTTTGTTACAAAACTTTGACCTTTTACAGTTCTGACAGTCACAATTAGTCATGATAACAATTACTCACTATTGAATCATACGAATCTTATCTCCATCTCTTCACCAGATCTGTCTAGACAGGATGAAAACAATTCAGTAGGGACTCTACCTTCCCCTGCACATTCTTAAACTAAATTCTCTTGAAAACTTGTAAGCCAGTCACTTCATGCTTTATTGCCCTCTCATTTTAGTAGTCAATGCCTAAGTTGCCCATCCCTATCCTGTATGCCGAGTGGATAAGATTGATACTTGATATGAAGACTCCTTTCCTCTCAGTTGGTATTTTTTGAGCAACTACATCCATAAGTATAGGTCAAGTTCATCAAATTGTAGCAAATTACACTCGTTTCCTTTATGAAAAAAAATTTTTTTTAAACTTCCTTTAGTTGAGTTCTGATTATCAAGCTATCGAGGTTAGAACAAATGGGTACTATCTGAAAGTTTGGTCATTCTTGTGCATGTCCTCTCACTTCATATCAGCTGGATGCTTCACTCTCAGCTCTAGCCCTCTATGGCTATGTTCTTGTCCATGGGCTCAGAAATCCCAGGTCTCACCACACTTTGTACCAACGAGCCCTTCCTCTTTTTCTCATCTTCAGGTCAACAGGAGTCTATGGAACATGGTTGAACTGAGCCCATTTCTTCTTGTTGCTTTTCCCTCTCTTCCACTCACCAAAAGACCAACATGGTCACCAGCAAGTGACTTACATGCCTGCTCATATGTTCCCTTTGAGTTTCAGTCTGGGGGAGGGAGGAGGGGATTGTCCTGAAGGGACTTGATCACTTGCCTTGATGGCACTCCAGCGAGCAACTTACTTGCTCTTGTAGTATCCAATTTTATTTTGGATTTTCCCTGCTGATATTTCTTTGAATATGTATCTTATATTGCTCTAGCTGTTTCAGGCTGGACTGCTTGTCTTTCTAGTGGAAATGTCCCCCTCAGAAGGTTCTGGATGGGGCTCAGAATTCCACCTAAGGTCCTATACACTGCAAAGGCTCTGCAAGAAGCCTATTTAACTGGACAAGTTTTAGAATCCCTTTTAGGTATTCCAATCAGTTATAGGCTAAGAGCATCCTTTTAAAAGATATTCAAACTATGGTTTCATTTTTTAAATCTGGAGCATTAGTTAGACACTATGAAATTTGTTTGATGTCAAGGAGGATTATTTATACTTGTTTTTATCCCAGACCTCTGATAGAATTGTTTGTGAGCTTTTAGTCTCTTAAAGTAGTTGTGTACAAAATGAATACCAATGGGTCCTGTGAGACTCAATGTTACAAACAAAAACGTTGCCTCATATCGCCTTTATCCTGGACACTTCAGAACAAAGAGGAATTTTGTTTTGTTTTCTTATAATTGCACTTATGTTTTAAGATCTATCTCAATAATGAATCTGAAAAGTCACATTAGGATGGTGGTACTTTTTCTAATACTTACTTTTGTTAAGTGCTATTGAGTCAGTTCTGACCCTGTATAGAGTTTATGAGAACTGATTGGTGAGCTGAACCTCCAACTTTGTGGTTCAGTGACTTTGCAGTCCAGCGCATTAGCCCATAGCACCACACCAGTGCTTCTACTAGACTTGTTAAAAGAAGAAAGGGTAAAAACCTAGTGCCTGTAGGTTAATGTGTAGAAAGCAATGGAATGGTCAATTTCAAACATTCAGCCATTCTCAATCATAACTTCTGAGGGTGGAGTCACAAGCAAAATCATTTGCCCTCAGGTTAATTGTGCCTCACGGCAACCTGACGTGTTACAGAATAGAACCACTCAGTAAGGGTTTTGTGTTTGTTTTTTGTTTGGGTAAAGTTTTTATAGCTATGATCTTTCAACAGTGAATCACCAGACTTTTCTTTCAAACTACCTCTGGATGGATTCAAACTACCAGTCTTTCAGTTAGTAATGAGTCACTTAATCGTTTGCTTCAACCAGACACTCCTATATATAGAAAGTGAGGTAGAATTTATAATATTCAAATGGGCCTTACCATGTGACATCCTTAGGTGACACAAACAGTTTTCCTGTGACTACTAATCTAAAGATTGGTGATTCGAACCCATCTAGCAATGCCATGTAAGAAAGGTCTTGCAATCTACTTTAAAAAAAAAAAAAAAAAAGGCTTCTATTATGAATTGAGTGGTAGTTTACATGGGAGAACACTGGTTTTGCACTCATCTTATCATATTTTTTTTCATTGCAATGATTACAATCCCCTCCATGCATCATCATTTAACAGTGTCTGTTTCTATTTTTCTGTTCCCACTGGTTTTTTCTCTTTTGATGTACAGAAAAACACTCAGGAATATATAATCATTTAAAGAGACTAAAGGCAGATTCTGAAAGCCTGCCTCTTGGCTGCCAGCACAGTCTCTCTTTCCATGAGTCTAGAGTCCTCAGCTGCTTTGTCTCTCCATGCCCTCATCTCTGTCTCCATCTCTGGTGTCTCTGGATAGGATCCCACATTCTGCTCATGCTCTTCTCCTTTGATGGTCCTAGGGTCCTCTGTTTCTGTACTGTAAGATTAACTACTCCCCCCCACCCTTTATGTTACAAAAAGACAGTGTCTAAGTTGCCTGTCCCTATCAACCCTGGGTACAGAAGGGATAGGTTTGCAATCTACTTTTGTAAGAATTAGAGCCAAGAATGATTCATTACCTGCTTAATAACCCTTGTGTAAAGATGACCAAGAATGATTCATTACATTGCTTTGCAACGACCACAAGATTGGTTTGAATTGCAAGGTCGTTGATTGAAACCTACCAGCTACACCTGTGAACCCTATACACAGTTGTATGAGTGGGAACTGACTCAATGGCACTTAACAGCAACAACAACAAACATCATCATGATAATTTCTTACCAAAGCTTAGGGTCATATAATGACTGGGCTTTTTTTTTCTAGATAGATTTGGTTCCAATTAGTATTCACTCACGTGACCTCTTCACTTGGCCTTTGCTGGAAATCTAAAGGAAAATTCTACAAAATTACTGTGGCTTTTCTCTGATGGGCTTTTAAAATATGAGCATTCCTATTACTTTTCCTTTAATGCTTAACTCAGAAAAAGTGAACCCAGGGTTCTTACCTTATTTTAAGAAGACTTTTATTTAAAGTTGTTTCAAACCTTTTTTAGACATTTTCTTAATCCTGGGCCCTTGAAAGCACTGAGCTTGAGACAAAGATCAAATGGTCATGTTTTATTTGGAAGGTGCCAACCTAGGGAAGCAGAAGGGTGGAAAAGTGGAGAGGCCACTACAAAGGGTATGAACCGATCAAAGTTATGCTTTACTGCAATAGCAACTACTTCTAATGCATTGTGAGGAAATACAGAATGATGAACCAGTGGGCTGGCACTGGCTATGGGCATGTTCCTGAACTTTCTGCGCCAAGAACACTTATCTTTTTAATATATATATAAATGTTTTATTGTGAATTATGTGATAGTTTACATGGGAGAACATTAGTTTTACATTCATCCTATTGTATATCATATCATTGCCATGGTTACAATCCCCTCCATGCATCAGCAACCAACCAAAGGGTATACCCTGCAAACCTGCTCCCCAGCCCTCACCCCGCCCCCATCGTCAGCACACAGCCCCTCTCCCTCTCTGGATCTAAAATCCCCAGCTGCTCCATCTCTCCACATCATCGTCTCTGCCTCCATCTCAGGCATCACTGCTTCTCTGGGTAGGGTCCCGCTCTCCGTTCTGCTCCCTCGATGGTCCCAGGGACCTCTGCTCCTAGACTGAAAAGTTAATCACTCCCCTCCTTGCTATAAAATGTCTACCTTTACATTTCCAGCCCTCACAATCAGTCTTGATAACAATTATTCACTATTGTATCACAAGAGACCTATCTGCATTTCATTTCATCAGCCCTGCCTAGACAGAGTGGATACTACTCACTGGAGATTCTACCTTCCTTCACTCCCTCTGGATCTAGGCTCCCCCTTGAAAGCTTGTAAGCCAGTCACTTCTCACTTTTGTAGCCTCCCCCCCCCCCCCCGGGTAGCCAATGTCCAAGTTGCCTAGCCCTGTCTACTCTGTGTATGGAAGGGGGTGGGAATGATACTTGCAGTAAGGATTTGTTTCCTCTTTTGAGCTACTGCATCCATAGGTGTAGGTCAAGTTCATCAGATTGTATCAGATTACACTTTTTTTTCCTCTTCTTTTTTCTTCTGGTTGAGCTCTGATCATCCAGTCATTGAAGCCAGGATAAGTGGTTATTATCTGCAAGTGTGGGTGTTCTTGTGCAGATGCCCTCTCTTCTTATCAGCTGGACTCTTCACTCTCCACTCTAGTCCTACAGAGACACTGTGTTACTGACTCTGGGCCCAAGAGTCCCACACTGCTGGCCGACCAGGTCTCCACCCGGGAAGAACACTTATCTTAAAACAATCCAAGAAAGATAAGGACAAAGGGAATTCTTTGGTCTTGATACATCTCATCTCTGATTTTCTTTGGGGCAAAATTGGTTTCATGGAAAGTAAACTGTTCTCCACACTTCCAGGTTGTATCATCAGGTCATCAGGTCATTTGGAGGTTGTATAGGATGCCAGGTCACACCCCTGCAGGTGGAGCTTCATTCGTGTCCTGAAATGATGAGCCAGAAACTCAGTGCCTGCTACCAGTCTAACAAGTGACTTACTGCTCCCTGCTGATAGCATCAGGTCCTGAAGACTGACCATCTGAGGCAATCCAAGGTGTCAGATAAACTTTGTTTGATGCACAAGAGATCATAGGAAGTAACTAGGGAGCAGGTTAAAGGGATGGGGTGGGAAGAAGGCAGGGCAATTAAATTCCTGAATGGAATCGTTATTGTAGACCAAAGATTATTATTGTTGCTGTTGTTAAGTGCTGTTCTGTTGGTTCTGACTCATAGTGACACCCTATAGGGTTTTAAGGAACAGCAGGTGGGTTTAAATCACTGATCTTATAGTTAGCAGTCCAGTGCTTATCCTACAGTGTCACACTAAGATTATTAAACACATAAAATTTTTTAGATTAAGACTTTCTGATTTAAGCTTGGAGAATGATTGGGTGGAAGAATATTTAAAATATGAGACTCATGTTTATGGGGAGGACAGATGATTGAGTAGAAGAATGTTTAAAATATGAGAAATCAGTTTATGTGGAGGTAGAAGTGGTAGTGAATGAGATGAGGTGGTGAGTGCACTTTTTGACAGGTTGAGTTTGAAGTACCTGTAAGTTGGACAGGTAAAGATGTCGCCCAAATATGAGTCTAAAGCTTAGTAGGGAAGCCAGAACTGGTCTTATGGACTTAAAAACAGTGAGTATAGAGGTAGTAGCAAAAGCTCATGAGTAAATACAAACTGTGATAAGAGCAAAAAGAACGGTGGATCAAGCACAGAAACTTGAGCAACATCAACATATAAGAAATGGAAAGCATAGGAGGAGACACTGAGGAAAGTGACAATAAAGGAAAAATAAAAGAATTGCAGAGACATGGAATTAGACAGTTTCTATGTGTGTTGTTAGAACTTACTTGGCATAGAATCTCTATTTCTTGACCATTATTTATGTTGGCACACAAAATTTCCTTGAATTTGGAATGTGCTGGAGCAGTTGTTAAGTGCTGTCGAGTCAGTTCAGACATATAGTGACCCTGTATAGGGCTTAAACTGCCAACCTGTGGTTTGCAGTCCAGTGCTGACCCTACAACACCACACCAGGAGTCCATGGCCATCATTTAGGACAAACACACACACACATAGAGAGAGAATGAGCATTTATTGAGTATCTATAACATGCTACAAACTGAACTTAGTATTTCACATATGTGATCTCATTTATTCCTTCGCAACAGCCCTATGAAGTGAATGGTCTTGTCTTTATCCTTGTGAAGCAGAAAACTGGCTCTCTTGTCCATACAGTGGTAAGCAATGGAGCTGGACTCGACGCCTCAGGTCTGCCTGAGCCCAAGGCCCATGTCCTTCCATTATACAGGATGACCTCTATCTTTCAAACAATGAACATGAGGGTGGAGGGGAGGGTCTGTCCATAAAAATCCTTGTGGAGAAATCAACTCTAAAGGTTTCATTGAGAGTTACAAACCCTATTTCTTCTAGTTTAATACAGCTTGTCTGTAAAATGATAGTTAAATTTTACTTTTTAACCTCTCTTGAGAAACCATTTGAACATTTGAAACTATCTCTTTTCATCTTTACTGATCTCACTAGTGCTCAGAATAATGAACAACCTGCCATTCTTTCTAGAATGAAAGCTTACATTGATACTGTGTAGGATGCAATAATGTTTCTGTAAATGTGATTACATGCACCAAACAACAAATTGAAATGTGAATTCCGGAGATCAGTTATATTGCACAGATAATATGTAAACGTTTCAGGCAGACACAATTAATGATGGCACATTGATATAGTTTAAATGGACCACAACCTAAATAATGCTGTAGCTGACATGCTGGGCCTGTATTTTTCCCTTGAATAAATTTTCAGCATTTGAATGGAATATTTATGCTCTTATCCTAAAATAAAGGAGCACAGTCAAATAATCTATTACATGGTTCATTAGAACTACTTTTAAGTGACTCTCTATAAAATGATTCTACAAAATTTGCATTTGCATAAGAACTTTTCAATTAAACATAGGCCACTCCTCTCAGATCTTAGAGAAAAGTACAGATACCACCACCACAGGTCTTCTTGGAAAAAATAATTGTATGTATGCTCTGTAGTATTGAAGCAAAATCCCCATAATAGCCATCATGCACATGAGCTACCCAAACTGAAAACCAACCCCATTGCTGTTGAGTTGATTCCTACTTCACAGCAGCACCCTATTAGACAGAGAAGAATTGCCACATAGAGTTTCCAAGGCTGTAAATCTTTAAAAGAGCAGACTGCCACATCTTTCTGCCACTAACTATCTGGTGGATTCGAACCACCAAACTTTATCAGCCACAAGTTTAGCCGCTGCACCACTGGGCTTCTCACATGAGCTAAGACCATTCGGTAATTCAAAAGGTTACCTCTTGTTTTTAGGTTTGTGAATAAGAGGAAGTTAAGTCTGGGAATACCCTGGTTTTTCCACACAGCCTGTTTTTCTATTGCCCACTTCTAATTCTTCCTTTTACTGTTTATAATACCTATAAATTTAAATCAAAGACTTTTTAAGAGCTATTTATTTTCAAGGGTGACCAAAGATTCCAAAGTAGAAGAGGCATGGTCTCTCTCTTATTTACAGTCTCAAGGAAAATATGACACATACACAAACATCACATTTTAATTTTTGTTTGAAATCCAGGGCACTTTTCCCAGGCAGAAGAGATAACAGAATTAAATTGTACTCATGCCATTTATGAAAGAAATTGTTCCTGCTTTCCTCTAAACAAAGCAGATGACTCATTTTCTCTTAAATGGTTTAACTAGCAATCAAGCTTCCCAGTCAGATGCAATGAAAAAATGTGTATGATTTGGTTGACCATCTACTTGATTAGAATAGTTTTGTATGACTGACTTTGGATATCCCCTCATAGGATGAATTGTTAACCCTGCATAGCTGCCTCATACAACCCATTTTGGCTTTGTAATATTGTGTCTACCAGAGACATGATGTGCTTACAAAGGCTTACTGGTTTCATCTCACAAAAAAGATTGGTATACACCCAGGTGTTCTTTGTACCTGAGAAAGAGAAAAAAAAAAAAAAATTGTATGCTCTAACTTGATTCATGTGTGCCTCTGTGAATAATTTTTCAGTTTCCTGGATTTGTTATATAAAATGGAAGCTTTCCAAATTGGGGATTAAATAAATCAGAAGGGATTTATTTGTTGATTCTTTATAGTTCTGTTTGTTTTTCAAAGATTGGCATTGCCGAATGATATTTGTATTTCTTTTTATTTTTAAACAAGATATATTGAGTCCTGGTGTGGAGCTGTAGGATCAAAACTGGACCTCACGGTCAGTTTGAGCTGCACAGTAGGCACTTTACACTCTGCAGCCACTCCTTGGGATCCCTATGCAGGGTGGCTCTGAGTCAGAACTGACTCCATGGCACTTAACAAGAACAACAATACCAATGCAGAGTTCACCAATTGGAATCTGGCAAAATGAATTTTGAGACTGGCTATCTACATCAGGATATGCAGAATGATTGTGACTTCGATTTGACGTTCTTTATGCCCAGAATGCCCTCTTTAGAAGTGAGGATGGTAGGGCTTAGCCTCGTTCTTTCGACATGTTACCAGGAGGGATCAGTTCCTGTAGAAGGATATCACTACGTGGTAAAGCAGAGGATCAGCAAAAAAGAGGAAGACCCCCAACAAGATGAGTTAACACAGTGGCAGCAACCATGGATTCAAACACAACAATAATTGTGAGGATGGCACAGACCTGGCATTTCATTCATAAGGTTGCTATGAGTGGAAATTGACTTAATTAATGGTACCCAGCAAAAATAACAACATACCCACGGACGCAGGCGTGTTCTGTGACGTGCACCCCTGTAGAACCTTAAGTTTGTGGACTGAGATAGAGTGTGAAATGTCTCATCAAAGGTAGCTGTGTGAACAGACAGGATTTGAAATTGGAGGGAAGTCAAGGTTCAAGTCTATCAGAGAAGTTTGGAGAAGAGACAGACCAAAGAGTCCCCAATCAGTTACCGACAGGAATCAAAAACTGGAGGATTCCTTAGAAGAAAATTGGGAACAATCTAGGAAAACAAAGTCATCTAGCATTGTTTGTTTGTTTTACTTTTAATTATAATTTGAGTGAAGATTTACAGAGAAAATTGGTTTTCCATCCAACAACTCATGTACATTTTGCCTCATGACACTGTATGCAGTACCCACAATTCACTTTTTTTTTTTCGTAATAGTGAAGTACATGTGTGATTTGGCCACATTCCATGAGTCAGATTAGTCCATATGGACCTAAGTGTGGTTTGTGGAAGTAAACTTTTACTGAAAGGGAGACCCATTGGGTACTGGTCAATAAGTTTCAATAAAGCACACAGTCCAATATGAAGTGGGAGGTTTTCCAGTAGGGTCCAATAGGCAAGCGAGGATCTGGAGACAGCAGTTACGTAGGACAGCACTGCTCAAAATGTGTCCCAAGGACTGGTACTTGTTTTTGTTTTTACTGGTCTTACATGTGACAAGTATATAAAGTAAGCATTTATACAAAAAAAATGTTTTGGTAATTTTATGGAGTAATTTTAAGTCTATTAAATCTCATAACAAAATTTTGGACTTACATTTTACAGGCTTTAGTTTTTATTTTATCTTCCTACTAATTTAATTTTGATAGGATTTTATAAATGTATGGTCTGCAACATATTGAACATTAAAAATCAAAACAAAAACAAAAACTCTGGTCCTTTACCACAGGGAGTATGAGAAGCACTGATTATATAAAATGACTAAACCAGAAGTTCCTCCCTTCTGCTTTGGCTTCCTTTTGTTATTTGCTATACCAGCCTCCTTTGCTCTGTGAAGTTGGATGAGCTGATAAACCAAAGCCATATGCCTGCAAAAACATTTCACAGAAAATGCTATTCTGATCGTTATCAAAACCCCCGACTGCAAGTTTTGTCTAAAGTAAAAAAATAACAAAAAAATAACAAAAAACCCAGCCTTAGTCAAATTCACATTAATACATGTTCAGCTTTCCCTTACCTTATGAAACCCTGGCCCTGCTCCATCAGAGAGTCAACTGGAGTTCCTTATATACATCAACTACAATAAAACCCTTTAATTTTATTTATATATTAACATGTATTGATTTATTAATATGTATTTGTTTCTCCTTACCTTTTTTTTAAAAAAAACAGAGAAAGAAGCATACATGATATTCACATTAAACCTACCTCCTTTTCTTAAAACCCTTCCTATAAGGTTTTCACTAACAGTTATTGTTTTTGTTACATGCTGTAGAGTCGGTTCCAACTCATAGCCACCCTCTTCAGGGTTTCTGAGGCTATAAATCTTTACGGGAGCAGAGAGCCTCATCTTTCTCCCACGGAACAGCTGGTAGTTTCAAACTACTGAGCTTGCGGTTCACAACCGGATTTGTAACCACTATGCTACCAGAGCTCACTAACAGTACACACATGTAAATCATGTTTTCATGACCATACTGTATCACATTTTTGGAATTTCAAAATTTATTTCATCATTCCTCTATTAATGAACAAGTAATTTGTTCTTGCTTTTGTTGTTGTTAAGTGCTGTCAAGTGAGTTCCAACTCATAGCAACCCTATGTAGAGTTTCCAAGGACAGGCTGGTGAGCTTGAACCACTGAACCTTGCACTCTAGCACATTAACCCACAGTGCCACACCAGGACCCATTTGTTATTAAAATGATGCTACAATGGATATTCACCATCTGTCAATATGTCGTACTGTGGCAACTTATATACCCCTGTGATGTTGGAAGCTCTGTTGCTAGTATTTCAAATACCAGAAGAATTTGAACACATTTCAGTGGTGCTTCCAGACTAAGACAGACTAGGGGAAAAAAAAGACTGGTGATTTACTTCCAAAAAGAAGCCAAAGAAAACCCTCTGAATTAGGACAGAATAGCACGTAAAGATTTCCAGCCTCTGAAACCCTGTACAGGGTCGCTATGAGTCAGAACCGACTCCACAGCACACAACAACAACATCCCTTTAGGGTGGAAGGTACTACTCATCAAAAACCTCTGCAATCATAAAGATGGTTGGACATGTTTCATTATGTTGTGCATAGGATTGCTATGACTTGGAAGTGACATAATAGCAGCTAACAACAGCAACAATCACATCAGACCCACCTCCCTTTTTTCGTGTCCTTTATTGACTATGCAAAAACTTTCCACTGTGTGAATCATGACAAGCTATGGATAACATCACAAAGAATGGGTATTCAAGAACACTGAATTATGCACAAAAGGAACCTGTACATAGACAAGAGGCAGTCACTGAATGGTTAAAATCAGGAAAGGTGTAAACCAAAGTTGTGTTCTTTTTCCATACTTATTAAATCTGTATACTGAGCAAATAATCTGCAAATCTGGATTATATAAAGAAAAATGTGGCATCCGGATTGAGGGAAGACTCATTAATAATCTGCAATTTGCAGACGGTACAATCTTACTTGCTAGAAGCCAAGAGGACTTAAAATACTTACTGATGAAGATCAAATACCACAGCCTTCAGTATGCTTGCACCAGGGTATAAAGAAAACAAAAATCCTCTCAATATCATGATAAATGGAGAGAAGATTGAAGTTGTCAAAGACTTAATTTCGCTTGGATCCACAGTCAACATTCATGGAAGCAGAAATCAAGGATTCAAATGATGTATTGCTTTAGGTAAATGTGCTGCACAAGACCTCTTTAAAGTATTCAAAAGCAAAGATGTCAGTTTGAGAACTAAGGTGTGTCTGGCCCAAGGTCATGGTATTTTCAATAGCCTCATATGCATGTGAAATTTGGACAACTAATAAGGAAGACCATAGAAGATTTGATACATTTGAGTTATGGAGAATATTGAAAGTACCATGTACTACCAGAAGAACAAATAAATCTGTCTTGGAAGAAGTACAGTCATAATACGCCTTAGAAGCCAGGATGACTTCATCTCTCATACTTTGGACACATTATCAGAAGGGACTAGCCCCTGGAGAATGATATGCTTCGTAAAGTGGAGGGTTAGCAAAAAAGAGGAACCCTCCCCCAATGAAGTGGATTGGCACAGTGGCAACAGCAATGAGGTCAAGACTAACAATAGTTGTGAGGATGTTGCAGGGATGGGCTGTGTTTCATTCTGTTGTGCATAGAGTCACTATATGTTGGAGTCGACTAGCTGGCACTTAACAACAACAACCTCTGTTTAAGTTACCTAAATTGTTTTCTTTCAATAACTGAAAACATTCAAGTAATAAGGGTTACCAAATGTGAGACCCATATTCAAATTGGGATAGAAATGAGCATAAGATTCTTATACTGCTGCCAGTCTGTTATACTCCTGACCTTTGAGACTTTAGGTCAAGACAAGGCAGATGTTTTTGCCTGACCCCCAACTAGCTGAAGGAACAAAAGCTACTAATATTCTTCCCTATTGGAGTTTCATGACACAAGATAGAAGAATGAAGCAGCTTTATAGTTGCTCTATGGAAAGTTTGGCTGGGGCTGGGTCATTAGTGGGAATTGACATGAAAAACGAAACTCTTCTCCTGGACAAAGACTCAGGCACCATGACCAAGACAAATTGTCTCATTCCCACATATGAGGATAAGATGTTGATTAAACAGTTGAGATTCTGGAAGCCCCACATAAACCCAGTTATCAGGATGGGCCTCATAGCAAGGTATCTTAGTAGCTAGCAAGTGTGACTTCCTACTCAATCCAGGCATGTTGGAATGGAAATTCCCTGCTTCCTCTTTCCTGTATTGGAATGAGGTTAGGGATTGCAGAAACAAAGCTGAGCCTGTTCTTAAGGAAACAATCCTGATGTGGCACTATAGGACAAACACTACTGCTAACCACAAAGTTGGTGGTTCGAAACTATCAGCCACTCCTCGGAAACTCTATAAAGGGTCCCTATGAGTTGATGGCACTTAGTAATAGCAACCACGACCTGTGAAGTAGAAGAAAAGATTTGTGGCCTAAGACCCAGGCAGGCCCCAGATGGCATGTTGCACTGAGTTGGGCAGAAGTGTTTTAGTTTAAGCATTTTTTTCTTATAGAACTCAGAAATACAAGTTATCACATCTTGTCTTTGAGCAGAAATGAAATTAGAGTAACAAGACTTTTGAATGCAAGGGAAATGTTACCTTCTTTCTCTCATATTGCAACTAGGAGGAATGACAGATGTTGGAGGCATTGTAGAAAGGGATATCCAGTTTGTGGAAAGAAGAGAAACAAGAGCTATCTCCATTTCATACATCTTCAACTATACACATACACATTTAATCAAAAAGATGTTTAGTACTCAGCCCTCTAAATAAGGCTCTTAGAGGGTGCTTGTTGTTGTTGTTAAGTGCCGTCGAGTCAGTTCCAATCGATAGCAACCCTGTATAAGGTTTCCCAGGAGCAGCTGGTGAGCTTGAACCACCGCCTTTCAGTTCAAACCAATTTTGCAGGCCAGCACATTAACACACAGTGCCACACCACGACTCCAAAGGAAGACTGTCTTAAGATGTCATTATTGATCTAAAGCAGTTTTTAGATTAAATGGGGGAGCATATAGATATAAGAAAAATTAAATTATACGACTTTAAATAATTCAAGACCAAGAAATGTTCCAAACTATGCATAATTAGTAGAGAGAGCCACTGTCCTAACAACCTGACAATGACAAGGGCGCTGCACATGGAAGGACACACAGCCAAAGGGGTTGGTACTGGGTTGGTGCAGTTAGTTCCCGCTGAGGGCTCAGTGAGGTTGATGGAGACCTCTTCTCCATGCTCCAGGCCTCCTCACCACTCTCCTGCACACAGGCACCGGCCATCACTCTACTCCTACACCCTCTTCTGGAGCTTTTCAGCCCACATTCTCATCTGCCTCTAGGCATACCCCTAGCATACAAAGATGCACTTAATGCAACACATAGCCACAACTTATACAGCTATTTGCATATTCCAACTCTTAGATCCCAAACAAGCTAACAGTTCCCTAAGATGCCATCATATTAACTTTTCCCCGATTTTTACCAAAAAGAAGAGAACTTTACTTCTTTTAACAGGAACCCAAATCCAAATCAAACCCAATGAATGCTGTGGCATCAATTCTGACTCAGGATAACCCTATCTAGGATTTTTGAGGCTGCAAATCTTTACGTAAGCTTTGCTTTCTTCTTTTAAGCAACTGGTGGGTTTGAACTGTCAGCTGTATGATTAGGATTCTGGTGCTTATTTTTAAAGGAAAACATTCCTTAAATATAAGGAAAGTCTTTCTTTGGTGGATTGTTTTTTGTTTTGTTTTTTCCAGTTTTACCTGGAAATTTAGCTCTTATTTAATTTCTTTAAAGTCGTTGTAGAAAATAAGTCTATATACAGATATTTCTGTGTGATGTGTCTATATGCATAACCATTATTTCATACAGTTAGATACACACATATACATGTGTATATGTGCATTTATTTGAAAATTAGAATACTCTTAATTAGCTTTAATTATAGGTTTGAATTAAATACCTACTATGTACAAGACTCTGTGCTGTAAAGCCATGCATGAATCAGATATTTCCTGTTCTCCAAAGGCATATAACCAAATACAGGAGGCCTGAGTGCAGTGGGGAGAAAAACAGAGAAAGAAAAAGAAAATAATTCCAATAAGAGAATTTGGGACTCTAAAAATTTCATTTTAGAAATAGTTCAGAATAGAGGCCAATGTCGATCGTTTGTAGGAAATCAGAAGATCCTAAATTAAAATTTTTAAATTGGTCTTAATGTGTGTTTTTTATTGAGTTCATAATTTTCTAATCAATGATCCTGTCCTCAAAATTAGAACTTTGGACTAAAGGTCAATCATTTATATCAGCTTGGGACTGATATAAATTAATGATCTTTGTTATTGTTAGGTGCCGTAGGTTCTGATTCATAGCTACCTTATGCGCAACAAAATAAAACACTGCCGAGTCCTGCGACAACCTCACAATCATTGCTACACTTGAGCCTATTTATGCCTCCACGATGTCAGTCCATCTTGTTGGGATCTCACTCTTCTTTGCTGTTCCTCCATTTTACCAAGCAATATGTCCTTCTCTAGGGACTGGTACCTCTATATGCCCAAAGTATGAAAGATGAAGCCTGGCCATCTTGGCTTCGAAGCAGCATTCTGGTTGTACTGTGTTTCTTCTTTTGATAGTCTATAGTACTTTTAATATTCTTCTCCAACACCATAACTCAAATGTATCAATTATCCTATGATCTTCTTTATTCATTGTCTGACTTTCATATGCATAGGAGGCAACTAGAAATACCATGGCTTTTGTTAGGCTCACCTTAGTCTTCAAATTGAAATTTTGCTTTTGAACATGTTGAAGTGGTCTTGTGCAGCTGATTAGTCTAATGTACTACATAGTTTGATCTCTTGACTGCTGTTTTCTTGAGTATTGATAGTGGATCCAAGCAGAATGAAGTCTATGACAACTTCAATCTTTTCTCCATATGTCATGATGTTATTTATTGGTCCAGAGTTGAAGGTTCTTGTTTCTTTTACATTGGGGTGCAACCCATAGCAAAAACCGTGATCTTTGATCTTCATCAGTAAGTATTTTAAGTCCTCTTCATTTTCAGCAGGGTACGCTGTATTTATGCATATCACAGGTTGTTAATGCGTCATCCTCCAATCCAGATCTCACATTCCTCTTCATATAATTCAGTTTCTTAGATTGTTTGCTCAGCATACAGATTGAGTAAGTATGGTGAAAGAATACAGCCATGCCACATACCTTTCCTGATTTCAAACCATTTAGTGTCCCCTTGTTCTGTTCAAATGACTTTCTTTTGGTCTATGTACAGGTTACTCATAAGCACAATTAAGTGTTCTGGAATACTTATTCTCTGCTATGTTGTCCATAGCTTATCATGACCCAAACAGTAAAGTTGGGAAGCACTCAGAATAAGACTAAGGAAAATCTGCCTCCTCAAAGCAGAATTGACTATAATGACATGAATGGAATAAAGCTTCCAGAACCTTCATTTCCTAACGAGGCACAACTAAATGAGGAGAAACAGTTACAAACATCCATTAATATTCACAACATTATGAATCTAGAAAATTTGTAGTTTTCAAAATGAAAGAAAGCTCCATATCCTAGAAATCAGTGAGCTGAAATGGACTGGTATTGATCATTTGAATCAGACAATCATATGGTTTTCTATGCCAGGAATGACATATTCTAAAGGAATATGATATCATCAAAAAGATATCAAGGTTTATCTTGAAGTACAATGCTGTTTGTAAGAGAATAATATCCATATGCCTATAAAAAGACCAGTTAATACCACTATTATTCACATTAGGACACCAAACACTAAAGTCAGTAATGATGACATTAAATGATTTTATCAATTTCTGCAGTTTTGACTTGATCAAACATACAACCAAGATGCACTGATAATTACTGGTGTTTGGGAAGTGAGGTTTGGAACAAAGAGGAGGGATCAGTATTTGGAAAATATTGCCTTGAAGATAGAAGTGATGCCAGAGATCGCATGAGAGAATTTCGCAAATACCTTTTAAAACAAAACAAAAGGTGATTATACACATGGACTTTACATTCCAATCACCGGTAATCATCAATAAATCTTGATTGCATGTTTGATCAATACAATGCAATAGTTGGGAGAAAAGAGGAAGGATCAGTAGTTTAAAAATATGGCCTTGGTGATAAAAATGATGCTGGAGATCGCATGATAGAATTCTGCAAAATCAACGTGTATCATTACTGTCCTCAGATGGGTCTTGGCTGAAACACAGAATAACAGAAAGATGTTTTCTTGTACTTTATTGATCATACAACGGCTTTTGATTGTGTAGATCATTACAAAATATGGACAGCATTTGAAGAATGGATATTTCAGAACAATTAATTGTGCTCATGTGGAACCTGTGCATATATTCAGAAGAGGCAGTCTTTCTAACAGAATAAGGGAATACAGATTGATTTAAAATCAGGAAAGGTTTGCACCAGACTTGTATCCTTCCACCATACTTATTCAATCTATATGCTGAGCCAATATTCTGAGAAGCTGGACTATATGAAGAAGAACATAGCATCCAGAATGCAGGAAGACTCATTAATAACCTGTGATGCACAGATAATACAACCTTGCTTCCTGGAAGCTAAGAGGACCTAAAATACTTATTGATGAAGGTCAAAGACTTCAGTATGGATTGTACCTCAATATGAAGGAAACAAAATCCTCACAAGTGAGCCAATAAATAAGATCATGATAAATGGAAAAAAGAATGAGTTTGTCAAGGACTTCAGTTTGCTTGGATCCACCTAACAGCAACAACAAACGCACAAAAACAGAAGACTAAAACAACACAAAACAAACAACAGCAACCAAAAAATTTGTAGCAATCTAAGCAGTTGATGATAGCTCTGCCTGGAGATGATCAGCTGGAATATTAATTGTTGTTTTTATTAATACTGTTGACTCAGTTCCAACTCATAGCGACCCTATGCTCCAAGGAGCAGCTCATGGGTTTGAACTGCTGACCTTGTAGTTAGTATCCAGTGCTTATCCTGCAGCATCACACCAGGACTCTTAATAGACAGCAGTTTCTAGTTGTTGGAGTTTTCTTTCACTGAATTATAGTGCTAGTATTTTATTTACTTTCCTTTTCATGTTCATGGTAAAATTAAAATGAAGGGTCAGTGAAAAAGAGGAAGACCCCGAAGGAGACGGGTTGTTGCAATGGCAGCAGCAGTTGGTTCAAATGTAATAATTGTGAGGGTAACATGTTGTTCATAGGGTCGCTGTGAGTTGAAATCAACTCGACAGTACCTAACAACAACAATGTATATGTTCACATAGAATTCCAAAATAAATTCCAAAAACACACATTGTGCATTATCAAGATTTTAAGAATCTCTGCTTTTTTTTAAAAGTTAGATTTTATAATATCATTACTCTGTATAGGGTTTCTAAGGAACAGCTGGTGGTTTTGAACTGCGACCTTGTGGTTAGCAATTCATTGCTTACACTACAGTGCCTCACTAGGAGTCCATGGAGAAAGACAGAGAAGTGATAAAAAAAAAAAAGGAACAGGGTCGGGTGGGGAGGTGTGAAATTTGTACAAGAGCATTAAGAAGGTCATAATGGATGTCAGAAGAGACACTGAAACTTGCTCTCCAGCGTAGAGATGCTAAAGCAAATGGAAGAAAGGAGGTAGTCCAAGAACTAAACAGAAAACTTCAAAGATCAGCTAGAGAAGATAAAGCCAAATATTACAACAAACTGTGCAAAGATCTATAGTCAGAAAACCAAAAAAGAGGAACACACTCAGCATTTCTTGAGCTGGGGGAACTGAAGAAAAAACTCAAGCCTTGACTTTCATTATTAAAAGATTCTCTGGGGAACTTATTGAATGATGCAAAAAGCATCAAGAGAAGATGGAAGGGATACACAGAGTTACTGTACCAAAAGGAAATGGTTACTGTTCAACTGTTTCAAGAGGTAGCATATGATCAAGAGCCAGTGATAAAGAAGGAGGTAGTCCAAGGTGCATTGAAGGAATTGGCAAAGAACAAGGCACCAGAAATTGATGGAGTAAAAATTGAAATCTTTCAAGAAAGTGGGGCGGCACAGGAGGCACTCACTCATCTATGCCAAGAAATTTGGAAGACCACTATCTGGTAGACTGATAGGAAGAGATCAGTATTGTGCCCATTCCAAAGAGAGATGACCCAATGGAATGCAGAAATCATTGGACAATCTCTTTGATATCCCATGCGAGTGAAGTTTTACTAAAGGTAATACAGAAACGGCTGCAAGCATACGTTAACAGAGAACTTCCAGAGGTTCAAGCTGGATTCAGAAGGGTCCGTGGAACGAGGGATATCATTGCTGATGTCCGATGGATCTTGGCTGAAAGCAGAGAATATCAGAAAGATGTTTACCTGTGCTTTATTGACTATGCAAAGGCTTTCGATTGTATGGATCATGACAAGCTATGGACAAAATTGCAAAGTATGAGTATTCCAGAACACTTAATTGTGCTCATGCGGAATCTGTAACTGGACCAAAAGGCAGTTGTTTGAACACAGCATGGGAATACTGAATGGTTTAAAATTAAGAAAGGTGTGAGACAGGGGTCTTTTCTTTCACCATACTTATTCTACCTTTATGCTGATCAAATAATCTGAGAAGCTGGGTTATATGAAGAAAAATGTGGCATCAGGATTGGAGGAAGACTCATTAACAACCTGTGATATGCAGATGATACAGCCTTGCTTGCTGAAAGTGAAAAGGACTTAAAATATTTACTGAAGAAGATCAAAGAGCACAGCCTTCTGTATGGATTACATCTCAATGTAAAGAAAACAAAAATCCTCACCACTGGACCAATAAATAAGATCATGATAAATGGAAAAAAGTTGTCAAAGATTTCATTTTGCTTAGATTCACTATTAACACTCAAGGAAGCAGCTGTCAAGATATCAAGCGATGTATTGCATGAGGCAAATCTGCTACACAAGACCTCTTTTAAGTGTTCAAGAGCAAAGATGTCAGCTTGAAGACTAAGGTGTGCCTGACCCAAGCCATGGTATTTTCAATAACCTCATATGCATATGAAAGCTGGACAGAATATAAAGAAGACCATAGAAGAATTGATGCATTTGAGTTATGGTGTTGGAGGAGAATATTGAAAGTGCCATAGGCTGCCAAAAGAACCAATAGATCTGTGTTGGAAAAAGTGTAGCCAGAGTGATCCTTGGAGGCTAGGATGGCCAAACTTTGTCTAATACTTCAGACATATTTTCAGGAGGGACCAGTCACTGGAAAAGGGTATCGTGTTTGGTAAGGTGGAGGGTCAGAGAAAAAGAGGAAGACACCCCCAATGAGATAGATTGGCAAAGTAGCTGCACCGATGGACTCAAGTGTGGTAACAATAGTGAGGTTGGCCCAGGATCAGGCAGTGTTTTGTTCTGCTGTGCATAAAGGTCACTATGAGTCGGTACTGACTCAATGGCACCTAACAACAATAACAACATGGAAAGAACAGTTTAGAGTTAAAGGTCAAAAGTTTAACTAGGGACATGCAGATATTTCATAATTGTATCTCTCTTACTTATTTTTTTTCCCCCAGAGGGAATAATTTTTCTTAACTTTGTCATTTAAATGAATTTTGGGCTATCACTTATGTCCTGGTGTGGTGCTGTAAAATAAGCACTAGACCTCAAGGTCAGTTTGTACTGCAAGGTGGCAGTTCAAACCCATTAGTTCAAACCCACTCCTTGGAAACACTATACAGGGTCATGAGTCAGAATTGACTCAATGGCACTTAACAACACTCTAATCCAGGCCACTATAATTTCCCACCTGAATCATTGCATTGACCTCGACCCCAATCCTCCTACTCTGCTCTCGTTCTCTTGGAAGATTCTCCACCTACCTTCAGTGATCCTGTGAACATTTTAGCTAAGTGGCTTCCTATTTGACTCTGATTAACAGCAAGTCACCACAGTGGTTTACAAGTCCTTCCATTGCCTGGCCCTCCCCCATTACACATCTATATAATCCCTAAGTAGAAATTTAAATTCCATTTAGATACATTAAAGTCTACTGGAAAGTCAATGTGAACACTTGGAAAGGAATTGCCAAGTCTCAACAAACTGCTTCCTGTTCAGGATTCATAATGACCCTCGTGACCAAGTGGCATTGTCAACAGAGGTTGTTGATGGAAGAGAAAAGCAGGTCTTCAAATGGATCCTTAAGTGTGCTCCTTAAGGATAAAAAACACGCAGTTCTGTAACTTCCAATCTACCCGTCTACTTTTTCCCTTTTAGCTAATTTTGAAGTTAGATAATTAGCTATTCTATAGCCTCAATCACTCAATTTAAGAACATAACAGCCAAAATATATTGAGATCCACTGTGTCAAAAGCTTTCTAAGAAGCAGCTCACGTAATAATGTATCTTCCATGTTTTTAAAAAGTTCTAAAAAATGAATAGAAGTAATTTTCAATTCAATTCTATGCCAAGCAAATATATAGGATGATTAGTATATAAGCAAGCATTTGACCTGTCAAGAAAAATGTATATAAATAACATCTGTAAAGAAGGCAGCCTGCCAGAATAATTTGAATATGCCTCAGGAGGCTAAAAAAGAGAACACTTTCAGGAATATCAAATTATTATGAATTCTACCACTCATGAACCAAGTCTTTGTTTTTATGCAACGCAAAGCATCATGATTATTAAATCACAATCACAATTTAACTTTATTAAGGTCTTTGGTTCTTTCTAAGTTATTAACATATATTAGCTTATTTAATTTTCATATCATATCTCTTTATCTTTTTATATCTTTTAACCTATTCTCTCTATTTTATAGATTAGGAACCTGAGGCATATAAGAGATAAATAATAAGCAGAGTCTGAAAGAAATAGGAATATCCAGTTTCTCTTCTCCCCTTAAGAATAATTAAAAGGTACTTCGTTCTTTCCTGTCCTTTGTTTCCCATTTTCTCAGGCCCCAATATATTTGAGAATTATTGAATTAGATTTTCTTGACTTTATACAGTGTTTTCTTTTCCTAAAATCCACAGTTTATCTTATCTACAAATTGTCAACTCTATGATTTTCTTTTATAATGTAAATCAACAAGACCAGGCACATTTCTATAAATACGTAAGGTTCCTGTGACAAATGGATTAAGGAGGATTGTTTCCTGTCGTGTATCTCAGAGAAAAAGTCTCAGTGGAGCCATCATGTAGCTAGTGTCAATGTCAAGCTGGCCCAAGGGAAAGGCAGAGCAGCCAGCTGTTTGACTGTAATGATTTGAGAAGGGCTGTCTACCTGTTCTTGAAGGAATGCCTTGGTGGTACAAATAACTAACACACACAACTGCTAACCGAAAAGCTTGAGTCCATCCGGATGCACCTCAGAAGAAAAGCCTGACATTCTACTACCATTAAACCACCAACTGAAAACCCTCTAGAACACGATTCTACTGTGGCACATATAGGTCATCATGAGTAGAATGTGCTCAACAAAACTGGTGGTCTTCATGAAGCTCTTTCCAACCAGTCTGGCCCAGTCTGAAATTCCATTTTCACAATGCTTTCTTCTGGTATTGAAGATTTTATTTTAGTTTCAAACATCCCCAATTAAAAAAAGGTCAATAGGACTTCATGGTAAGTTTGATCCACAAGGTTAGCAGTTCAAACCCACCACCCACTCCTCAGAAGCCGTATACAGGGTTGCCATGAGTTGGAACCAACTAAACGGCACTTGACAACAACCACATAAGGAAGAAGTATATAGCTGTAGCTTAGCATAGAATGTGTTTGACTGCCTGAAAACTTGATAAAGACCTGGTCACAAGAGTTAGCTGCAGAGAGGGATTTAGTTAGAAAGAGGTATTTATCAAAGACCTTGAAGGACACCAAAGATAACACTGACTAACCTAACAACTATGCTTGCTGAAAGAAAAGAGGACTTAAAATCTTACTGATGAAAATGAAAGACCACAGCCTTCAGTATGGGTTTCACCTCAATGTAATGAAAAAATAAATCCTTACCACTGAACCAATAAATAATATCATGATAAATGGAAAAAAGTTGTCAAAGATTTCATTTTGCTTAGATTCACTATTAACACTCAAGGAAGCAGCTGTCAAGATATCAAGCGATGTATTGCATGAGGCAAATCTGCTACACAAGACCTCTTTTAAGTGTTCAAGAGCAAAGATGCCAGTTGGAGGACTACGATGTACCTGACCTAAGCCATGGTATTTTCAATGGCCTCATATGCATGTGAAAGTTGGACAATGAGTAAGGAAGACCGTAAAAGAATTGATGCATTTGAATTATGGTGTTGCAAAAGAGTATTATAAATACCATGGACTGCCAGAAGAACAAATAGATCTGTGTTAGAGGAAGTACAGGCAGAGTGCTCCTTAGAAGGCAGTATGGCAAGATTGTGATTCCCATGCTTCAGATACATTGTCAGGATGGATCAATCCCTGGAGAAGGACATCATGCTGGTAAAGTCTAAGGTCATCAAAAAAGAGGAAGACACCAGACTAGATAGATTGGCACAGATGAAGTAGCAATAGTCTCAAGTATAACAACAATTGTGAGGCTGGTGCAAGACTGGGCAGTGTTTCATTCTGTTGCACATAGGGTCACTATGAGTCAGAATGGACTGGACGGTACCTAACAACAGCAACAATGTAACAGCTGGCCTTTGCACGACAGAGAGAAACAGAGAGGGCACCATCTGATTTATGTTGTTGTGGTTAAGTGCAGTCCAGTTGGTTCTGTCTCACAATGATGCTGTAAAGGGTTTCTGAGGAGCAACTGGTGAGTTTGAACCACTGACTTATGGTTCACAGTCCAGGGTTGATCCTACAGCACCATACCAGGACTAATTTATAGGGTACTTAAAAGAAGATATTGACAATTAGGACTCTTTTTACTTTTTATATTTCAACTTGCCTAACTAGATCGCTTGGAAATCATCACAAAAGCTACTTCTACTTCCCTGGACTTTTTAATTGACCAGGCAACTGATGCAATTTCCAAAGATAAAGTTTGAAGAAGATGTAATAAGATTAAAAGCGTCTAACCAAGAGATTTGACAATCATGGTATCCTAAACTGATTGATCTAAGAGACCAATGCCACAATTCCCTCATAGCTGTGCACATAGTACTATGACAGTAGCTTTTTAAAGAAAAATCACAGGGGCCAGGACTCCCCATACCTTTTTAAGAAGTGAGAGATAGCTGGGAAAAGGCACTATCGTTTTTATTGCGTGCCATCAAGTCAATATGACTCAGAGTACAACTGTACGATAGTGTAGAAATGAGTCAGGTTTCCTAGACTCTTCTCTTTATAGCAGGGGTGGTCCATAGGTTGTATAAGGTCTGCAAAATCATTTTGTCTGGTGCTGCCAAGGCAACCACAGTTCCAGTCATCACACAGTTGTTGTTAAGTGCTGTTGAGTTGGTTTTGACCCATAGCGACCCTATGTAGGGTTTCCAAAGAGCAGCTGGTGAGCTTGAACTGGTGGCTTTGCAGTCTGTTGCATTAACCCACAGCACCAAACCAGGACTCCATCATAATAGGGGTGAGTTCATTAAATGTTTGATCAAATATAGCCGGCTAATTTTTAAGTTGATAATTTTGTATGGCTCACAAATGATGTTATAAATTTTGGCAGAAAAAGGTTCCTCACCCCTGCTTCAGAGTCTTGGTGTGGCACTGTGGGTTAATGCGCTGCACTGCAAAGTCAATTTGATCTGCAAGATCAGAAGTTGGAGCTCATCAGCCGCTCCTCAGAAACCCTATACAGGATCACTATGAGTCGGAACCGACTAGACGGCACAGTAACAATAGCCCTGCTTTATAGCAACAGTTTCCAAACTCCCTTCCTTTCAGTTAGCAGCTAAGTAAGGACTTACCATTGGGTCATTGGGCTCCTTAGAAACTCCACTCCAGGGAGGAGCTAGAAGGAAAAAGGCACATGCCTAGCAAATTGACTAGTCCATTCTGTTCTCCACACTACTTTCTTCGAAACCTAGATATGCAATTAATTGAATTTTAATTTAATTCAATGTCTAACTTGATGCCACAACATACATCTCCATATTAGAAGTATGGTAAACTTCATGCAAAAGCAATCTATAAAAATTTTTTTATGTCTATGTTACAGAAAGAAGTAATTTTATGAAACTATTGACATAAAATATTGCCTTGCTATGTTACTAATTGACAATATTGTTGGGATCCATCCATAGCACTGGTAGGGGACCCATAGGAAAAAAGTACATTTCATGTTTTCTGAGTTTATATTTATGTCACATCAACGCCCAGAGCAGAGAGAAGGCATTTGATGCCTTTATGCTGTGATTTAATAAAAATAAATAGCATTTGAGTACATTTTAAATGCGATTATTTCACAATGTGTTGTTAAGTGCCATTGAGTCAGTTCCAACTCATAGCAACCCTGGATAGGGTTTCCAAGGAACAGCTGGTGGGTTTGAACTGCCAATCTTGTGGTTTGCAGTCCAGTGCTGATCCACAGTGCCACACCAGAACGCCATAGGCCTATTATTTCTGTTTTCTTAGCATTCAATTCAGACCACTAAAAACAGTTCAACTCCTTGGGTTGCCTGCAGTTTGTTAATAGCAATTGTGATAATCTACAAGGCTAAAATCAAGTTTGTATGTGTGGGCTGATGTTCTCAAAGTATAAAAATATGTCATCTATCCTTTTCTGTATACAATACATACAAGCTTCTTTCCAACAAAACAACTCTTCAAACATTGAGGTTGAACAACTCTGTTCCTTCTGAATAATCACAGTAGGATGGCAATTTCCCGGTCCTTTCTTAGGTCAGGCATCCAACATGGCTAAAATTGTCTTTTAATTACTGAGAATAAATTTACTCCATAACTTTAGGTTTTGTTTGCTTGGAAATGACTTTTGATGGTGTAAAGCCATTTGCCTCCAGATTCCATTTTCAAAGCTTTGCACATGTACCATTTAAATAGAAAAAGAATTGTTTTAGAAAAAGTATGTTCTTTGTTTAATTGACTGTTTGGTGCCCTGCAGTCTATGCCGCAGGCAGAGGGATGAATTCAGGCTAAGTATTTAAATATCCTGTATGTTGTAATGACTGCACTAGAGTAATTGAGTAATTGTTGTTGTTGTTGTTATGTGCTGTGGAGTCGACTCCGATTCATAGCGACCCTGTACAGGGTTTCTGAGGCAGTAAATCTTTAATACGGGCTCTTAAACACAGACTGTGGCAAACCCTAATTTTAGTGGTGTTTTCATAGATAAAACTTGCAGAAAGGAATCCTTTCCACTGTGCAAGTCTTATGATTGAAAGCATGTGCTACCCCTTTATGAAGGTAATGTGATCTCAAGGAATGCTAGCTACTCCTCTCTTCCCTGACATCTCCTTAAATGTTGGAATGATCCAAGACTCTTTTGCATTCTCCTTTTTTTACCTACACCATCTCCATGATGATCTAATCAGCTCCTAGAGCTTTATATGCCATCTATTTGTCCTGGTGTAGTGCTGTGGGATAATGCACTGAACCGCAAGGTGGTTCAAATTCACCAGCTGCTCCTCAGAAACCCTATTCAGGGTCATTATGAATCGGAATCGACTCAATGGCACTTAAGTACAATAACAATATGCCCATGAAGGAACCTTGGTGGTGCCGTGATTAAGTGCTCAGCTATTAACCGGAAGATCAGCAACTCAAACCCACCAGACACTCCATGTGAGCAAGATATAGCAGTTGCTTCTGTAAAGATTGTTGTTATGTGCTGTCAAGTAGGTTCTGACTCATAGCAACCCTGTATTGGGTTTCTGAGGAGCAACTGGTGAGCTTGAACTGCAAACCTTGCAGTTGAAACAGCTTTGCAGTCTGACGCATTAACCCACAGCTCCACACCGGCCTTGGAAACCCTATCAGAGCAGTCCTGTTCTGTCCTGTATGCTTGCTATGATTTTGAATTGATTTTATGGCAATAGATATATGCTGATGACTCCCTGATTTACCAGTGCATCTCTTGCACTGACTGTTCCATGATTTATGTTGCTATGCTGGAGTTGAAATGGCACAGACACGACCAGCATGCCACTAGTACCTTACTCCTCACCAGTGACAGACTTTGCTAAGGGATCATGGCAATCATTCCCTATAAGCTGAGGTGAGAACTTATAATCTTTTCAGAGCACTTCAGGCAGCCACTACCAACCAATCATAACTGACACGAGTTGAATTATGTTTGCCATCCCCAGAGGAATGAGTAGAATTCATTGAGGTGGAACTTAATGGGGATAAACAGCAACATCTAAGTACTCAAATACAAAAGGACAGAAAACGAAGATTTTACTTATCACAAATCTGTGTGGAAAATACTTCAGAGAATTGATTGATAGGTTTGATATGAGCATAGATCATAGTGTATCAGGATTTCTAGACATGCATATACACACACACACACTTGTTCTCAAAGATTTAAAGTTACCAAGGGACGTGATAGTGCACAGGATTGTGATGGTCCTCCTTTGCATTGCACAGTAAGGACATGGCCTTGAGGGGTAGTAGTTTAAGAAAGGTATCAACAAACAGGAAGGCAGTGATCAAGATGATGTAGAGTACTTGAACTCATTTTATAATGAGCACTCCAAAAGGACTTTCAGTCAGGTGTACAGAGCCCCAGGGGATAGGATAACTTTTGACAGTTGAGGCATTTGAAAATGTCTCAACTTGTGATTACTTCCCCTCCTCTTCCAAACAGAACTAACGTCAGTGGGTAGAACTCTGAGCTTGAATTTAAGAAACTGTCCAACAGTTTTCCAAAGTGGTGGTGTCATTTTACAATCTCTCCAGCAAGTCTGAGAAGTTTCCTAACTCCACGTGACCATTTTAATTTTTGGTATGAATGTATTAAACATTTGTGGGTAGAAGATGATATTTAATTGTCTTTTAATTTGCATTTCCCTCGTAATATTACAGCAGTTTTAGATTCGTGGTCGAAGAAAGAACTGAGGCCACTCGGAGAGGTGAAGTAGAGTTTCAGATTTTATTAAGCCGGCTGACTCAGAGGAGCTAATTTCTCCAGATTCTAAGCCCCGAATGATGGGTAACACAGGCCTATATGGGCTTGGAGTCAGGGAGGGGCCAGGCTGCATACCTGTTTGAGGGCAGGGGGAAAACCAGGAAAATTGGTCCCATTCAGTAACCTGATTAACATTTTGGCTTGGGCAGAGAGGGCAGTGAATGATTTTCACTTTTTCCTGTTCAGTGACAAATGATGTTGAGCATTTTTTCATATGTTTTTTGATCATTTTTATATCTAATTTCATGATATATCTCTTGTCTTTTGGCCTTAAAAAAAATCAGTTGTCTTTTGTTGTTGCTTTATAGAGGTTTATTATATATTCTGGGCTCCTGGTGTGGCATTATAGGATAAGTACTCTACTTCAAACTACAAGGTCAGAGGTTCAAACTCACCATTTGCTCCTCTGAAATCTAGTACAGTATTGCTATGGATCGGAATCAACTTGACAGTACTTAACAATAATAACAATTATATATTCTGGACAAAAGTCCTGCATTAGATACATGTATTGTGAATACTTTCTCTCAGATTGTGGCTTACCCTTTAATTTTCTTAGTGGCTTATTTTGTAACCAGAAGATTTTTATTTTTATAAAATCTAATTTATCAATTTTTAATGCTGTTCAATGAATCTTTAAAACTGTTCAATGCATCCTCTCAAAAATCTTTGTCTGTACACAGATATTCTTTTGTTTTCCAGATTGATTATTGTAGCCTTTACATTTAGGTCTATAATTAGTAATAATTATTATGTATATTAGTCTGTAGGGATTGATGTTCAGTTTTTACCCCACATGTTTATCCAGTTATTACAGCACCCATTTAATTGTCTTGGCAACTTTTTTGAAAATCAGTTTTCTTTATTTGTGTAGGTTGAGTTCTGATCTCTCTATTCTGTTCCATTGACGTAACGTGCACAACTTTTATCTTATGCCACCTTGTTTTGACTGCTGTAGCTTTTATAGGAAGTCTTGAAATGCTTACTCAATATTTTTTATTTTCTGCATTTATTTAGGTTCTTCTAAACTTCTCTCAGCAATGTACATAGTTTTCATCCTGTACACCATTCATATGTTTTTAAACATTATTTTTGATACTATAATAAATTATATTTTTCATAATTTAGTATCCAGTTGTATAGGATTTCAAAGGAGCTGCTGGTGAACTTGAACAACCAACCTTATGATTCAAACAGAGTTTGCAGTCCAGCGCATTAGCCCATAGTGCCACACCAAGACTCATATAAATATATGTTAAGTGTGGTCTGAGTCTGTTCCATAGCCACCCTGTATAGGGTTTCCAAGGAACCACTGGTGAGCTTGAACTGCCGACCTTGTGGTTCAAACTGACTTTGCAGTCCAGCGCATTAACCTGCAGTGCCATATATATATATATATAGAGAGAGAGAGCTCTGGTAGCGTAGTGGTTACGAATTGGGCTGCAAACCTTAAGGTCAGCAGTTCGAAACTACCAGCAGCTCCACGGGAGAAAGATGAGGCTTTCTACTCCCATAAGGATTTACACCCTCGGAAACCCTGTACAGGGTCGCTATGGGTCGGAACCGACTCGATGGCACTTAACAACAACAATAATATATATATATATATATATATATATAATTGTATCATAAAAAAATCTATAAACAAGTTTTATCGTAAATAGATGCAAACTATATGTTGTCGTTGTTGTTAAGTTCCATGAAGTCAGTTCTGATTTATAGAGACACTGTAAAGGATTTCCAAGGAGCAACTGGTGGATTTGAATCACCGACCTTGTGGGTAGTAGTACAATGAGTATATATGAATCCCTAACCACAACGGTGGCAGTTCAAACTCACCACTGCTCCTCAGAAACCCTATATAGGGTTGCTATGGGTCAGAACTGACTCGACAGCACTTAACAACAACAACAACAATAAATATATATGGTGGTTGTGTGCTCTCAAATTAGTTCCTACTCATATTGACCCTATACAGGCTTTCCAGGGCTATAAATTTATACTGGTGCAGAAAGCCTCATCTTTCTCCAGCAGAGTGACTGTAGATTCCAATTGCTAACCTTGTAGTTAGAGCCCAACTTGTATCCCCTTATGCTACCTGAGTTCCATGGATAAATAGATAGAAATAAATATGGATAGATATAGTTTGTGGAGTCCTGGTGTGGCACTGTAGGATAAGCACTGCTGACCTCGTGGTTAGGAGTCCAGTGTTTATCGTATAGCGCCACACCAGGACTCGCTGTATGTATGCATGTGTGTGTATATATAATGTTGTTGTGGTTAAGTGCTGTTGAGTTGGTTTTTGACTCATTGCGGCTCCAACAGACCTGTGTGCATGTGTATTTATATACATACATATACACATATATATGGCTTCCTGGTGTGGCGCTGTTGGTTAATGTGCTGGACTGCAAAGTCAATTTGAACTGCAAGGTCAATGATTCAAGCTCACCAGCTGCTCCTCAGAAACTCTATACAGGGTCACTATGGGTCAGAACCAACTTGATGACACTTAACAGCAACAACAATAACATATATATAGTTGTTACATTGATTTAATTTAATTATTTAATTCAACGATTTGTCATTGATTCTTTAATGTAGGTTAAAAAAAGGAAATGAGCATAAATCTTTAAAAGATACCAAATGGCACACCATGGTCAATTGACATAACATAGTCCACAAAGACAATGTTCTACATCCTACTTTGGGGAGTAGCATCTGAGATCTTAGAAACTTATGAATAGCCATCTGAGGTGTAGCTATTGGTTTCTCTATGTGCGGAAGAAAGAAGAGTGATGAAAATTGAAGATGCTTAGGATCAATTAGTATAGTAAATTCATGGAGTATGTGAACATCAGTCTCCAAGACTCTGAGACCAGGTGAACTAGATGGTGCCCTGCTAATACTACCAACTGCCCTGAAAGGAATCACATTAGAAGGTCCCAGAGGGAGTGGCAGAAAATGAGGAACAAAACTTAAAAGCATACAAAAATAAGACTGGACTTACTGATCAGAAAAAGACTGAGAAACCTATGGACCTTGACCACTCTTCAGGTCTAGAAAGGAACTCACCCTCATAGCCAAATTTTCAGCCAACCAATAGATAGGTATATAGAATGGAATGGGCAATCACTCAAAATCAAAAGGGCAACATTTACCTAAGGACAAAGTTAAGAAGGTATGAAAAGGTGGGTAGAATGCAAATAGGAACCCCAGGTAAGAAGAGGAATTTCAGTTATTGAGATGAAACAAAGTGTGTGATTTGTTGAATGTAAAACTGATGATCTTGTCTGTAAACTTTCACTCAATTTATAATAAAAAATTTTTAATAAAACAATTACAAATGATGGTTCTAAATGATTTCATACTGTGTTCACATGTGAAGTGATTTAGGATTTTAGTTTATAGGTTGAATTGTAATAAGTAGTTTTTGAATTAGCTAATTAAAAAAAAAAAAAGGAAGGAAGGAGTGTTTAGACCTAGATGGAGAACATATGGACAAACAATATCTTCACATTTTAATGTTATTTTTCAGGAAAGGTTTTTATTATTTTATAGCACTGCTTTTAGACATACCTTCATATGTATGTGTACAAACTAGAAGAGAACTTCCCCAATTTGATAAAAGGCATCTTTGAGAAGGAGTCCTGGTCATGGGTTAAGTAGAAGGTTGCTAACCACAAGGTTAGTGGTTCAATCCCACCTGTTGGTCTTTGGGAGAAAGATGAGGCTGTCTGCTTTGATAAAGAGTACAGCCTTGGAAACCTTAAGAGGTAGTTCTACTCTGTCCTACAGGCTCAGGTCTCTGTGAGTTGAAACCAACTCCATGGCAGTAGGTTTTTGTTGAAAGAAATCTACAGTTAACATTATATTAAATGGTCAAAATAGGCTTAGTGCTGTTTTCATAACTGGACCAATAGGCAACATCATAAAAAAGGGAGAAAAGTTTGAAGTTATGAAGGATTTCATTTTATTTGGACAGTCATTGACCATGGAAGGAGCAATCAAGAAATTAAACATTGATTTCATTGGGTAAATATGCTATGACCTCTTTGGAGTCCTGGTATGGCTCTGTCGGTTAATGTGCCAGACTGCAAAGCTGTTTGAACTGCAAGGTTGGTGGTTCAAGCTCACCAGTTGCTCCTTGGATCCCCTATACAGGGTCATTATAGGTCAGAATTGACTTCACTATGGCACTGAACAATAACAACAACATGTCCTCTTTAAATTGTTAAAGAATAAGATGTCACCTTGAGGATTAGGTGCTCCTGATCCAAGCCATGGTATTTTCAATCACCTCATATGCATGTGAAAGCTGGTCAATGAATAAGGAAAACTGAGGAAGAATTGATGCGTTTAAATTATGGTGTTGGCAAAGAATGAACAAATCTGTCTTAGAAAAAATTATAGAACGAATGCTCCTTAGAAGTGAGATAGGTGAGACTTATCTTACTTTGGTCATTTTCTCAGGAAGGACCAGTCTCTGAAATTCCCTTGTTGGTTGGTTGGTTGGTTATGTGCCGTTGAGTTGGTTCCGACCTATAGCGACCCTGTACAGGGTTTCCGAGGCTATAAATCTTTACGGGAGCAGAAAGCCTCATCTTTCTCCCGCGGAGCAGCTGGTAGTTTTGAACTGCTGACCGTAAGGGTTCGCAGCCCGATTCGTGACCACTACGCTACCAGAGCTCCATCATACTTGGTAAGTTGTTGTTGTTGTTAAGTGCCGTCGAGTCGGTTCCGACCCATAGCGACCCTGTACAGGGTTTCCGAGGCTATAAATCCTTACGGGAGCAGAAAGCCTCATCTTTCTCCCGCGGAGCAGCTGGTAGTTTCGAACCGCTGACCTTAAGGTTCGCAGCCCGATTCGTAACCACTACGCTACCAGAGCTCCAGAGGTTCAATTTAAAAAATAAGTGCAATGGGACAGATTGACACAATGCTGCAATACCAGGCTCAAGCGAGCTCATGATTACAAGGATGGTGACGATCCTGGCACTGCACGACAATACTGTATTATGGTTTCATGTATTCAATTTTTCCTGGTTTTATAGATTTGAAACTTTTACCACTGTTTTGAAATCGTTTTTCTTTTCAAACAGAAAGTTGTGAGTTTTCCTCTATAAACTGTTTTCACCTCAATGTTTTTGCAATAATTTTATTATTGTCCAGTTGAGTACATTTTTTTTATTTCCTTTAAAATTTTTTCTTTCACTATGGATTATTTAGAAGTGCTTTGTTCCTTTGTAACTATTCTCTTTATATATTTCTAATTTAATTTAATTTAACCACTATAGTCCTGGTGTGGCACTAGACGGAAAGGTTGGTTTGAACCATAGGTCAGTGGTTCGAACTCACCAGCTGCTCCTCAGAAACCCTATACAGGAGTCACTATGAGTCAGAACTGACTTGACAACAGGTAACAACAACAGCATAATAGTAACGTGGTGTGGCAGTATAGGATAAACACAGGCTGCTAACAGCAAGGTTAGTGGTTCAAACCCACCATCCACTCCTTGGAAACCCTATACAAGGCTGCTATGAGCCGAAAGAGACTCAAGGACACATAACAACAACAGAAAAAAAAAAAAGAATCACTTTGTAAAATTTTAATTATTTGAAATTTGTTGATCTTTGAATGGCTTATCATATACTCTGTTGTGGTTAACTTTCTATTTACCCTTGAAGAGGAAATATTTTCTGCAGTTGTTGAAAAGGTTGTTCTTTAAGTATCAATTGTTGTTATTGTTGTTATGTGCTGTGGAGTCGGTTCCGACTCATAGCGACCCTGTACAGGGTTTCCGAGGCTGTAAATCTTTACGGGAGCAGAAAGCCTCATCTTTCTCCCGCGGAGCAGCTGGTAGTTTCAAACTGCTGACCTTGTGGTTCGCAGCCCGATTCGTAACCACTATGCTACCAGTTGTTCTTTAAATATTAATTAGCATGAGTTTATTAGTAAGCAATAGTTTACTTTTGTTTAAGTTTTTGTTTTTCTTGCCTTGTTCTATCACCTACTGAGAAAGGGATGTACAAAATCTCCTATTATTCTGGATTTGTCTATTTCTTCCTTTGGTATGTCAACTTTTGCCCCATATACCCTTTAACTCTGAACTGCCAACCACAAGATCCACAGTCTCCGCTCAGAGGGAGAAAAATGAAACTTTCTGCTCCCTCCAAGATTTGAAACCTCAGAAATCCTAATCAGGGTTTCTAATGAGCAGCTGGTGAGAATGAACCACCAACCTTATAGTTCAAACTGACTTTACTGTCCAGCGCATTAACCCACAGTGCTACATTAGGACTCCCAACAACCTTATAGTGCTATTATTATCTAAATATCCTTTAGTATTGTTAGGTCTTCTGGTGTATTGTTTGTTTTATTATTTTAAAACAAAAAACAACACTGTCATCGAATTGATTCTGACTCATAGTGACCCTATATAAGGTTTCCAAGACGATAAGTCTTTATGAGAATAACCAGCTTCATCTTCCTCTCATAGAACAATTGGTGGGCTTGAACTGCCAAACTTGCAATTGCAAACACCTTACCAACAGCTGGTGCTGCAAGTTCATGTGCTGGATTACAAAGTCAGTTTGAACCACAAGGTCGCTATGAGTTGGAACCAATTCAACGGGCCTTAAGAAGAACAACAAGAACAATTCTCTCGTATATTCTTGGCAGAATACATGCCACCATAATACATGCATAATAATGCTTCTATGATGTAATTGAAGTAGTAGGGACATCTAACTTTGCTCGACTTGAAAAGACACTTGAATATTCTCATACTATTTAACCCTCAAGAGCCATCTGTTTTCAAAACACTGAACAAGGAAATATAAATACAAATGACGCATCTCCAAGAACATTTTCCCATACTGTGAATTAGAAACAATCTCTTGCTCTAGGTCCCATAACATTTCACTTCATCCTGCCTTGTGGTGCTTTTTATGTTCAACTTGTACTGTTGCTATTTGTATAAATGTTTTCCCTCTCCAACTGAACTGTCAGCTCTTGATGGCAGGGACTATATTTTCTAAGGTGTATTAAGCATCCAATAAACCCTACAGAAATAACCTTCAGGTCTGCAAAAGTTTTAGACTACTCTTAATGAGATATTTGGCTGAAAATGAATTGAATAAGGAAGTTAACATTTTTGGTGTAATAATAAGATTCTCTAGTTCTCTGAGGGAAAAAAAAAAAAAAGAGCCATGTAATTCCAAAGCAATTAGGATTTCAACTGAGCATTAATAAAGGACTAAGTTCCCACTACGAGCACTGTATCATGTGTGGGGGAGGACTCCTCTGCCCCTTCTCTGCCTTTGTTCTTGTTTATGGGCACTGGCTTCCCAGTTCATGCTCCCTGTAGTTTGCATCGCAATAAAGTGCCAGATATTTCCTGCCCACGCCTCTATCTGGCTGCAGAGTATGAGAATCATAATTGAAAGCAACAGATCAGAATATTTTTTAGATTTTCTGGTGTTCTTAAAAATACCTCTTTTTAATCATAAATATTTATGCGGGTTGCCAAGCTGAACCTCCTTTTTTTATGAGGAGAACTTTGATTAGTCTGTAATCTGAAGAAGACCCATATAAATAGTATTTACCATTTATTATGACAAGATTAATGGAGAACTCTTGAAGGAATAAGACCTGAAGCTGGTTTACATATTCTGATTCTATGCATAACAGAGGAGAATGGATCAACAACACTACATAAGTATTCAAACAGTCCACATGTTGGTGATGGTAACTCATAGCCTCAGGATTTAGGGACTATGGTAATCTTTCTGAATCATGCCCACCTGTGAAATGCAAAGGCACAGTAAGCACAGTTGTTCTTTATGGAAAAGCATTTCTTTAGAGACCCTGTGTTTTTCTGACAATCCAATTGCCCTAAAGGATTCTGAGTCTATTGGACACTGTTTTGTTTAGTATACATGTATGTTGCAGGTGGAGTTCACTGTCTGAAACTTGTTGTAGATTTTCAGACTCCAACCAGAGCGTACTGAATAAGAATCTCCACGAGTGATGCCTAGGAATCCTTTTATCAGCATAATTCTGGAGGATTCATCCACACTCTGAAGTTTGAGAGCCATTGCTCAAAAAGAATACAGATTCAACTGTTGTCCATTTCATCTATAAACTGTCACTCTGTGCCTGGAAAGCTTGAGTTCCCTCTAATGTTTCCCAAGAACATCCCAGATATCTCTGGTTTCAGTAATTCTTTAATTTTACATAAATAAATTCACACTTAATTGACCAGTTAGATCAGTCAGTGCCCAATCGTATGATTGGAACAAAAACTTCTACAAAACGTATACATAAACAGGGTCACTGATGTCACTGAATTGTACACATGAAAAGCCTTGAATTGGTGATTTTTGTATTATTTATATTCTTACACCAATAAAATAAAAAATTTAAAAAGTCAGTCCTCACATTGGCCAAACTTACTTACCATCTGAAATTTCAAATAGGTTTCTCTGAAATGTGTATTGGGCTGTAAGAATTTGAAACCTTCTGGAAAATTCTGCTCTTTGTTCACGTTATAGACATAGGAATGACTTTGATAACCCTGTAACACTAACTAAGCAGAATTGATTGGATATAATCAATTGGATGTAAGAAAGCAACTTCATTCTTGTCTTCCACAGCTTATTCAAATCCTCTTGATCCTGCCCCTGAAAAATATTAGGGCAAGTTTCATTAGTTTATACTCACACTTAAGTAATAATATTTTGAACGTTGTTAGGTTTTTTTTTTGTTTTCTTTTTTTAATCACATTTTATTAATATGTACAGGAAAGAACAATTATTTTTAATATCTTCGAACTTTATTAAAGTTTACTTTTTCCCTTCTACCAGCTCAGTTCTCCTTGGGTTAGCTTAGTAACCATGAGAAAAGAGAATTAGAAGAGTTCTTTTTGTTTCTCTACCAGGACTTTTGCTTTTCTTCTTCTACCTTAACAAGTTGCCTCTGGTTCCTTCAGGATTGAGTGGCAGGTACAGGGCAGCAGGTTAAAAAGGTAAAGGGAATACATGTTTACCAAATAGATACTTCCCAAAGCTAGCATAGATTTTGCCAGATTTGGCAAAAGTTGAAAACGTACTCATCTGATGGGATGCTTTCATGGTTTGTTTGTTTTTGTTTGTTTTTCAGAGACTTGCCTTTACTTGCTATGAGCTGAATTCCTTCTCTGAAGTCAATTTAAATCCTTAATATCCAGTTGAGCACTTCCAGCATTTTACGGCTGAAGTCTCATTGCCCCCAATTACAGGTGATTCACTTGGGTAGCTTTTAAGAAAGACATTACCAAATCAGTTTCCTCTCATTCATCTTCCATGAATAATCTCATGGAACAGTTCATATATCTTTTATTTGACAGGCTTGGAAAATATAGACCATGCTTAATCCTCTCTTGACCATCAGGGAAGCTAACAAGCCACAGTCTCTAGCTCTCTAGATCCCCCAGGGTGTGTCAGAGTCTAGTACATTCTGTTTCTCAAGTACAACAAAACACTCCTCAAGATTTCTAGGTAGTGCCATTGAATCCCTTTTCTGTAGATTTCTGAGGAAGAAACACCGTCCCAACTGAAATGCTGAAGAAAAGTGTAACTTCCAGCACAAAATAGCACTCTTTTAGAATCCTCTATTCCATGTCTTTCGTCTCCAATATGATGGTGAGTGGTAAACTCAGGGTTGAGGTGGTTCTTGTCCACTTCTTCTGGGCATCATGACATGGTGCTCTCATATCTCATTTTAATAATGTGAATGCAATTAGAGGTTCCGTGGGCATTAAGATATAAAGGTGTCGAGGTCCTATGTCAGGGTCCTGCCTCGACAAGGAAGTGTGGGTGTCACGAAGAAGGGAGATCTGGCGGCGAAAGTGATAGAGAAAGAGAGAGACGAAATATATACAAAAAAGACAGACACACAGATATGATGCAAGCTGGCAGGTAGACAGATCTGCAAACATTTTGCCTAGCATTGCACAGCATTGCCCAGCATTGCATGCAGAACTCACTTTACCTCAGCCTTTTATTCTCTTTTTTAGGGAGGGATTTGTTACAAAGGAAGGATGTAATTCAGTCAAGGAGGATGTCACAAAGGGAGGATGTGATTAAGACAGGATACGGAACTGAAATGTGATTAATCATTCAAAACAGGACATAATGATTCACAGGAACAACTTTTAAGATATTTTCATAGTTTTTCTTAACAATGTAACATTTTTATTTTACAGAAAAAAAGGTTCAATCAAGCTGTTATATATTAACTTTTAGGCTTAAATGATCTAGAGTAGAGACGTTCAGTTTCTTAAGGATACATAACATAAAGCAAGGTTCCTGAAAGGAGCCAAGCTGTCTCTGTACACTTTGCAAACTTTTGTTTGTGAGCAAGATCTCAGGCACCGGGCTTCATTTATCTATACCCAAAATGTTACATTGTTCTTATTATTCCTATATACTTTCAGGAGGAAGGAGAGCATCTGGGTTAAACTGATTATATTTAGAGGTGGTTTAATGGGGTTGCCACTGATCAACCCAGGGTCTGCTTATGCTGTCCCCAGCATAAAGGGCTCCATTTTGACATCCCTTTGAAAACATGATTTTTGTTTGTTTGTTAAGTGCCGTCGAGTCGGTTCCGACCCATAGCGACCCTATACAGGGTTTCCGAGGGTGTAAATCCTTACGGGAGTAGAAAGCCGCATCTTTCTCCCGTGGAGCGGCTGGTAGTTTCGAACCGCTGACCTTAAGGTTCGCAGCCCGATTCGTAACCACTACGCTACCAGAGAGGCTAATTTATTTTGAGCACTTGTTATATATCAAACATTCTCTTATACACACTTTATCGCACTCATTCCTCACCATAACTCTATAAGGAAATAAGTGAAGTAAAATAATGTGTATTAAATCATCATGTAGCAATTTGCAATACCCTTTAAAACTGTGTAGTATCTTCTTTTCAAGAAATTATAGCTTCACATTTTGATACTTTTGTTTAATAATATTTTCTATGAATTTGTAGCAATATTTTCTGACATACCCACATGTATTATACACCACTTTCTATTGCTTGGAAACTATAATAATAGAATGTCTTATAACTTGCATAATACTTTTCTTCTTTGCCCAGAATTTTGCCTTTTTAAACTGCTGCTTCCATAGGCATTGATTGTGGATCCAAGTAGGATGAAATCCTTGATAACTTTTTTCCATCTTTTTTCCATTTATCATGATGTAGTTTATTGGTCCAATTGTGAGGGATTTTGTTTCTTTATATGTTGAGGTATAATCCATACTGAAGGCTGTATACTTTGATCTTCATCAGAAATTGCTTCAAATCTTGACTTTCAGCAAGCAAGGTTGTGTCATCTGCATATCATAGGTTGTTAGAGTCTTCCTCAAATCCTAATGTTTCATTCTTCTTATAGTTCAGCATCTCAAATTATTTACTCAGCATACAGATTGAATAGTATGGTGAATGGATACAACCCTTACACACGTATTTCCTGGTTTTAAACCACACAGTATCCCCTTGTTCTGTTCAAACAACTGCCTCTGAGTCTATGTACAGGTTCTGCTTGAGTACAATTAAGTGTTCTGGAATTTCTATTCTTTGTAATTTTATCCATAATTCATTATGATCCACAGAGATGAATATCCTTGCATAACCAATGAAACACAGGTGAATATTTTTCTGATGTTTTCTTGTTACCTGTTTAGATTCATCTGATATTAACAATGATATCCATCATTCCACATTCTCCTCTTAATCCAGCTCTAATTCCTGGCAGTTCCCTGATGATGGACTGCTGCAATCATTTTTAAATTATTTTCAGAAAAATTTTGTGTGTGATAATGATATTGTTTGGAAATTTCTGCATTCTGTTGTATCACCTTTCTTTGGAATAGGTATGTATATAACTCTATTCCAGTTGATGGGCCAGGTAGCTGTCTTCCAAACTTTTTGATGAGTGAGCACTACAACATTGATTCCATTTGCTGAAACATCTTAAATGGTACTCTATCGATTCCTTGAAGTTTTGTTTTTCACCATTGTCTTCAATGAAGCTTGAACATCTTCCTTAACTATGATCAATTCTTAAAGATCTACTACCTTCTGAAAATTCCTTTATCTTTGGGATTAGTAGTTGGTTTTGTAAATCTGAATAATAATATTAGCTGGACTTACCTATAGGCATATGTGTGTGTGTGTGTGTGTGTGTATACAAGGAGCTCTGGTAGCGTAGTGGTTATGAATCAGGCTGCAAACCTTAAGGCCAGCAGTTCGAAACTACCAGCTGCTCCGTGGGAGAAAGATGAGGCATTCTGCTCCTGTAAAGATTTACAGTCTCGGAAACCCTGTACAGGGTCACTATGGGTCAGAACCGACTCAACGGCACTTAACAACAACAACAACAAATATATATATATATATATCACTAACAACCTTGTACTTGTTGAAAAATTTTTTTTCATGACGTGTGCAATGTCATTCCTTTTCAAGCATTCACTGCCAGAGTAAATCCTATAACTGTCTAATTCAAAATGAGCAACATCAGTTCATTTCAGCTCACAAATGCTTGTTGTTAAGTGCTATCAAGTTGGTACTGACTCATAGTGACCCTCTGCACAACAGAACTAAACAGTGTCCAGTCCTGGACCAACCTCACGATTGTTGCTACACCTGAGCCTATTGCTGCTGCCACTGTGCCAGTCCATCTCATTGGGGATCTTTCTATTTGGCTCTGCTCCTCCACTTTACAAAACATTATATCCTTCTCCAGTGACTGGTCCCTCCTGACAATATGTCAGGTATGAGAGAAGAAGTCTAGCCATCCTGGATTCCAAGGAGCACTCTGGCTGTATTTCTTCCAACACAGATTTATTTGTTCATTCGGAAGCCCATGGTACTTTCAATAGTCTCCTCCCAAACAATAACTCAAATGCATCAATTCTTCTATGGTCTTCCTTATTCACTGTCCAACTTTGCATTCATATGAGGTTATTGAAAATACCATGCCTTGAGTCAGATACACCTTAATCCTCCAACTGACATCCTTGCTCTTCAACACTTTAAAGCGATCTTGTGTAGCAGATTTGCCCAACGCAGTACATCTTTTGGTTTCTTGACTGCTGCTTTCATGAGTGTTGATGGTTGATTTGAACAAAATCAAGTCTTGGACAACTTCAATCTTTTATCCATTTACATGGATGTTGTCTGTTGGTCCAGTGGTGAGGATTTTTGTTTTCTTTACGTAGGGATGCGAACCATACTGGAGGCTGTGGTTTTTGATCTTCATCAGTAAGTATTGCAAGTCCTCTTCTCTTTCAGTAAGTACGGTTGTAGCATCTGCATATCACAGGTTGTTAATGAGTCTCCTTCCAATCTTGATGCCATATTTTTCTTCATATAATCTAGCATCTTGGATTATTTGCTCAGCATACAGATTTAATAAGCATGCTTATTATCTGGCAAATACCTTTCCTAATTTTAAGCCATTTGGTGTTCCCTTGTTCTGTTTAAACAATTGCCTCTTGGTATCTACAGATTCCTTATGAGCACAATTAAGGGTTCTGGAATACTCATACTTCACAATCTTGTCAATAGTTTGTCGTGATCCACACAATCTAAAGCCTTTGCATAGTCAATAAAGCATAGGTAAACATATTCCTGGTATTCTCTGCTTTCTAAAAAGATACATCTGATATCAGCAATCATATCCCTCATTTCACATCCTCATCTGAATCTGGGTTGACCTCTGGAAGTTTTCTGTCAATGTATGATTACAGCTGTTTTTGCATTATATTTAGTAAAACTTTACTCGCATGGGATATCAATGATATTGTTTGATGATTTCTGTATTCCGCTGGGTCACTTCTCTTTGGAATGGACACAAATGCACTCTTCTAGTCAGTTGGCCAGATGTTGTTGGTGTTATGTGCCGTGGAGTCGGTTTTGACTCAAAGCGACTCTGTACAGGGTTTCTGAGGCTGTAAATCTTTACGGGAGCAGAAAGCCTCATCTTTCTCCTGCAGAACAGCTGGTAGTTTTGAACTGCTGACCATCAGGTTAGCAGCCCGATTCATAACCACTACGTTACCAGAGCTCCTTAGTTGGCCAGATAGTTGTCCTCCAAATTTATTGGCATAGATGAGTGAGTGTCTCCAGGGCCACATCAATTTGTTGAAAATTTTCAATTTGTATGCCATCAATACCCAGTGCCTTTTTCTTTCCCAATGACTTCAGTGTATCTTGGACTTCTTCCTTTAGAATCATTGGCTCCTGATCATATGCTACCTCATGAAATGGTTGAACATTGACCATTTCTTTTTGGTACAGTGACTCTGTGTACTCCTTCCATCTTCTTTTGACGTTTTATGAATCATTCAGTATTTTGCCCATAGAATTCTTCACTACTACAAGTCAAGATTGAACTTTTTTCTTCAGTTCCCTCAGCTTGAGAAATGCTAAGTGTGTTCTTCCCTTGTTTTCTAACTCCATAACTTTGCACATTTTTTTATATTATTTGACTTTGTCTCCTCAAACTGACCTTTGAAATTTTCTGTTCAGTTCTTTGACTTTCTGATTTCTACCATTTGCTTTAGTATCTCTGTGTTAGAGACAAAGTTTCAGAGTCTCTTCTGACATCCATTTTGGTCTTTTCCTTTCTTCCTGTATGGTGTTTTTTATGTCATCCCATCTGGTCTTCAGTCTTTAGTGTTTAATGCATTAAATCTGTATTTCAAATGGTCTCTAAATTCAGGTCGGATATATTCAAGGTCATATTTTGACTTCCTTGGACTTGTTTTAATTTTTTTGAGCTTCATCCTGAACTTGCATATGAATGATAAATTGTTCCACAGTCTGCCCCTGATTTTGTTTTGACTAATGATGTGGAGGTTTTCCACCAACCCATTCCAAAAAATGTAGTCAATTTGATTTGTGTATTTCATTTGGTGAGGTCCATGTGTATAGTCAATTTTTATGTTGTATAAAAAAGGTACTTGCAATGAACAAGTCATTGGTCTTGCAAAATTCGATCATGCAGTCTCTAGCATCGTTTCTATCACCAAGGCTGTAGTTTCCAACTATTGATTCTTCTTCTTTGATTCCAACCTTTGCATTCCAATCACTAGTAATTATCAATACATCTTGATTGCATGTTTGATCTATTTCAGACTGAAGAAATTGGAAGAAGTTTTCATTTTCATCATCACTAGCTTTAGTGGTTGGTGCATAAATTTGAATAATAGTGGTATTCACTGATAATTCTTATAGGTGTATGGATATTATCCTATCACAGACATTATTGTGCTTCATAAATAATGTTGATATGTTCTTTTTAATGAAGAATTCGACAGTATTCTTACTTTGTCATTCCTGACATAGTAAACCATATGATTGTCAGATTTAAAATGGCCAATACTAGTCCATTTCAGCTCTCTAATATCTAGGATATTGATGTTTATACATTCCATTTAATTTTTGGCAATTTCCAATTTTCCCTGATTCATACTTCAGACATTCCATTTTCTGATTATTAATGAATGTTTACAGCTATTTCTCTTCATTTTGAGTTGTGACCATCAGCAAATGAAGTTCTTGAGATCTTTGTTCCATTTGAGTCATCACAGTCAACTCTACTTTGAAGAGGCAGCTCTTCCCCAATCGTATTTTGAATGCCTTCCAACCTGAGGGGCTCATCTTCTGGATCTGTATCTGACAATATTCTGGTACTCTTCACCATGTTTCAATAGTCACTTTTCTGGTTCTGACAGTGTTCCACTACTATTCATAAGGTTTTCAATGGCTAAATATTCAGAAATAGTCTTTTCTTCCTAGTGTTTTTTTCATCTGGAAGGTCAGCTGAAACCTGTCCACCAATGGTGACCCTGCTGGTATTTAAAATACCCATGGCATAGCTTCCAGAATCAAGGCAACACACCAGCCACCACAGTATGACAAACTGATAGATGAGTGGTGGCCCTTATGCATAGGATATTAATCTTTATGTCTTCCATTTCATTTCTGACAACTTCCAATTTCCCTAGGTTCATACTTTGTACATTCCTTGTTCCAATATTTAATGGATTTTTTGCAATGATTTCTTCTATTTTGCTTCATGCCACAAAGCAAATAAAGGCACTGAAAGCATTGCTCTATCCATATAAGTAAGTTTGACTCTACTTTGTAGAGGCACTCTTGCCAAGTTGTATTTTGAGTACTTACCAACTTCCAAAGAAATGTTCATCTTCCAGTGCTTAATCAGCCAATGGTCTACTGCTATTCATAAGATTTCCACTGGTCAACTTTTTTAGAAGAAGATTTCCAGGTCCTTCATTCTAGTCTCTTACTCTGGAAGCTCTGTGAAACCAGTCTACCATGGATGACCCTGATGCTATTTGAAATATTGGTGGCTTAGCTCCCAGCATCAGAGAAACATGCAAGCTGCCACAGTATAACAAATTGATAAGTGAAGGGTGTGGTTTGGCTCTAGATGAGTCAGTATTATTAAAATACTCAAGATTTTTACTTACAAGCAAAGAGCATTTTAATTCATCTTGGAATCCCAAGTGCCTGGTTCAAGGTTTGTGTTCTATTAATGATGAGTTAAATGAATAAACAAATGAATGAATAAATTTTCTTTTAAGCTCTCTGGTGAGAAGTAAGCTTTCATGTGAATTAGATTAATGCATTATCATTCTCCTGTGTATTTCCATTTTGTAAGATGATGCTGGAAGAAGAACACAAATAAAATATATTTAAAGTTGAATTTCTGATTTGCTAGAGGTTGGAGAGGGGTAGGACTTGGGAAACAGTTTTCTCCAGAGTCTCTCAGAAATCTTTGCAAAGATTACAGCCTACTCTACCTATATGCCTTGGGGGTTGGGGAGTAGCATGATTTTTCTTTGAGTGATGTTCAGGGATTTCTGAGCTCAATTTAAAGATGCATGTTTTAATTATTCCAGCCATTCAAAAATGAAGCAAGATGCTTCTAGCATATCTATATTTGCACTTCTGCAGAAGGATCTAATATTGTCTGGAAGGAATGGATGACATGCCATTGGAGGGGTAGACTAGATGACCTCTAGGATACTCTGCCCCTGAACATTTGTTGGTTCTCAGGTATGTTCAGGTGATTGATGGCTGGATACAGCTAACCTAGTTTGTTTGCTGTCCACAGGTTTGAGACGCAATTACAGATGTACCATCTGCAGTGTATCCCTAAACTCAATAGAACAGTATCATGCTCATCTGAAAGGATCCAAACACCAGACCAAGTAGGTACTTTTATAGTTTCACTCTTCAGTCATTTTGCATGCCTACTGCAACTTGAAGATAGAGATCTTTTTCTTTTATTGGCACAGGTCCTGATAAGTTTTGTTTTGCTTTTTATTTTATTTCCTTCTCCTATTTTTAATGGAAAGTTAAACTTTAACAAACTTGGGGAAAACTTTTAGATCCAAAGTGTTTTATTAAAAGCAACTTCATACCTATTTGGAGGATGTCCTAGACTTTGGTGTTGTGAACTCAGATTCTATTAATATTGTTTATCACTTCCCATCTCTGGATGAATGTTTTTTATTGTAATAGAAATTTCACAAACCCCCAGTGTATTAAGTCATATGCATAGGTATTCCCATTTACATGGAAGCTCATAACAATCTCCTCCCTCAAAGTCTTATGATTTTAAAATGGATAAAGGCAAACTAGCCACTTGTATTTATATTATGCATCTCATTAAAAACCTTTGACATTTGCTAGGATTACAGATAAAATAGGAAGGAGGGGTTGGGGAGAATGTCTCAAAAATATGCACGTTTCTTGAACATAATTGTTTCCACTTCTCTAATATTCATTAGAAGAATCATTTCACTTTACTAAAATGCATTGGACTGTATCAAGGCTTTATGAATAATGAATGATTCATTCAACAAACATTTATTAGGCACCCACTGTGTGTCAGACTCAGACTCATTCTGTGGCATAGAATAGATGAATAAACCTCATTCTTATTTTTGTGGTGTTCTCTGCCTGACTTGGAAAACAGCCACATAAATATATAGATTGCTTTGTAATCGCTTACAGTTTGATGGTGGTAGTGGTGATGTGCCGTAGGGTCGGTTCTGACTCATAGTGACCCTGTATAGGGTTTCTGAGGCTATAAATCTTTATAGAAGCAGAAAGCCTCATCTGTCTTCCATAGAATGGCTGGTAGTTTTGAACTGCAGGGATATCAACAACTAAACTAGGTGCCTTGTGGGAGCTTCACGGGAACCTTGGTGTAGAGTAACAAAAGGATTAGATTATAGTCTGATTTTGCTATATCCTCAGTGCCTAGTATTCACTTCATGCATATCTGTTGTTATTAGGTGCTGTCCAGTCAGTTCTGACTCATAGCAACAGCATGGACAATAGAGCAAAACACTTCCCTGTTCTGTATCATCTTCACAGTGCCCATCGTTGTATCTACTGTTTCAATCAATCATATTGAGGGTCTTTTCCTTTTTCTATGACGCTCTACTTTACCAAGCATGATATCCTTCTCCAGGGTAGCTCTGGTCCCTCCAGAAAATGTGCCCACAGTATGTGAGACTGAGTCTTGCTGTCTTCACTTTTAAGGAGCACTCTGGCAGTTCTAATTCCAACACAGATATACTTATTCTTCTGACAGTCCATGGTATGTATAATGTTCTTTTCCAACACCATACTTAAAAGGCATTATGCATATTAGAGCCTTCATAAACATTTTTTATTAAATGAAAGTGTGTTCTTGACAAATGACTTACAATTTTCCATACAAAGATATGAGGAAAATTCCAGGCAAGGCATTTTCTTTGCAAACATATTGTAAAAACGTAGATCACAGAGGGGTCTTGCTCAAGTGAGAACTATTAGACCTAGGTTTAGTTAGTGATTCTCAGTGTTTTCTTTCATATCATGTTGTCTTTGAAGTCAGTAAAAATCCAGAGGATTTTTAGCAAGATAAAGTCTTCAAAAATATGTTCTCTTATTTATTATGGAATGTCAAGGAAGCTTGTCCTATTGTACAAAGGCTTTGGGCCAGTTCATTCTCATTCGACCCCCTGCTGAGAATTTACCTTTCCACTCCAGATACATTGAATCAGAATCTATCTTTTGACAAGATTCCATGAAATTCCTTTATATTCCCCTTTGATTCTTATGCACACATGAGAACCTGGGTATCTTGTTAAAATATAGATTCTGATTCCATATATTTGGGGTGGGATGCAAATGCTCAGAAGGGGCTTGAACTAGAATGAACCAGTTTGAAGCCCTGTCTATACTGTACATTCCTTTCTCACAATAGACTCTTTTTTTATCATCTCTGATCAGTATGTTTTTTAAATTCATCGTATAAATTCTAATTAACCTGTTTCTGATGTGCAGACAGACATTACAAGTAGTGACAAAAACAAATAACAATTTTATGAGAGCTTATTTTTTTTACTTTTAATATATAGGGAAAGGTTGTCAATGGTGACTTTCAGTGACATGACTCATATAAGTGACTAAAGAAGACAGTATGTGTAGCTTCCCAAAAATATCTTTCTATATATCTGTACATACAAAACATGATGTACTAGATACTTTTACATCTATTTTATTACTTAATCCCCTTAACTAATTTTAAAATCAGCATTGTTGTTGTTATTAAGTGCCGTTGAGTCAGTTCCGACTCATAGCTACTTCTGTATAGGGTTTCCTAGAAGTAGCTGGCTAGTTTGAACCACTGACCTTACAATTTAAAGGACCTTGCAGAACAGTTCTTATCCTACAGCACCATATCAGGACTCCCAGATCAGCCTTGTTGTCATTGTTGTTAAGTTCTCTTGAGTGGATTCCGACCCACAGCGACACCGTGTATAGGGTTTCCGAAGAGCAACTAGAGAGCTTGATCTTGAAGTTCAAATGGCTTTGTCTGGTGTGGCACTGTGTTAACCCACAGTGCCACACCAGAACTCAGCATTGTTGTTTTTGTTAGGTGCCATTGAGTCGGTACTGGCCCATAGCAACCTTATGCACAGCAGAATGAAACACAGCCCATCGTGGGCTAACCTCACTATTGTTGCCACACTTGAGTCTCCAGTGACTGGTCCCTCCTGACAATATGACCGAAGCATGAGAATTGAAGTTTGGCCATCTTGGCCTCCAGGAGCATTCTGGCTGCACTTCTTCCAAAACAGATCTATTGGTTCTTTTGGCAGCCCATGGCACTTTCAATATTCTCCTCCCACACCATAACTCAAAAGCATCAATTCTTCTACAGTCTTCTTAATTCACTGTCCAGTTTTTGCATGCATATGAGATTATTGAAAATACCATGGCTTGGGACAGGTGCACCTTAGTCTTCAAGCTCACATCTTTGCTCTTCAACACTTTAAAAAGGTCTTGTGCAGCAGATTTGCCTAATGTAATATATCGTTTGATTTCTTGGCTGCAGCTTCCATGAATGTTCCAGGAAGAATTAAGTCCTTGACAACTTCAATCTTTTCTCCATTGATATGAATGTTGTATATTAGTCCAGTGGTAAGGTTTTTATTTTCTTTACATTGAGATGGAATCCATACTGAAGGCTGTGTTCTTTGATCTTCATCAGTAAATGTTTTAAGTCCTCTTCACTTTCAGCCAGCAAGGTTGTATCATCTGCATATCGCCAGTTGTTAATGAGTCTTCCTCCAATTCTCATGCCATGTTTTTCTTCATATAACTCAGCTTCTCGGATCATTTGCTCAGCATACAGGTTGAATAAGTATGGTGAAAGAATGCAACCTTGTCACACACCTTTCTTAATTTTAAAACATTCAGTGTTCCCTTGTTCTGTTCAAACAACTGCTTCTTGGTTCAGGTACAGATTCCTCATGAGCACAATTAAGTGTTCTGAAATACTCGTACTCCTCAATGTTGTCCACAGCTTGTCATGATCCACACAATCGAAAGCCTTTGCATAGTCAATAAAGCATAGGTAAACATCTTTCTGATATTCTCTGCTTTCAGCCAAGATCCATTGGACATCAGCAATGATATCCCTCGTTCCACAGCCTCTTCTGAATCCAGCTTGAATCTTTGTAAGCTTTCTGTCAATGTATGGTTGTAGCTGTTTCTATATTACTTTTAGCAAAACTTTACTCGCATGGATATCAAAGAGATTGGCCGATGATTTCCGCATTCTGTTGGATCACGTCTCTTTGGAATGAGCACAAATACAAATCTCTTCCAGTCAGTTGGCCAGATACTTGTCTTCTAAATTTCTTGACAGAGATGAGTGAGTGCCTCCTGTGCCGCCTCACATTTTTGAAAGATTTCAATTTTTATTCCATCAATTCCTAGTGCCTTGTTCTTTGCCCATTCCTTCAATGCACCTTGGACTTCCTCTTTCAGTATCATTGGCACTTGATCATATGCTACCTCTTGAAATATTTGAACATGAACCACTTCCTTTTGGTACAGTTACTCTGTGTATTCCTTCCATCTTCTCTTAATGCTTTCTGCATCATTCAATAATTTGCCCAGAGAATCTTTAGTTAACGCTTATTGTACATGAGAAAAATAAGACTCAGAAAGGTTAAGTAGTAATGGTGGTGATGAAAATAGTTTGTCATCAAGAGTAGTTTCTGACTCATGGGATGACTCATGCTGTATGAATAAAAGTAGTGATTGCAAGTTTGATCAATGTCAGATAGAAAAGTTGGTATTTCATCCTATTTCATCCTCACTGGCTTTAATGGTTGGTGCGTAAATTTGAATAACAGTGGTATTAACTGGTCTTCCCTGTAGGTGCATGAATATTATCCTATCACAGACAGCAATGCACCTCATGACTGATTTGGATATGTCCTTTTGACAATGAATACAGTACCATTACTTTTCAATGTGTCATTCCCAGTACAGTAAACCATGTGGTTGTCAGATTCAAAATGGCCAATACCAGGCCATTTCAGCACACTAATGTCTAAGATATTGCGATGTTTATGCATTCTATTTCATTTTTAACATTTTCCAAGATTCATACTTCATACCTTCCATGTTCTGATTATGATTGGATGTTTACAGCTTCTTCTCTTCATTTTGAGTTGTGCTCCATCAGCAAATGACAGTCCCTCAGGCTTTACTCCCACTGGCTTTACTCCATTCGCATCACCACAGTCCAATATACTTTGAGGAGCCAGCTCTTCCTTAGTTGAATTTTGAGTGCCTTCCAACATGAGGGGCTCATTTTCCGGCACTGCATCTGACAGTGTTTCTTTGCAATTCATAAAGTTTTCAGTGACTAAATATTCGTAAGTAGTTTGGCACTCCTTCTTCCTAGTCTGTCTTCGTTTGGAAGTTCATCTGAAACCTGTCCACCATTGATGACCCTGCTGGTATTTAAAATACTGGTGGCATAGCTTCTAGAATCACAGCAACTCACAAGCAACCACACTATGACAAACTGACATTGCTTATGTCTGATGGATCTTGGCTTAAAGCAGAGAATACCAGAGAGATTTTTACTTGTGCTTTATTGACTACGTAAAAGCTTTTGATTGTGTGGATCATGAAAAGCTATGGACAATATTGCAAAGTATGAGTATTTCTGAACACTTAATTGTGCTCATGAGGAATCTGTACATGGACCCAGAGTCAATAGTTTGAACGGAACATGAGAACACTGAATGGTTTAAAATTTAAAAAGGTGTGTGACAGGGGTTTATTTTTTCACCATATTTATTCAACTTGTATGCTGAGCAAATAATCATAGAAGCTAGCTTATATGAAGAAAAACATGGCATCAGGATTGGAGGAAGACTCATCAACAACCTGTGATATGCAGATTATACAACCCTGCTTGCTGAAAGTGAAGAGGACTTAAAATATTTACTGATGAAGATCAAAGAACACATCCTTCGGTATGGATTGCATCTCAATATAAAGAAAACAAAAATCCTCACCACTGTACAAATACACAAGATTCTAATCAGCAGAGAAAAGATTGAAGTTGTCAAGGACTTCATTCTTCTTGGATCAAGTATCAACACTCACGGAAGCAACAGTCAAGAAATCAAATGACGTATTGCATTAGGCAGAACCGCTGCAGGAGATCATTTTAAAGTGTTGAAGAGCAAAGATGTCAGCTTGAGAACTAAGGTGCGCCTGACCCAAACCATGGTATTTTCAATAACCTCATATGCGTACAAAAGTTGAGCAGTGAATAAGGAAGACCATAGAATAATTGATGCTTTTGAGTTATGGTGTTGGAAGAGAATACAGAAATTGTCATAGGCTGCCAAAGGAACCAACAGATCTGTGTTGGAAGAAGTGCAGCCAGAGTTCTCCTTGGAGGCCAGGATGGCCAAACTTTGTCTCTCATACTTTGTGCATATTGTCAGGAGGGACCAGTCTCTGGAGAAGGATATCATATTTGGTAAGGTGGAGTGTCAGAGAAAAAATGGAAGACCTCAGTGAAATGGATTGGCCAAGTGGCAGCATCAATGGGCTCAACATGGCAACAATTGTGAGGTTGGCCAAGGACTGGGCAGTGTTTCATTCTGTTGTGCATAGGGTCGCTATGAGTCGGTACAAACTCAATGGCACCTAACAACAATGACAATGACAACAAATACAAACATATATATATATATATATATATATATATATAATCCTGGTGTGGCTGTGGGTTAATGCGCCAGACTGCAAAGCCATTTGAACTGCAGGGTTGGTAGTTCAAGCCCACCAGGTACTCCTCAGAAATCCTATACACAGTCACTATGGGTCTGGATGGACTTGACGGCACTCAACAACAATATATATATATACAATAAGAGCTCTAATAGCATAGTGGGTTATGAGTTGGATTGCTATCTGAAATGTCAGCAGTTCAAATCTACTAGCCCCTAAAGATAACTGGTTGGCAGAGCCAAAATTAAAAATAAGGCTCTATGCTGCCAATACTATTAGTTTAATAATAATAATAATAGTAATTATTATTATTATTATTATTATTATTATCATATTGTGGTTATATTGCTCACTGGGAGTGCGGTGGCTCCACACAATAAGCACTGGACTATGAGCCACAAAGTCCATGGTTTGAGCCCACCACTAACTCCACAGGAGAAAAAAATGAGGCTTTCTGCTCTCAAGAAGATGCAAAGCTTGGAAAAACCTATATAGGGTTGCTATGAATTAGAAATGACTTGACAGCACTTAACAACAATGACAACATTGCTTTCTGCTACTAGCCTCAAGGTTGGCAGTTCAAACCCACCAGCTGCTCCTTGGAAAAGAGGGTCACTGTTAGAACTGACTTGAATGCTCATAATAGCAACAAAGTAATAACATAGTTGCTGTTGTGGAGTATCCTCGAGTCAGTGCCGACTTATAGTGACCCTGTATAGAGTTTTCAAGTCTGTAAATCTTGGTGAGAGCAGAAGGCCTCATCATTCTCCTGTGGAGTGACTGATGGGTTTGAACTTGCTGACCTTGTGGATTATAGTTCAGTGATTTTCTTACAGAGACACAACACTCCCAGTAGTAACATGTTAAGTGCCGTCAAGTCGCTTCTGAATCATAGCAACCGTTTATAGGATTTCTGAGGAACAGCTGGTGGGTTTGAACTGTCAACCTTACAGTTAACAGTCTTATCCTACAGTCTCACACCAAGGCATTAATAGTAATATAGATACTGTCTTTTTAAAAATTTATTTGACTAATGTCACAAACAGCATAATGACACTTAAATTTCTCTCCATTAGATAGCTAATGAGATTAAAGGTTTAGAAATGCAAATGCTCACACTGATATATAAAGCAATTGCCTATTAGTAGATTTTTTCAGGATTGCCAGGGGATCTAGTCTGTCAATTTGTATAAATGATTAAAATGAAATCCAAGGCACATGAATCTATACCATAGTTTAATGAACAATTTCCCTTTAATGTACTTAAATTTGAGCTTGGGGAACTCTCCAGGCCTCAGGACATTATATTACCTAGAAATAAAGGATATAAAAGTTGTCATTACTTACTTTGATATTGCAGTTGGTTGAAAATGAGACACTAGTATCTCTGAAAATAAATCTGCCTGACCAAATATAAATAATTTCCAAATTTGCTTGTTCCTTTGAGGAACTTTAAATGAGGATACTCACAGTTTTTTTTGTTTTGTTTTGTTTTGATGTTTTTCCCAGCTGGGAACCCTCCAGACAAAGGTCTTATATTATTCATTTTACATTCATATTCATTTATTTGTGAAGTCTTTGAATGGATAGGTAGCCTAATTTTCAGATCTTGAATAAATTTGCTTTTAAATACCTTGGAATTCAGTTCCAGCATTCAGCATAGTAGTGAATCATTTGAAGGTGCACAATAATAAATAGTTTTGCAAGGTAGGCCAGCCATCAATAACCTCATAGTGCACAATAAATTTTCAAAAGCTTAAAAGTCCCAGAAAATATTTTCTTTGGAAAGAACAAACAAAAAAACAAATGATAGCATGGACTTCTTGAAATGCTAGAGAAAAATAGCTATCTAATTTTTTGTGTGTGGAATTTTCAGTCTTTTTACTGGCATTAGAAGAGTGAGAATACTAAGAGACTTGTGGCCTGGGAACTGTGCTATAGTTTTTTTGCTTTCTTTACATATAAAAATAAACAAATAAATAAATAAAGATATTTTCTGAGAAATATAAAATACCAATAGTCATATTCTAAGGTGAACAAAGCATAAGAACATTTTAAAAATGGAGCTGCCAGAATCATAGAGTAAATTTATGTCTTCCTCTATAGCTGTTAAGCAATTCTTTGTAAGTTGCTTGGATAGAGTCAGAATAATGAAGAGTGAAACCAAAGCTAGCCCATGCTTGTCCCATTTTATGATTCTGGCTGTGTAAAACATTCCCCTCACAGGAACTAGTGTTACCAAGACTTTCTAAAAAGGGAAATTATTGTTGTTGTTAAATGCCATCGAATCAGTTCTGGCCCATAGGATTTCTGAGTAGCAGCTGGTAAGTTTGAACCACTTATCCTACAGAACCAATAAATAAGGGTCTGCATATAGCAGTAGGAATGAGTATTGGGTAAGACTTTTCTGTCTAACCCTATGTTTAACAGACATCCAAGTCTGCTACTTCTTGAAGGAAGACCTTGAATAAAGCAGAGTTCAGCTTCTCAAGTAGAAGAAATGGTAGCCTGGGGAGAGAAGAATTTCAAAGATGATAGAAAGAAAATGATCTATCTCTCTATCTATGTACATATATATAAACCACTAATGCACAGGCAATTTTAGTAGCTCTATTTTTTCTTAGTCTCACTTGCATGCTTTTTCTATATATGCCTTACCTAGGGATATATTATAATTACAGTAAGTGAATAGATTAAGCATTTTGCAGGCTTGAAAAGAACTGAATGGAGAGCACTTTCATTCTTTCTTATTACTTCTAGTATTACTGATGACACCTAATATTTGTTAGCTCACTCATTTCCTCCCCTGCTGTCTTTCTTGGGGGCTTGTAATCATTATTTCATCTTGCTTGAAATTTGCATGAGTCATGACCGTCTCCAAACTTGTTCTGAGTTGATAATTTAACGTCTCAGGTTTAATTGTGGATACTACTGAAATACCTCTTATGATCTTTGTGAGGCCACTTCAGATAGTCCTTCAGTGATAATCATCAAGGGTTCATGACCTTACATGACATTATTCCAATAAAACCCATCTATATCAATACAGAAAAGAACCCAAAGAAGGAACGTGTAGCCAAGCAGGCCTATCTTGAAAGGCAGATGGTCTGATTTTCATTGCCAGCTTCACCTTTCATATCCTATGTGACTTTTAGCAACTTTATTATTTTTAAATCCATTTATTGAGATGAAATTTGTGTATAAAATAATGCACAGATTTCAGTGATAGGGTTTTGACATTTGTCTATACCAGACTCTTGGTGTCGTGCTGTAAGTTCAAACCCACCAACTGTCCCTCGGAAATCCTACACAAGATCTCTATGAGTCAGAACCGACTCGACGGCACTTAACAACAACAACAACAACAATGTATACCAGCCCAGTCATGATAGAGTCCATTTTCATAGCCATCTCAAGTACTCTTGGATCCCTTTGAAGTCATTTCCCTCCACCAATAGCAAACCACGTTCTGATTTCTATCACCATAGCATAGTTTTGCCTGTTTTAGAATGTAATGGATTAGCACAGTATTTTCTCTCTTCTGTCTGGCTTCTTTCATTCAGTACTTTTTTTTTTTTTTTTGAGATTTATTCATATAGGTGAGTGTAGCATTTGTCTTTCCCTTTTAGGGTAGCTTTAAACAGAGTTTGCTCCACCTTTAAGCTTCAGTTTCCTCATTTGAAATCTGAAGGAGTTGGATTATGGGATAGTCAATGTCTCTATCAGTTCTAGCATTTTCTAATTTTGTGGCTTAAAAGTTTAGCTTCTTTAACCTTTTTAAATGTTTTCTAGGTATCAGATGGTTGAGCATACATCTTTCTCCTTCAGTGTTTACTTCTCTATTGCTAGGTGGTTCAGAGCTAATCAAGCCATTTAAGAGTTTGGCCCAGTGTTAGGAGAGGTCTACTGGAGAGCTACAAAAGACACGGGGAACTTTTTTCAAATGGTTAGGATTTGGGACAAAAGGAGTGAAGTTGGCTGTACAGAGAGAGTGGAAAAAGGAGCTTATTTTAATTTTATTCTATGTTGTGGATGACGAGTCCAAACTCTGATGGCTTCAGACAAAAAATGTGACAATCAGTCATATTTTTCTAAAGCAGAGTCAAGTCAAAGTTGGACTTGCATTCATCCTACATCTTCTACCTGTTACTACAACCCCTTCTCACACATTCATAAGAAATTAGAATACATGGATTTGGAAATGATTTGTAGCTATCCTTGACCAATAATTCAACCTGACTTTAGTAGATTATTGAGTTTGGCCAGCATCTGTCTAATCTCTTAAAAGTTAGCATGGAACATAAATTGTCACTTAATTGAATAAACGATGGACCTGGTTTCATGGAGTTAGGTTTGGCTGGGGAGGAAATAAGTAAAGAATGGAAATATAACCTTAGTTTTGTTATTGAATTCAGTTCTCTATCACATCTTTGGGAGGAGAAGAAAGGATTGAGTGGGTTCATTTTGGGAATGACTTCTATACTGTGGATTGGGGGGGCGTGCGGAGAGGATGGAGCAAATAAGTTCACACAATTAGTTTAGCCCCACAAGTAAAGTCTATTGAGTAGTTACTATGTATGGTGCATTGAATTGGGCCTAGGGAGAAAGAGATGTCAAGATAATTATGCATCCCAAGAAATTTATAATCCAGGCGTGGCGGTGCAACAAGCATCAAGGCATTACAATAGAACTCCACGTAGAATATGTTAAGAATACTCCTGGAATTCAGAAGAAGAAACAGTTGCATGTGGCTTGGAGCAGTCAGGAAAAGTACTTGTATATTATCCATAAATAATCCATAATTGAAAGGATATTCTAAAACATAAACAAAACCAACTATGTGAGTGACACTTCTTTACGTGTGCATCACTGATACCTAGTTATAACTTAGTGATAAACATTCTGAAGATTTTTTTCGAGTTAATATTTCTTAAGCCATTATGTTAAGAATAGTCAGATGCAACCAGGAGCTAGACCTCAGTCAGGACATATTTTATATAAGGATAATTATAGTCATATGTATCTGTCACCCGCAATAGTCCTTAACAGCAAACTGAAAGTATGTGGGGTTTTTTTCTATAGCTTTTAGGGTCACAGAAAAATCTCAGTTCATTTCATGCTGAGTAGTGAAATACAAATCAAAACCTATAAAAGTAGCTTTCAGAAATGTTGGTGATAATTCAAGCGCTGAGACACAATTAGTTCAAAGTCTTACCCACAGCCTCTGGTGCTATTATACTCTCCAGAGATGTATCTGTCTCTTCTCTTATTTAAGTGCCATTCCTTCTAAAGACACCTAACAGGATAACATGTACACTTTGCTCTTTTTTATTTCTAAAACCATCACCCTGAACTTATTTCTGTTCCAACAAAAAGATCTTATAATAGTCTTACATAGATGAGTTGCAGACCTCTGATTTTATTTTCTTGATAATGGATAAAGTTCAAACAGTAGATTCCATTTCTTAACATTTTACTAGTGCTAAACAAGATAAGCTTGCTGCATAGCTCAGATTTGCATGTGTAGACAACTTACTAAATTGAAATCTAGTTGTCCTTGAGTATCTATATCAGAAAGGATACTTTATGTGTCTATGGTAGATAGCTGTTCCCAAGTTTCTCATTTTAAATTCAGCTTCAAGGAAAGTATAATTCCTACTCAAGGCAGATTATAGGGTAGCGTCAGATTTTCCACAGTCTTGAAAGCTTTGGAAGCAAGTCACATAGTTTTCTATTAAGTTATCTTAGAACTAGATGCCATAATTTTGTTATTGCATTTCATATGAGAGTCCTGAAAATAATGTATGCATCCCAGAGGAAAGGAAATGCCTGTCAAAATGTAAACTGATAGGGTTTTTAGTCAGGAAATGTGGTGGCCACTATCTGTTGTTCCTCTTCTAAAGATGATGGGGAAAGCGGCAAGCTCGTCACACTAGCATGTTAGTAAAACATCAGTACAAGAAAAAAATGTATTGATACTTTTCATAATATGTACACATTGGAGAGGCATCTTTCATTGCAAACTTAAGTTAAAAAGACTCTGCAAGTGGATAGATACCGATCATCAAATTGACTCAAACTCTTTGAAACCTTATGTACAACAGAATGAAATATTGTCTAGTCCTGTGCCAGTCTCACAATCACCAGTGTATTTGAGTTAATCATTATGGCTATTTTGCTCATCCATCTCACCAAGGATCCTCCACACCCTCGTTGGCCCTCTACCTTACAAACATGACATCCTCCTCCAGTGATTGATCCCTTCTGGATGGTATGTCCTGATATTTCGTAAGCTATAAGATCTTTATGGAGTCCTGGTGTGGTGCTATGGGTTAATGCACCAGACTGCAAAGCTGTTTGAACTGCAAGGTCAGCAGTTCAAGCTCACCAGCTGCTCCTCAGAAACCCTATACAAGGTCACTATGAGTCGGAACCAATTCAATGGCACTTAACAACAAATACAATCTTTATTTGCTAATTTCCAGAAGTAGATCATGAGACCTTTCTTCCCAGTCTTTTTTAGTCTAAAAGTAACATTGAAACCTGTCTGCCATGGATAATCCTTGTTCTTAGATGTTGCCAGTCAGTTCTAACATAGTGACCCCATGCACAACAGAATGAAACACTTTATCATCTTGCTCCAACTTCATAATTATGTTTGAGCCCACTGTTGCTGACACTATGTTCATAATCTTGTTGTGATCCTCCTCTCTTTGGCTGACCTTCCACTTTATAAAGAATGATGGTCTTCTCCATGGACTGGTCTCTCCTGACATGTCCAAAATTGTTGTTGTTAAGTGCTGTCAAGTCGGTTAAAGTACAAGTGATGAATTCATTGTCCAAGTTTCACATGCATATGAGGTAACTGAAAATACCGTGGTCCATGTCAGGCATACCATGGTCCTGAAACTGACTTCTTTGTTCTTTAACACTTTAAAGAGGTCTTTTGCAGCAGATTTGTCTAATGTACTAAGTCATTTGTTTGACTGCTGCTCCCATGAGTGTTGATTGTGGATGTAAGCAAAAGGAAATATTTGACAACTTTAATTTTTCTCAATTTATTATGATGCTATTTCTTGGTCCAGTTCTGAGGAGGTTTTTTTTTTGTTTGTTTGTTTTTTACATGGAGGTAAAATCCATACTAAAAACTATAGTCATTGATCTTCATCAGAAAATATTTTAAGTCCTGTTCACGTCCAGCAAACCAGATTGCGTCACCTGCACATTGCAGGTTGTCAATGAGTCTTTTTCCAATCCTGATGCTATGTTCTTCTCAATATAATTCAGCTTCTCAGATTGTTTCATCAGTGTATAGAGTGAATAAGTATGGTGAGAGGATACAATCGAGCACACACCTTTCCTGATTTTAAACCATTTAGCATTCCTATGTTCTGTTTGAATGTCTGTTCTTGGTCTTTGTACAAGTTCTGCATGAGCACAACTAAGTGTTCTGGAATACTCATTCTTTACAATGTTATCCATAGTTTCTCATGATCCACACTCATTTTGAGTTGTGCTCCATCAGCAAATGATGATCCTAAAAGATATTCTCTCTCAACATTGTTGAGATCAACTGTACTTTGAAGAAGGGCTCTGATAGCATAGTGGATTATGAACTGAGCTGCAAATTGCAGCCCCTCCATGGGAGAAAGGTGAAGCTTTGTGCTCCCATAAAGATTTAGAAACCCTATACAAGGTCACTATGGGTTGGAACCAATTTGACAGCATACAGCCACCCCTACCACCACACTTTGAGGAGACTGTATTTCCTCAGAAGTATTTTGAGTGTCTTCCAACCTGAAAGACTCATCTTCTGGCACTGTATTTGATAATGTTATTGTTGTTGTTATTAAGTGCTGTTAAGTGGATTCCAACTCATTAACTGACAATGATCTGCTGCTACTAATCAGGTTTTCAGTGCACATCCCTTCAGAAGTGAACTGCTTATCTTTCTTCCTAGTCTGTCTTGGTCTGGAAGCTCCACTGAAACCTGTCTCCCATGGGTGGCCCTGCTGGTATTTTAAATACCAGTGGCATAGCTTCTAGAATCACAGCCACCAAAGTATGACAAACTGACAGATGGTATTGGAATATTGGTGGAATGACTTTCAGCATCACAGAAACACACATGCTTCTACAGTATGGCAAACTGATAGATGGGTGATGGAAGAACTAAACTAGCTAGTCAGTATCCTAGAGTGTATAATGATATGTTTTAGTAAATCTAGAGAGCTCACTGTTGTGGACATAATTTAGTCCAAACATCATCTGGAGATGTTTCAGTGAGAGAGAATACTATGGTGAAAGGACACTAGAGCATTCACTGATTGGACCAATAGTTTGTGAAACATTTTCTAAGTGCTCCACCCACTTCCTGTGTGCTAAATTACTTATAGAGAAGGCAGGTAAATTGTATTTTCTGTTCTTAAATGCTCACATCAGTCTTTAAATGCCTAAGGACTAAAGCCTTATGGTTCCAGAGGAAATGACCCAGATTCTTTGGTATACTGAATTTGCAGGAGATAGTGCAGGTGGCTTCCCACAGAGGTGAAGACAAGAGCAATTGTCAGGGAAGTAGAGCTGGGTGACTGAGAGTGCTTGCTTGGACCTGCTACCCTGAAAGCACCATGTCATCATTAGGAATATAGGTACTATGTAGAACTTCTAGCATCCAAATTAGTCAGGAGCATGAGTGGAAAAGGAGAGAAGAAGGAAGATTCAGGATCAAGTGGAAGGTTGCCTATAAACTGAATGATAGCACTATGTCAAGACTCCCTGTTTTGTTGTAGGGACGGAGGTCTGTTTTGACATCTAAGGTGTTAACTAGAGGAAATTACTTTCTTTACCCATAAATTCATGTTTTCTGGATCCTCTTTGAAATGTCCTCATTACTTTTATTAAACCTTATAGAACCTGATAGGCTATTTCTTTGCTATAAAGTGAGAAAAGAAGCCAAGAGTGCAAATTATATTCAGAATAAATGGCATTTGTGATCAAAGAATGATTATAAATGTTATCTGGCCAACTTCTGTTGGCAATCATTCTAATTATTCTTCCTCCTTTCATGAGTCCTGTGCTTTCCCTAGTGTGAGGTTGAAGGAATTGATAGCAGGTGATTTGCTCCAATTGGATAATGCATAGATAAAAGAACCAGACTGATAAGTCAGATTTTCATTAAAAAAAAAAAAAACCTTTATTGTTCTGAAGCACATCTTTTACTATTCATGCAGGTAGTTTTTCTTTTTAACCTTGAGTTAAGATTATTTCTGTATCTTTCGATGAGAATACCTTATCTTGTGCCCACAATGGATGCTCAACAATTACTTGTCTTTCTTTTCCCAAGTCAATGGATATCATGAATATCATTGCAAATTGTTTCCTGCTAATTATTGTTAATTTCCTTAGTCCCATGACAGGATGTGATAAGCTGTAACACTGGACTTGACTTTTGATGTGATTTTAGGAAACCGCTTTCTTCTCTTAAAGGAATATTGTTAACTACCAGGTGTTTATATATAAACACCTGCTAGCTAACTGTCAAAATGTTTTTTTCTGGCAAAGGAAAGAAAAAATTCTTGTCTACTTTTCCATTGAAAATTTAGGGATAATTGCACATTGAAATAACAAATATCAGAATCTTGTTGAGCAATTTAGGTGGGTAGGGCCTGAGGTAGAAATATGAAAGGTCTCACTGAGTAGGAAAGAAATGCAGAAAGAGGAGGCTGAGAGTGGGAAGGACAAACTTAACCTGTTTGTGTTTATGACCAGCTCCTGGTGTTGTGCTGTAGGATAAGCACTGGCCTGGTAACCATAAGGTCGGTGGTTCAAACCCACCAGCCACTCCTTGGAATTCCTATACAGGGTTGCTATTAGTTGGAACTAACTAGGCAGCACTTAACAACAACAACAAAGCTTAGAGAGGATGTGTATCCACTTCATTATACTTGACCCTACAAACAGAGGTGTGAGAAATACTTCATTCAACGGGTTTTTACAAGAGAAGATTTCCACAGTCCTCTATCATCATGCTTGTCCCCATTATGATTTTGCTAGCTCTTCAAACTCAGTGTCCATTGGTCATAGATTACAAGTGTTCTGGAACAACTGCAGATGTGCTGCCACATGAGTCACCCATGTCATCTTTTTGGAGCATAAACAGGGAATAATCACTTTTGGTATCAACTTCAATCAAAAAAATACGTAGTAGATGTAAGGTATGGGGGACCGTGAGATAAGAAAGTGGAGAGGGCCCCAATCCCCTCAATCATCAGGAGGAAAGTCACTGATTGCCTTTATAGAGAACTTAAATATGGGAAACAGAGGTAGGGGCTGGGAGGGGTACGCCTGCTCCCTCTGCTTTAAAAAGTTTCCCAGCCTCCCCCTATCATCCCAGTTTCTGGACTGGTTCACAGAGCCAAGTAAGCACTGTATTTCCTAAAAGCTACAGTTGTTATTGTTAAATGCCATCAAATTGGTTCCAACTCATAATAACCCTGTATATGGTTTCTGACGAGCAGCTGGTGGGTTTGAACCACTTACCTTGTAGTTAGTGATCAAGTGCTTATCCTACAGTGCCATATCAGGACTCCTACAGTCTAATAAATCATTTCCTTACCCTCCATTCTCATCCCTATTTGTCCAATCAGAAAATTGGAGGTACAATGAGACGTGTTATCAAAATCATACAGAATCATGGATGTGGGAATTTGTCATAAAACGTAACCTTAACTTCTTATGTAGAACATCTTTTCCTTATATTTTCCCCTTAAATGTTTTTTCCTACTTATGGTGCCCAAAGATGAATTATGTCTGTTGTCTTTGGAAGTAGACAGCAGATGTGGTTATGATTTCCTGGCATATTCCTTCTTTAGTGTTGTTGGTAGGTGCCATCAAGTCAGTATCGACTCATATGACCCTATGTACAACCGAATGAAACACTGCCCGGTCCTGGGCCAACCTCACAATTGTTGCCACACTTGAGCCCACTGATACTGCTACTTTGCTGATCCATCTCATTAGGGGTCTTCCTCTTTTTCTCTGACCCTTCACCTTCCCAAACATGATATCTTTCTCCAAACAATTGGTCCCTTTTGACAATATGTCCAAAGTATGAGAGGCAAATTTGGCCATCTTGACCTCCAAGGAGCACTCTGGCTGCACTTCTTCCAACACTGATATGTTGGTTCTTTTGGCAGGCCATGGCACTTTCAATATTCTCCTCCATCATAACTCAAATGCATCAATTCTTCTACGGTCATCCTTATTCATTGTCCAACTTTCACATGCACATGAGGTTATTGAAAATATCATGGCTTGGGTCAGGCATACCTTAGTCCTCAAGCTGATATCTTTGCCCTTCAACACTTTAAAAAGGTCTTGTGAAGCAGATTTGCCCAATGCAATACGTTGTCTGATCTCTTGACTGCTGCTTTCACGAGTGTTGATAGTTGATCCAAGAAGAATGAAATCCTTGACAACTTCAATCTTTTCTCCATTGATAAGAATGTTGCTTATTGGTCCAGTGGTGAGGATTTTTGTTTTCTTTACATTGAGAGGTAATCCATACTGAAGGCTGTGCTCTTTGATCTTCATCAGTAAATGCTTTAAATCTTCTTCATTTTCAGCAAGCAAGGTTGTATCATCTGCATATCGCAGGTTGTTCATGAGTCTTCCTCCAATCCTGATGCAACGTTTTTCTTCATATAAGCCAGCTTCTCGGATTATTTGCTCAGCATACAGGTTGAATACGTATGGTGAAAGAATACAGCCCTGTCACACACCTTTCTTAATTTTGAGCCAGTCAGTGTTCCAATGTTCTGTTCGAACAACTGCTTCTTGGTCCATGTACAGATTCCTCATGAGCATAATTAAGTGTTCCGTTATATTCATACTTTGCAATGTTTTCCATAGCTTGTCATGATCCACACAATCAAAGGCTTTTGCATAGTCAATAAAGCACAGGTAAACTTCTTTCTGATATTCTCTGCTTTCAGCTAAGATCCATCAGATATCAGGAATGATATCCCTCGTTCCATGGACTTTTTGGTTAGCAGTCCTGTATTTAGCCAAGGTGGTTCCTGAATGTTTTCCAGGATGCACAAACTGGCTCCATATAAAGGGAGGAGTTCTGGTAGCACAGTTGTTGCGAATTGAGCTGCTAACTTCAGGGCCAACAATTCGAAATTACCAGCTGTTCCATGGGAGAAAGATGAGGCTTACATCTCCCATAAAGATTTGCAGCCTGGAAAACCCTGCACAGGGTCGCTATGAGTCAGAACAGACTCCACAACACACAACCACTACCACCATAAAAGAGTACTGGTGTGGTGCTGTAGGATAAGCAATAAACTACTAGTGGCAAGGTCCACAGTCAAACAAGGTTACTATTGAGTCAGAACTGACATGACAGCACCTAACAACATCATAAAACTTAGCACAGCACTTAGTCTGAACAAGTTCTCCATGACTGGTAACCGTCACTGCTGTTCTTGTTAACCTTAAAGAGTGTTGCTGTTACTGTCAAGTGTCTTCATGTCGGTTCCAACTCTTAGCACCTCTTTATAGGGGTTCCAAAGAAGGTTTAAACCACTGACCTTGTGGCTAGTAGTCTAATGCTTATCCTTAGATTTTAGGAGCTATTTAAGATTGTGAGCAAAAAGTATTTGAGAAGTAGTTTTTAAAGAACAAATAGATTGAGAAAGGTGATCAATGAATCAAAGTGAAATGACATGAGACAGAATGATTTTTCGCTTATAACTTTATATTTGATTTCAGTATGTTTTGATTGATCAACAATTTCTACAAAGCTCTGAGAGGACAGAAGTTTTTCACTGAAGCATCCCTAGCACCTAGATTAATTTGTTTTCATCTTAAAAGGCAGTGATGGGTTTGTAATTATCAAAAGCAGAAGAAAGAGTTGGTGGTAATCACTATGGTTTGATTGAGGTTATAGTTGAAGCCTGGCCTATCTCTGCCTCTTATCCAAACACAATAGCCTTTCAGTTAAAAGAACAAAAACAAAAAAACTTAGGAATAATGCCAGTTTTGGGCACGTGAAATGTAACTTGTTGTTTTTCAGTGCCATGAAGTGGATTCTGACTCATAACGACCCTGCATAGGGTTTCTGAGGAGCACTTGATGGGTTTGAACTGCTGACCTTGTGGTTCACAGTCCAGTCCTTATCCTACAGTGTAAGAACTAAAAGGGGACATAAATACTAAGATTGAATTATGGTAGCTTTGATAATATATGTAATATCTCTATTACTTATATTTTTAAGTAGCACAAGTAGAAATTCTTCTTAATTTCTCTTTCCCTCAAGGTCCTCATCTGACAATGTTAACAATGTTAACAAGAGCTATGTCATTGGCTATGTTGATTAAATGAAATAAAGCATGTAAAGTACTTGGTTGTAATTTAGATGGTGTATTTCTTAGCACAGGTTGAATAGTCAGTGTTGATTTCTTTCCTCTCTATTAACTATTAGTTATTAACTAACACAGTCTTTGGCTTTGGAAACAATTTAGGTAAAGATGAAATTACATTAGATTGAAATTCATTCATTTGAATTCTGATACCATCCATAACACTCATTATCTATAAAATGTTAGACAATTCACTTAATATCATCCTTAAAAGGGAGAATAATAATTTTCCTACTTCCCAAGTGGGATTGTTGTGAGGATCAAATGGCCTCAATATAAAATGTTATATGAATGTAAAGTGCCATTATTTTCATCTTCAAAGTCCCTTATGGTCCTGACAGTGATTCCCTATGATAGAATGAGAGTCAACTATGATTGGAATATTTTTTTGGAACTTTTTTTAAGTCTCAAAGATGATGGAATAATAAACTCATTAGTTGTGGTTGTTAACCGCCATCGAGTGGACCCCACTTCATAGATGCCCTGTATAGGATCTCTAAGGAGCAGTTAAACTACTTGGGATTCTAAGTGCTGATCCTACTGCTACATGCCATTAGATCCAAATATGCCACATTTTACTTCTTACCAATTACAAAATATCAGCATATTTAGGTTTCCTTTGAATAAGCTATGCAACAAAACCAAGTAGTTTTAAAGCAGCAAACATTTAAAATCTCAGCTTTTAGTTTCTGTGTGCCAGGTATTGTGGAGTGGCATATTGGGTGGTTTTGCTTAGGGTTTAGACATAAAGAGTGAATGTGGCTGAAGTTTGACTGTAACTGTAAAATCTCCTTCCACAATTGGCAGGAAGCTTCTGTCCCTCCCACACGGCTGTCTTCTTAGGAGATGACAGTTGTTCCTGAGTGAGCAATCAAAGACAAAAAACAAGAAGAAAGGCACAGTCCCTTGAATGACCTAGTCTCCAAAGTTACACACTGTCACTTTCATTTTTCTCATTATTTGTTGGCCAAGAATATGGAATCTATCATGGACTTCCAGAAGAATAAATAAATCGGTGTTGGAAGACGTACAGTCACAATAGAAACAAGGATGATGACACTTCATCTCATGTACTTTGGACATGTCATCAGGAGGGACCACTCCCTGAAGATGGACATCGTACAAAACAGAGGAAGACTCTCAATGAGATTAATTAGTACGATGTCTGTTAAAGAGGCGCAAGACTAGACAGTGTTTCCTTCCTTGTAGTTCAAACTGACTTTGCAGTCCAGCACATTAACTCACAGCATCACACCAGAACTCCAAAAGGGAGTTCTGGAGTTGTTAGGTGCCATCGAGTCACTACCAACTCATAGTGAACTTATGCACAACATTGCCCGATCCTGGGCCAACCTTACTACTGTTGCCACGTTTGAGCCCATTGATGCGGCCACTTTGCCAATCCATCTCACTGGAGGCCTTCCTCTTTTTCTCTCACCCTCCACCCTACCCAACATGATATCCTTCTCCAGCGACTGGCCCTTCCTGAAATATGTTCGAAGTATGAGAGACGAAGTTTGCACATCCTGGCCTCCAAGGAGCACTCTGGCTGTGGCTGGAATAAGCCTTCTCCTCCTGAAGAGAAGAATGTGAATGAGTTTGTGGATATATTCTGAAACAGTCACAATTTTATTTAGTCAGAATCAAGTCCCTATCACCTGGGCTCCTGTGTGACTTACTCTGCTGGTCATACTCTTTATGTAGGAAGTGTCATTTTTCTTCCACAGGATCACTTCAGACTGCTGAAGTTTCTAATCTAGGTTTACTTATGTTTATTCCTATGTATTATTATACTATCTCCTTTAAAATAAAATCTCTGGCAAAGCCGAATATAATGTTCATGTAAGTAGGAGTTTCGCAAGTATTAGTGAAATTTATTGAAGATCTTTGATGCAAATGGATTATTTGATCCTTTTCCAAGAAATAGATGTAGTAAATGGAAGAGGGAGAGAATGTAGAGGGTGAGAGAATAGGAATTGGGGTAAAGGAAAGATGTTAAGTAGAAAAGGGTGGAGTACTAGGTACTTGAATGAGAGTTTTACAAATGCGAACATTTATGGACAGCTAGACCATGAAGGAGCTCTGGTAGTGTAGTGGTTACGAATCGGGATGCAAACCCGCAAGATCAGCAATTCAAATCTACCAGCTTTTCCGTGGGAGAAAGATGAGGCTTTCTGCTCCCGTAAAGATTTACAGCCTCGGAAACCTCGTACAGAGTCACTATGAGTTGGAACCGACTCCACAGCACATAATAACAACAACAAGACCATGAGGGAAAGGAGCCTTGTGATGCAAAAGGTTAAGCATTGGATTGCTTGTCACAAGGCCCTCCACATGTATGTCTTTGTTGTTGTCAGGTACCATCGAGTCAGAACTGACTCATAGCGACCCCATGCACAGCAGAACGAAACAATGTCCGATCCTGGGCCAACCTCACTAC
>NW_006408553.1:9478415-9536027 GCF_000296735.1 Chrysochloris asiatica
CAATTTTCAATGGATGTTTACAGCTGTTTCTCTTCATTTTAAGTTGTTGCCCATCAGCAAATGCAGGTTCTGTGCGCTTTTTTCCCCCGAGCTTAACTGTATTCATGTCATTATGGTCAACCCTACTTTGAGGAGGCATTTTTTTTCCCCAGTCGCATTCTGAGTGCCTTCCCGCCTTTCAGTCCTGTATCTAACAATGTTTCTCTGCTATTCATAGAGTTCTCAGTGACTTGCGATTCGGAAGTAGTTTGTCACTCTTTTTTCCTAGTCTGTCTTTGTTTTCTAGCTCATCTGAAACCTGTCCACCATGGGTGACCCTTCTGGTTGTTCAAAACACCGGTGGCACAGCCCTCAGAATCACAGCAACTCAAACCACCACAGCACGACAGACATGTATATGCTCCTATAAAGGTTTACAGACTCAGAAATCCTGTGGAACACTTCTACTCTACATTCCTGCTTCATTGTATAGCGTCACTATAAGATTGAATCAACTTGATGGCAGTGGGTTGGTTGGTTTTATTGTGGACCAAGAGGCCAGAAGATGCAGCTAAACTCTCCAAAAAATGATAGTGACAGCTTGGTTGACTAAAACAGTGAAAACCACACTGGGGAAATGTCTCAGACCTTGAAAGAAGAGTTTTCTACTCGGAACTGAAGTTAGAAATACAAACCAAAAGAGTAAGTGGGTTCAGCAATATTTACAGAGAGTTTTTAAGAGAAGTCTTTCCAAATGGATTTTTAATTTTGGAGAAATACCAAGTTGTAAATTCATCTGTCATTTAAAATGCATTAGATGTCATTACAGTCCCTGGCTGTAGATTCAGCCAACATTTATTGAGCATCAACTGTGTATCAGACACTGTTCTTAAAGAATACACATTCATTATCTTATTCAATCCTCACAAATACTGTGTGGGAAGTTTTATTATTATTCTTATTTCATAGGAAATTAGTGCTCTGGAAGGTTGTGTTTTTGTTCAAAGCCACACATTTAGCACATAGAAACCTTGTATTTGAATCCAAGTTTTTAAACGGTATTATACCCCAAGTTTCTGTATTGAAAATGAGATGTTACAAATACAGATGCATTATAGATCAAATAACATTTCTTAAAGTATGTCGTTGCTGCTCTTGTTGTTAAGGGCCATCAAGTTGGTTCTGACTCATAGTTCTAAGGAGTGACGAGTAGGTTTGAACCACTGACTTTGCTTTTCAAACTGACTTTTTGGTCTCGTGCTTATTCTATAGTGCCACACCATAACATATCCCTAAATAAAAGACTAATATAGAGAAGGGCCCTAAATGGCATCACGGGTTAGGCATTATGCTACTAACTGTAAAGTGAGTAGTTCAAACCAAGCAGCTGCTCCGTGGAAGTAAAGACGTACAATTTCAGAAACCTTGTATTGGGTTGTTATGAGTCAGAGCTGACTCAGCAGCACTGGGTCTTTTTTAAAGGTGTGGCAGGTTTTAGAGTAAGCTCTGGGCCTATGTCATAGGAAAGTATGAGTTTGCTCTTGACAACAGTTTTACTGTAGTAATTTTTAACATGAACTATTGGCATTCCTTCTGCCATTCATGTCCGCCTCCATCAGAGGTATAGTATAGTTGTATATTGTTGACCACAAATTTCTCATTTGTCTTAAATACCCAGACTCCACCCATGAATCTTCGATTATATAAAAACTAAACATAGTGTAACCACTAAAGTGGTCAAACATCATCTAATCTCATAAAGGGAAGGCATTAATATGTTTGTTTCTCTTGTGTCTTCATATCTCTTTTGACCTTTGTCAATTCAGCAGAAGTCAGTAAAGAGGAGGAAAAGAAAAAACAAAAACTGCTGTGATCAACTCCACTCTGACTCATGGTGATCCTAAGTGTTACAGAGCAGAATGGCTTCATAGAATTTTCTGGCTGTAAACTTTATAGGCCTGTCAGCACTGGATTGAGGTTAAGCAGCAACCTTTAAATAGTTGAGTGCAAAGTTGGCATCTGACACCTGGAAACAAAAGAGCAAAAACAGCTATAGATGAATGTGATAACTACAAGGTCATGTTGTTAGGTGGCTATGAGTCAGTTCCAACTCAATGGGACCCTATGCACAGAAGGAAACATTGCCCAGTCCTGCACCATCCTCACAATTGTTATGCTTGTGCCAATCCATTTCATCGAGGTCTTCCTCTTTTTCATTGATTATTATGTATCTTTGCAACTATTTCTTCTGATTTCAAGTCATGCTCACACCAGCAAATGAAAATCCTGAAAGCTTTATTCCATCCACACCATTAAGGTCAACTCTACTTTGAGGAAATAGCTGTTCCTTAGTCATATTTTGCCTACACACTTTACCAAGCAAGATGTCCTCTCCAGGCATTGATCCTTCCTGATAATATGTACAAAATATGAAAGACAAAGTCTTGTCATTCTGGCTTCTAAGGAGCATTCTGATTGTTCTTTCAACATAAATTTGTCAGTTCTTCTAGCAGTCGGTAGTACATTTGATATTCTTCTCTAACACTATAACTCAAATGCATCATGAGACACTTCAAAATAAATTTCTCACCAAATGGAGGAGGGACTTATCAGCCCACTCTGTCTTTATCTTTTCCTGTTTCATTTTGGGAGAATTCATTCTTAAGCTCTCCAGTCAAACTTTTGGCAAGAAGTTAAATATGTTGGTCAAGAGCACTCTGGTAAGCAGATGATGGAGAGAGAAACATCTGACTTACTTGACCCAGTATCTCAAATATTACCCTCGGAAATCAAAATCTCAAATAAAGCAGCATGCTTGAGTTCTTTGCTTAATTTCCATTGTTAAAGTATTATGGCGTTAATTCAGGCAAGATAAACATTTCCAATCAAAATTATATGCATAAATCACACACTTTTGGGGTAAAGAGAAGAGAAAAATGATTGTTGTGATCCTCCAGGTAATGTGAACAGGGTTTCAAGGTAGCATTTGAAGGTGCCAGAAGATGTTCAAAGCACATTCCTTTTTATTTATTTATTTTTCTTAAACTCACAGTGGTCCCGCAGAATAAGCACTGGACCACAAGGTCAGTTTGAACTGCAAGGTTGATGGTTCAAACTCAACAGCTGCTCCTTGCAAACTCTATACGTGGTTGATATGAGTCGGAACTGACTTGATGGCACTTACTAACAACAAAATCTTTATTCATGTAAAGTGTTTTTGACATTATCCTAAAACTTGTCTGGTCTTCGGACATAAATGTTCTGTGCATCAAATTTATTCTTAAAATCATTTCTAAATTTAGATGGGATATATTCAAGTTTGTACTTGAACTCTTGTGAACTGGTTTTAATTTTCTTCAGCTTCAACTTGAACTTGCATATGAGCAGCTAGTGGTCTATTCTGCAGTTAGCCCCTGCCCTTGTTCTAACTGATGACATCATCTTTTTCACAAATTTAATTGATTTGATTCCTATGTAGTCTACCCAACAAGGCCCATGTGTATAATCGACATTTATGTTGTTTAAAAAAAAAGGTATTTGCAATAAATAGCTGTTGGTCTTGCAAAATTCTATCATGTGATCTCTGGTGTGTTTTCTATCACCAAGGCCATATTTTTCAGTTACTGATCCTTCTGTAATTCCAACTTTCACATCCCAATTACCAGTAGTTATCAGTGCATCTTGATTATACATTTGTTCAATATCAGAATGAAGAAATGAGTGAAGTTCTTCAATTTCTCCTCTGTGGCATTAATGATTGGCATGAAAATAAGAATAATAATCATATTAACTGATCTTCCTTGTAGATTTATGTATATTATCTTATGTGTGACAGTATAACATTTCAGGATAGATCTTGAAATTTTCTTTTTGATAATAAATGTGATTCAATTTATCATCCCTGGCAGAATAGACCATATGATTGTCTGATTCAAAAGGACCAGTGGCAGTTCATTTCATCTCACTGCTTTTACCTCAGATATTAATTTTTAAGTGTTATATTTCATTTTTGATGACTTCTAATTTTTCCAGATTCATACTTCATAGTTCTGCATTTGATTATTAATGTATCTTTGCAACTATTTCTTCTCATTTCGAGTCACACCACATTAGCAAATGAAAGTCCTGAAAACTTTACTCCATCCGCACCATAAAGGTAAACTCTACTTTGAGTATGTAGATGTTCACTAGTCATATTTTGAGTACCTTTCTGCCTGAGGGGATCGTCTTCTTGCATTCTATCAGACAATATTTCTTTGCTATTAAGTGGCCAGTTTTTATAGAAGTAGATTGCCAAGTCTTTCCTTCTAATCTGTTTTAGTCGGAAGCTCCATTGAAACCTGTCCACACTGGGTGATGCTGCTGGCATTTTAAATACCAGTGACATCACTCCTAGTGTTACAGCAGCACACAAGCCACCACAGTATGACAAACTAACAGAGGAGGGTTTATATTTACAGGCCCAACAAAAACAACAACAAATGAAACCAGTTGTTAAACCTATGTGATCTCAAGGCAAGCCAGTGTGTTTTAGAGTATCTAGAGCTGTGCTCCATAGAGTTTCCAAGGCTGTGACATTAAAAAAAACAAACTGTTTTATTGTGAATTATGTAACAGTTTACATGGGAAAACATTAGCTTTACATTCATCCTATTGTATATTGTTACACTGCCATGGTTACAGTCCCCTCCATGCATCATCAAACAACCAAAGGGTATACACTACAAGCCTGCCCTCTGGTCGTCAGCACACAGCCCCTCTCCGTCTCTGGGTCTAGAGTTCCCAGCTGCTCCATCTCTCCACGTCATCATCTCTGCCTCCATCTCTGGCATCACTGCTTCTCTGGGTAAGGTCCCGCACTCCGCTCTTTTCCCTTGATGGTCCCAGGGGCCTCTGCTTCTGGCCTGCAAAGTCAACTACTTCCTTCCTTTTGCTACAAAATGTCTACCTTTACAACCCTCAAAGTTAGTCCTGACAAGCATTCTTATAAATGGAGAAAAGATTGAAGTTGTCAAGGACTTCATTCTTCTTGGATCAACTATCAGCACTCGCAGAAGCAGCAGTCAAGAGATCAGACGACGTATTGTACTGGGCAAATCTGCTGCACAGGAACTTTTGAAAGTATTGAAGAACAGAGATGTCAGCTTGAGGACTAAGGTGCGCCTGACCCAAGCCATGGTATTTTCAATAACCTCATATGGATGCGAAAGCTGGACAGTGAATAAGGCAGAATTGATGCCTTTGAGTTGTGGTGTTGGAGGAGAATACTGAAAGTGCCATGGACTGCCAAAAGAACCAATAGATCTATTTTGGAAGAAGTGCAGCCAGAGTGCTCCTTGGAGGCCAAGATGGCTAAACTTTGTCTCTCATACTTTGGACATATTGTCCGGAGGGAACAATCGCTGGAGAAGGATGTCATGCTGGGTAAGGTGGAGGGTCAGAGAAAAAGAGGAAGGCCTCTAACGAGATAGATTGGCCAGGTGGCATCATTGATGCACTCAAGTGTGGCAGTGGTAGTGAGGTTGACCCAGGATCGGACATTGTTTCATTCTGCTGTGCATGTGTTCGCTATGAGTCGATTCCAACTCGATGGCACCTGACAACAACAACAACAATTGTACCACATGAGTGCTATCCCAATCTCCTTTATCAGTCCTGCCCAGACAGATTGGATATTACTCAGTGGAGATTCTACCTTCCTCTGTGCCCTCTGGATCTAGGCTTCCTCTTGAAAGTTTATAAGCCAGTCAATTCTTGCCATTGTAGCCCTCTCCGCATTTTGGGTAGCCAATGTCCAAGTTGCCCATCCCTGTCTACTCTGTGTATTGAGGTGGTGGGATTGAACCTTGCTGTAAAGATTTGTTCCCTCTTTTGAGCTGCTACATCCATAGGTGTAGGTCAAGTTCATTAAGTTGTATCAGATTACTCTTTTTTTTCCTCTTCTTTCTTCTAGTTGAGCTTTGATCATCCAGCCATTGAAACCAGGTCAAGTGGATATTATCTGAAGGTGTGGGTGTTCTTGTGCATATGCCCTCTCTTCTTATCAACTGGATGCTTCATTCTCTACTCTAATCCTCTGTGGCTGTGTCACTGACTCTGGACCCAGGAGTCCCCAGATCTTGCCAAGCTGCTAGCCAGCCAGGTCTCAACCAGGGTTCACAGGAATGTATTGAACATGGTTGGATTTAGCTCACAGCTTCATTGCTGTTTTTCCCTCACGTCCCCTTATCGGTGACCAACGTGGTCACCAGTCAGAGCACGTGTCTGCTTGTGTATTCCCATTGAGTGTTAGTCTTGGAAGGGGGTTTGCCCTTAGGGGACCAGATCACTTGCCTTGATGTCTCCTGGGTGAGCAACTTGCTAGTTCTTATAGTAATCTGTTGGAACGCAGTTATTGTTTTGTATTTTTCCTGTCAGTCTGTCTTTCAAGAAGTATCTTCTGTTCTTCTAGCTGCTCTACACTGGTCTGCTTGTCCTTTCCAATGGAAATTTCTCACCTCAGAAGATTCTGGATGGGGTTCAGGATTCCACCTATGGTCTTATGAAATTAAGAAGCTCCGCAGGAAGCCTTCTTCATTGGGCACATTGTAGCCCCATTTTAGGTATTCCAATCAGTTATAGGCAGAAGACAGACTTATAAGATTTCTAAGGTGATATTTCTGGCTACTCCTTTCTCTCCCCCTCAAGTGTCTATTTTATAATGGTATGCAAGGGAAACCAAGATTCAAAAGACTGCCAAGCATCTTAACATTATTTTCCCCCTTTTGCCCATCCCAACCATGTCTCAATCCCTGTATCCCAGAGCTCTGTTGTTCCAAGGTTGTGCATACATCATTATTTACCTCTGTCCCATTTAGCCCATGCATACCTGTCAAGGCTGTGACTTTTTTGAAGCATGTTCCCAGACCTTTTTTCTGAGACACGCCTGTGTGATTTTGAACCACAAAACTTTCATTTAGTAGTTGAGTGCTTAATTATCTGCATCACCAAGGAACTTCTATATCCTGATATAAGGGTTAAGACTTCAACACCTATTTTATAGAGGCACAATTCAAACCATATCAAACACTAACAAAACAATGGGTGTCTTGAATGCTAGTATGAGATAAATACCCAATGGTTCATGTGATCACTGAAAGTCTTCTTTCCAAAACCCAGGCTGGATTGCTTAGAAACAGTGGAAAAGCTGGTGACATGCACAAGCCATCCATTTAGATTGCACACACAGATGTCTAATTGAAGTTTTTTTTTTTTTTCTTTTTTTTTTACCATAAGCTGCTTTGCCATTCAAAATGAGAGTTAGCCAAAATATTGCAAATGATATACCTGGAGAAATGTCACTCTTTATCATGATTGCATTTCCTTATTTTTTCCATGTTAGTTTGTTGTGTTTGTGTGTTAAAAGCTTTTAAAATTTTTACTCAACTATGATATACCCATGGTGTGAGACTGTGTCTGAATCTGTGTTCAGTGGAGCTGGCAGAAACAGCACTGACAATATTCCAGTACAGTTTTATATACTGCACATAGCCTACATTACTGTAGCAGTCAGTGAAGAGTTTAGCAATTCTCTGGCATTTGCAGTTCATAGAAAGACATAGAAAACATTGACTCCCCTGCTCTATTCCCTTTCTGTGTCAGTCTCCAGGGAGTAAAGGTCATGGGCTGGAAGAAGATAATTATACTGCCTGAGAAATCAGTGCCTTCCTCTGAGGAACACTGGGATATAATTCAGTTCTTCTTTCTTCTAGAGTATTAACCAAGTCAACAAAAAAGGATTTTGTTACCCCATCAGGACTTGCCAGCTCTAGATGAGAGTTGTCAGCTTGAATTTTAATCAGAGTGTCTCTTTTCATCCCTGATTTTCCATAATCAATTTCTTTATATCTATTAATTGAAAGTGAATATTTATAGAGTTTGAGCATTGATGGATCCTAAGGCCTAGGAGACCTCTTGGTCACATTCAGAGCTGACTTGACTATGCTTCTTATAGAGTCCAAACTTATGTTAAAGGTATGTTAGAGAATTATTTTTTCCTCTGTTAAAATGATTCCCACGGAGCTTTCTTTAAATGGGTGAAAATGTAAATTAATTTATCAAAAAAAAAAGGAGTCAAATTTCTCTCTCTCTCTTTTCCCTCCCTGTTCCCTATATAGGAACAAATCTATATAGGAGGTAAGATATCCATGGATTCTCAAGTTGACCTTTCTTTTTAATGTGCCTTGTATTTTGCCTTGCTTTGTTTTCTTCCAAGTACTCTACCTCACTCATTTCAGTTTGTGAGGCAGGTGAAGGAGGTCAGAATATAAGGGACGTGCCCACCTGAATGACTCATTCCGTTGGTCCTGTACCTTCTTCCATGATCAAAAGAACCTCATCATTATAGATTTTGACTAGGGTCAGATGCACAGACTTGGTTCTTTTATGTTAGACCCCAGTGGAGTCTTGGTGTGGCACTACAGGATAAACACTGGACTGCTAACCACAAGACAGCAGTTCAAGCCCACCAGCTGCTCCTCAGAAACTTTATTCAGTGTCATAATAAGTAGGAACTAACTCAAGGGCACTTAGCAATAGCAACATTAAAGTGAAGGATACTGGGTTTCAGAGGAGTACAAAGATTAAAGAAAAACTATTTTGTGTTGCATTTCTCCTTAATGCTCCAGAGTAGCATTGTTCCTTCCATTTACTGGTTAGTTTAGTTATATATTACTACTTAACTAATTCCCATCCAAAACGGAATGACTTAAAACAACAAGATTTACTGTGAGTCAGGAATCCAGGCATGGCTTAACGGGGGCCTGTGGCTTTTGATTTCTCCCACGAATTTGTTAGAAACATTGCTAATACTCCCGATGATAGTGTCTCAGTCCCTCTTGGGCACTACTAGCAGGTCAGCATAAACCCCTAGCTAGGACCTTACCCGGAGTCCTGGTGTGGCATTGTGGGCTAATGCATCAGACTGTAAAGTCGTTTGAACTACAAGGTCAGTGGTTCTAGCTCACCAGCTGCTCCTTGGAAGCCTTATACAGGGTCACTATGGGTTGGAATCGACTCGATGGCACTTAACAACAACAACAAGGACCTTACCCAGTGGGTCTCCAGAGGGAGAACTGCTTATCCCATATGAGGTCACCGATGAGTTATCACGAGTGCTTACTGACAAATGCTCAAGAAATCCAATCTGTACTTGTTTTAATGAGAGTGAGGCTTTTTATTTGATTTTTGCAAAATTGGGTGCCAAACCCAGAAGACACAGCCAGATGTGTGTCATGGCTGGTTCACAAAGAATTTACCTCCTAGTCAAAGAAGATCTCTTCCCCAGTTCTGAGTACTAGAAGGTTAACAATCTGTCCCCACCCCCCACACCGCCCCCATCACCTATTGCCTTGATGGTTGATGCATTCTTATTTAAAGTTTCTAGTAGGCTGAACAAGCTCCTTCCCCTTCCCCCATGAACTTCTATTGTTGCACTATCCTGCAACCTTCTGGACCCCTCTCATTCCTAATGGATCATCCTAAGAGTTATTTCTCACAGCTTCAATCAAAATCAAGTCTGAGGTTATTTTAAGGCTCAATCGGATGAGATTTCACTTCTCAGCTCACTCAAATGATTTTTCCTTATGAGTCTCAGTTCCTCATGAACTACTGATCAGAGGTATCCCTGGATGCCTTGCCTCTTAGGCCTTTCCTCAGGGTAGCTAACAACAATCAAAGTGGTCAAATGTGAGGGCAAGAAGGGTATGTACATACATCTTTACAAACATTCCTTACTTAACATTTGAAATGATAGTCTCATCTTTCAAAATTTCAAAAGGGTACTATTGAGTTGGGATATGTGGGAACCAATTCAGAAACCACTACTTCGTTAATCCTGAGTTATACTTTTATTTTCATGAAAACTAGCACCTGTTTACACTCAAGTCATTTTCTCAGCCTGCTTTTGCCAGAAGACTTTTTAGGATCCACTAGATTCTTTTCATTTTGTACTGTCTCTGTTCCTTTTAGTTTAAGATGGCAATGTTTTTGCTAACGGTATTTTTTATTTTTTGAAAACTTTTTGAGATTTCTGTGAATCTGATTTGCATTCACTACATTAGAACAAAGTCAAACCTGCAAATCTCTTTAACAGAAGTTCTTATCTAGCTTTCTCTCCTACTGAGGGGTCTAAGAGACAATGCCTGTTGTTCATTCAAACAAACTGTGAGTACACCCTTCTTTCTTTAAAGAGCCCTTTATGTTACTGAATAACACTCATAACACCTTGATTCTTTGAGCTCTTTGTAGTCTTAACCAAGGGTTGTGCTGTCTCATTCTCAGCTTTATCTTTAGTTCCCATTGTTTCTGACAGCACTTGGAAGCCATTTCTTAATTTTAGTATCTCTAAAGAGACTTGAGAATTTTCAAAATCATTGTCTTGGTTCTTCTTTTAAATAGACATTCCTTCAATTGATCTCTCTCTTACACACACTTTTATAAGCAGCAATACTAAGCCAAGTGACACCTTAAACACTTTGCTTGGAATTACCAATCTCTTAGTTCAAGTTAAAGCAGAATTGTGACGTGGGAAGGAAATATGTTTTAAGAGACTCTGTCCTGCATATACAAATCCTCCCTTCTGGACTTCACTCCTTCCCCATTCTCTCTCTACCAGTAAGCCCTCTGCCCTATCCCATTCCTGGTTGCTGAGGCAAAAATTTTTAGCAATCTGAGTCCCAGTGTGGAGCTGCTGATAAGCACTGGACTGCTAACTACAAGTGAGGCAGTTCAAACCCACTAGCCACTCCTTGAGAATGCTATACAGGTTGTAATCAGTTGTAACTGACTCAACAGCACACAAAAACAACCACAAGTCTGAGAGCTGTCTTGTTTTTTCTAGTTTTTTGTTGCTGTTTTTGTTAAGTGCTGTCAAGTTGCTTCCAACTCACAGTGACCTTACATAGGGTTAAAGAGCCTGTAAATCTTTATTGGAACAGAAAGCCTCATCTTTCTCCTGTGGACAAGCTGGTAGATTTGATCTGCTGACTTTGCTGTTAGCAGTCCTACATGTAACCATTGATTATATATTGGTTGGCTAATATGTTACTCTCACTTATTATTCACCATACTTATTCAACCTGTATGCTGAGCAAATAATCTGAGAATCTGGGTTCTGTGAAGAAAAATGTGGCATCAGGATTGGAGGAAGACTCATTAACAACCTGCGATATGCAGATGATACAACCTTGCTTGCTGAAAGTGAAGAGGACTTAAAATATTTACTGATGAAGATCAAGGAGCACAGCCTTCTGTATGGATTGCATCTCAATGTAAAGAAAACAAAAGTCCTCACTACTGCACCAATAAACAACAATTTTATCAAGGAGAAAAGATTGAATTTGTCAAGTACTTCATTTTTCTTGGATCAACTATCAACACTCATGGAAGCAGCAGTCAAGAAATCAAATGACATTGCATTAGGCAAATCTGCTGCACAAGACCTTTTTAAAGTGTTGAAGAGCAAAGATGTCAGCTTGAGCACTAAGGTGCGCCTGACCCAAGCCATGGTATTTTCAATAAGCTCATATGCATAAGAAGGCTAGACAATGAATAAAGAAGACTCTCACTAGTTAGCTCAGTTAAAATGCATAAGATAGTCTTTAAAACACACTCCCATAAAGTCAGGAATCCTGGTATGGCACTGTAGGATCAGCATTAGACTGCTAACCTTATGTTTGGCAGTTCCAACCCATAAGATTCTCCTTAGAAACCTTTTACAGGGTCGTTATGAGTCAAAACTTCCTTGATGGCACATAACAACAGCAACCACAAAGTCAAATAGCCCTGGTGGCACAATAAGTCAAACATTGGCCTGCTAAAGATTGCCCATTCAAACCCACCTGTGACTTCTCGAAAGCAAAGCAAGCCTATCTTTTCCTGGAAGGATTTACAGTCACAAAAACCCCAAGGAGCAGTCTTATTATGTCCCATAAATCAGAATTGATTTGATGGCTGTGAGTTTGGGTTTTGCCATCAACTCTATTCCAATTAAACAACAACATATGGAGCAATTCTAACTACAGAGTAGAACTGTACCATAGGGTTTCCAAAACTGTAGACAACTCAAAAGCAGACTGCTTCATCTTTTCCCAGTGGAATGACTGGTGGGTGCAAACTGCTGACTTCCTGGTTAGCAGCCCAACACTTAACCTACCATACCACCAGGACTCCTTAAGTATTGGTAGAATCATATTCCATTATATAAAGTTACAATGCTAATAATTCCTATTTCATAATAACTTTACCACTATAATAGCAGCCCTAGTGGTAAAAGCTTTTTAAAGTATTGAAGAGCAGAGATGTCAGCTTGAGGACTAAGGTGCGCCTGACCCAAGCCATGGTGTTTTCAATAACCTCATATGGATGTGAAAGCTGGAAAGTGAATAAGGAAGATCGTAGGAGAATTGATGCCTTTGAGTTGTGGTGTTGGAGGAGAATACTGAAAGTGCCATGGACTGCCAAAAGAACCAATAGATCTGTTTCAGAAGAAGGGCAGCCAGAGTGCTCATTGGAGGCCAGGATGGCTAAGCTTCGTCTCTCATTCTTTGGACATATTGTCCGGAGGAAACAGTCGCTGGAGAAGGATGTCATGCTGGGTAAGGTGGAGGGTCAGAGAAAAAGAGGAAGACCCCCAACGAGATGGATCAGCCAGGTGGCATCATTGATGGCATCAAGTGTGGCGGTGGTAGTGAGGTTGGCCCAGGATCGGACATTGTTTTGTTCTGCTGTGCATGGGGTGGCTATGAGTTGGTTCCGACTCAATGGCACCTGACAACAACAACAAGTGGTAAAAAAGCGGAGTACTGGTGTGGCACTGTAGGGCAGGCACTTGACTGCTAACCAGAAATTCAGCGGTCAAGCTTACCAGCCATTCCTCATAAACCCTATACAGCATTGCTATGAGTCAGAACTGACTCCACAGAGCTTAACAACAACAATAGTGGTACAAAGGTTAAATACTTGGCTGTTAACTAGAAGGTTGGCAGTACAAATCCACCCACTGACTCAGTGAGAAAAAACATCTGATTGTCTGCTCCTATAAAGATTGCAACGTAGGCAGTCCTATGCGGCAGATCTACTCTTCCCCTTGGGTTTCAATGAGTTAAAATGAACTTGACATCACCCAACAACAACAGCAGCAACAACTAAAATGCCTGTGTGTTTTCCAACATCAACTATAAATATCCTGTCTGACACTAATTTCTTCTGACACTAACTGCCCAGAGTTATAGCTAATTTCACACATTCTTCCAGACTGCCAAAGTCTGCCCCAAACTTCACACCCCCTTGTCATGTTTAGGATGCCTCATAAAACTTTCACTTTTGAACTACTGGTTACAGATCTGAGGGTCCCTACTGTGTGGCGCTGTGGGTTAATATGCCAGACTGCAAAGCCATTTGAACTGCAAGGCTGGTGGTACAAGCTCATTAGCTGCTCCTTGGAAACCCTATATAGGGTCGCTATAGGTTGGAACTGACTATGGCACTTAGCATCAACAACAACAACAACAACAATAACTACATTCTACCCACAGCCATTGAGTTGATTCTGATTTATAGCAACCATACAGGACAGAGTAAAACTGTTCCATAGGACTTCAGAGACTAAATCTTTAAGGAAATAGACAGCCTCATTTTTCACTGATGGATGGGTTAGTGGGCTTGAACCAACAACTTTGTAATTAGCAGCCCAATGCATAATCCACTGTACCACCGGGTAGTATTCACTAGAATGACAGAGCTCAGGAAAAGTACAATAGTTACTAATCAAGTTTTATTATAAAGGATACAAATCAGAATAAAGAATAGAAGCATAGGATACGGTCCAGTAAGGTTCCAAACATGGAATTCCTTGTCTCACTGGACTCATAAAAAGCAACTATACACATGGACCTTGCCAAATGGAATGCACAGAAATAAAACTGACTACATTTGTGGTAAAAGGCAATGGAAAAACTCCATATCATCAGCCAAAATCAAGCCAGGGCAGACTGTGGAACAGACCGCCAATTGGTCATATGCAAAGTTCAGGCTGAAACTGAATAAAATTAAAACAAGCCCACAAGAGTCCAAATTTAACCTGAAACATATCCCATCTGAATTTAGAGATCATCTCAAGAACAGATCTGATCCATTAAACACTAATGACCAAACACTAGAAGACTTGTTGGATGACATCAAGAACATCATATAGGATGAAAGCAAAAGGTCACTAAGAAGACAAGAAAGAAGGAAACGGCCAAAATGAATATCAGAGGAGATTCTGAAACTTGCTCTCTAGCATAGAAATGCTAAAGCAAATGGAAAAAAATAAGGAAGTAAAAGAAGTAAACAAAAGATTTCAAAGGGCAGAAGACTAAGTCAAATATTATAAAGAAATGTGCAAAGATCTGGAGTTAGAAATGGAAGGACATGCTAAGCATTTCTCAAGCTGGGGGAACTAAAGAAAAACTCAGTCCTCAACTTGAAATATTGAAGGATTCTAAGAGCAAAATATTGAATGATAAAGAAAACATGGAAAGAAAATGGAGGAATACACAGAGTAAGTGTACCAAAAACAAACAGTTGATGTTAAACTATTTTAAGAGGTAGCATATGATTAAGAGTCAATGCTATTGAAGGAAGAAGTCCAAGGTGCTCTGAAGACATTGGCAAAGAACAAGGCTCCAGAAATTTATGGAATATAAATAGACACCTTTCAACAAACTGATGCATCACTGGAGGCATTCATTCATCTATGCCAAGAAATTTGAAAGACAAGTACCTGGCCAAATGATTGGAAGAGATCCATATTTGTTCATATTCCAAAGAGAGGTGTTGATTCATCTTGGTTGGGATCTTCCTCATTTTTGATGACCCTCTACTTTACCAAACATTATGTCATTTCTAGGGACTAATTTCTCCTAAAAACTATTCAAAGTATGTGAGAAGAAGGCTCACCATTCTTCCTTTTAAGGAGCATAGTGCTTATACTTCTTCCAGGACAGATTTGCTTGTTCTGGAAATCCTTGATACTTCCAATATTCTTAGCCAATACCACAATTCAAATGCATCAGGTTTTCTGTGTCTTCTTTATTCTCTGTCCAGATTCCACATGCATATAAGGCAACTGAAAATACCAAGGGATTTGTCAAACTCATCTCAGTCCTTAGCATGACATCTCTGTAATATTTTAAAGACATCTTGTGCAGCAGAATTAAGCAACACAGGTTTTCATTTCTTGACAGAGTCTTCCATAAACATTGATTGTGGATCCAAGTAAAATGAAATCCTAAAACTTCAATATTTTCTTTCTAGAATTATCATGGTGTTATTTATTGGTTCAATTGTTAGGATTTTTTTTTTCTTTAAATTGAATTTAATCCAAATTAAAAACGATGTCCTTTGATCTTCATCAGCAAGTGCTGCAAGTCCTTTTTGTGTCATCTGCATATCACAGATGTTTAACGAATCTTCCCTCACTCCTGATGCCTTGTTCTTCTTCATGTAATTCAATTTCTTGGATTTGTTCATCATACTGATTGAGTAAGTGTGGTGAAAGGATACAACCTTGGCATACACATTTCCTTATTATAAACTGTGCAGTACACCCTTGCTCTGCTCGAACAACTGCTCTTGGTCTATCTACAGATTCTGCATGAGCACAATGAATTTTTCTGGAATTCCCATTCTTCACAATGCTATTCATAGTTTATTATGATCTACACACTTGAAAGTCTTTGCATAGATGATAAAATACAAGTAGACAGTTTTTTGGTATTCTCTGTTTTCAGCCAAGATCCATCTGACATCAGTAATGATAGCCCTTGTTTCATGTACTCTTCTGAATTTAGCTTGAGTTTTTGGCAGCTCCCTATCGGTGTGATGGTATAACCATTTTTAAATTATTTTCAGCAAAAAAAAATTTTTTTGCATATGATATTAATGATATTGTTTGATAATTTCTGTATTTTCTTGGGTCACCTTTCTTTGGAATTGGCAAAAATATGGATCTCTTCCAGTAAGTTGCCCAGGTAGCTGCTTTCCAAGTGTCTTGGTATAGATCAGTGAGTGCCTCCAGCTCTGCATTAGTTTGTTGAAAATTTTCAATTAGTATTCCATTAGTTCCTGGAGACTTGTTGCAAAGAAATCATTGGTCTTGCAAAATTCTCTCATGTGATCACTCTCGTCCTTTCTATCACCAAGGCCATATTGCCCAAATACCTATTTCTCCTATTTATTTCCAATTTGCACAATCCAATTACCAACTTGATTGCATGTTTGACCAATTTCAGACTGAAGAAGTTGGTAGAATTCTTCAATTTCTTTATTACTGTCTTTAGTGGTTGGTGCATAAACTAGAATAGTAATTATATTAACTGATCTTCCTTGTAGGCATATAGATATTATCCTATCATATACATCATTGTATTTTGAGATGTTCTTTTTGATGATGAATGTGACACTACTCTTCAATTTGTCATTCCTACTATAGTAAACCATAAGATTGTCTGATTTAAAATGACCAATAGCTATCCATTTAGGCTAAGTGCCGAACTGAGAACCACAAGGTCAGCAGTTCAAATCTACCAGCTGCTCCTCATAAACACTATTTAAGGTCACTATGAGTCAGAACCCATTCGACAGCACTTGGCAACAATAACAATGCCTAAGATACAGATCTTTAGTCATCCGATTTCATTTTTGGTAACATCCAGTATCGCTAGATTCATACTTTGCACATTCCACATTTCCATTATCAATGAATGTCTGCAGTTTTTCTCATTTTGTATCATGCCCTACCAGTAAATGGTGGTGTTGAAAGCTTTACTCCATCAGTGTCATTAAGGTAGATTCTACTTTGAGGATTTAGCTCTTCCTCAGTTGTATTTTGAGTGCCTTTCATCCTGAATGGCTCATCTTCTAGCACTATATCAGACAATATTTCACTGCTATTTATAAGGTTTTCAGGGACTAATCCCTGAAACTAATCCTGCCTATTCTTTTTTTCCAGTCTGCTGTTAGTCTGGAAACTCTACTGAAACCATCCACCCTGGGTGACATTTCTGGTATTTGAAATGCCAGCAACATAGCTTCTAGCATCACGGCAGCACACAAGCCACCACAGTACAACATCCAGACAGATATGTGGGTCAAATTAACTGTACACCCCACTGTTGTTGTTAAGTACCGTTGAGTTGGTTCCAACTCATACCAACCCTAGGGTTTCCGAGGAGCAGCTGGTGAGCTTGAACCACTGACCTTGGGGTTCAAACGACCTTGCAGTCCAGCGCATTAACCCACAGTATACCCCACTTATAATTTTTATTAAACTATGTATTCCTCATATAAATCTTATTCAGTAACTGTCTTATCTCCATTTTGGGATTTAGGAAACTGAGGCTCAGCATGGTTAAGGTATTTTCTGTAGACTTTGTGATTTAGATATTATAAGGTAGCACTGAATAACAGTACTATGGACTCTGTGTAGTGTGTAGTCCTACTAGGACAATCTATAATACAGAATTGGTAGTACTGTGAGGTGGCTTTGTAGAATAAGTCTTGGACTTGGAACCACTAGACTAGATTGGTGGTCCAGCTGTTCCATGGTAGAAAGATGAAGTTTTCTGCTCCCACAAAGATTTATAGCCTGTATAGGATAACTATGAGTCAGAACCAGCTCAATGTCATCTTGCAAACACAACATCTGGGACAACGTGGAGGGTATACCAGTTATTTGCTGGGGTAAGGGCTGGGGGATTTAGGGTGGGTTTTTACTGGCAAGATTCTTAGATGAAGCTGAGTTGTCTCCCACATCACTAAGTTTACTTAACACAGACACTGCAGATATTACTGCTTTTGTAGTACCAACCTACTTTTAAAGACATCTGGAGAATGTCATCACAAACCCCTGATTCTCAGAGACTCTCCATGAACATGTTGACTTCCTTTATCCTCTTCCTTGGCCTATCAGATAGAATTGAGCTCTGATTGCAAAGTGCACTGACAATTTTCAATAGTGAAAACTGTACACCTGCTGATAGAACTGGCCATTTGTAGTTGGTGCTAACGGTTACCACATAAACTCTGAGTCTGAAGAGAAAAAAATAATAAAAGAAAAGGAAGTTAGTATAGAGGCTTCTCTTTCTGTGAATTTGTCATTTTGGAGTTTGTGATAACTTAGATTGGCTGACAGACACTGCTAAATTGGGAATTGAGCAATGTAAAGGACTGAGTCCAGCTTGGCTGTAGTGACCTTGATCAGGCCACAGGATTTCAGCATGCCAGAGGTGGAAAGGACTGTATGCTTTATTTTGTTATTTTTTTTCATTGAATAGATGAAGAAATTGAGGTTTGGGTAGATGAAGCTACACTTGCAAAGAAATATAGCTGTTCAGTAGTAAATCTAAGTCTAGAACTAGTTCTTAAGGTTCATATCTGTGACCATTAATAGTCAACTGGCATTTCTAGCTCCAGGTCGTCGAGTCACGTGCCCTGAAATGTTTGCACTGGAGCTGAAAGGAAAGAGTCAGTATATCAAGAGTCTTGACTTTCTCCTTCTCCTGCTCTAATTTTTAAGATGATGAAATGTTTGAATCTTTGAACAGGATCATGTCCAGTTTCTCCATAAAATGTGCCCATTGTTTTCCTTCTCTTTATTTTCTATTTGAGAGTAAGAAAATGAATTTAAGAATAATAATAATAATAAAAGAACTCTTACATTTAGAAATTTATGACAAACTGCTTTGAAAAATAAAGTCTATTTTTACAAAACACGAAGTTGATTTAAAATACTTTTGATGGTTCTAGACCCCCACTATGAAAATGCTTCTGTTCTGTATCTGTGCTGAATAGTACAGTTGCCACTAGTCACATACAGCCACTGAGCCCTTGAAATGTGGTGAGCGCAACTGAGGAAGTGAATGCTTTATTTTATTTTAAAGTTAAGTAGCAACAGGTGGTACCATTGTACACTGTTCATGCTAGATCATTTTGTACTTTCTTTTTTATTTGGTAACCCTGTGAGCACATCAGATATTAACATTCCTCTAACTCCCACTACATACCAAGCTTCATTGTTTCCCAAAATCCTTCATACCCTAAGAACATGAACTAGAGCTTCCCTTGATGTCTAGAAATCATATCTGATTTCAACAACCTGCCTCAGCTTCTGTCCATTAGATAATACAAATTAATCAGCCTAATTTAAGAGAAGAGCTTATTTACCAGAGTAATGAATAAAACTAATTATGATCTAGCATTTAATCATTGCTTTATGTTACCAGATATATAATATTTTCATGTATTAAATAATACATGTAAAAATGTATTAAATAATATTGAATAATACATGTAAAATATATTAAATAATATTAAATAATACATGTAAAAAAATACTCTCATGTAATCTTCATGAGAACCCTAAATAATTGATGTTATTATGATAACCATCTTCATTTGATGAGAAAATGAAAGAAAAGGTCACAAAACTGGTAATGGCAGAGCTGGGGTTTGCATTCAGGCATTGGTGATAGCATGTTGCCCTTTAACCACAACTGAACTGCCTCTGCCCTCACCTTCACAGCAGAGAAGTTCCTGCACTAACATGTTGGATCTGCTCAGTACAGTCTCCATGTGGAAGTGGAACTTGGTTCTGTTCACTGAAAACCCACCACCATTGAGTCATTTCCAATTCATGGCAGTCTCATAGGACAGAGTAAAACTGCTCCACAGGATTTCTGAACCAACAATCATGATGGGAGCAACTGTTAGGTTTGAATGGATAACCTTGCAGTTAGCAACTCAGTACTTAACCTACCTAACCTACGGTGCCACCAGAGCACCTTAAGCACTAAAATAAGAATCTTGTCCAGATGGATTTGCTACACCAGGTTATTTTTTCTCTAAGTGACTAAGAACAAGGGGAAGTAAACAAGCACCCCTAAGGTTTGAGTGTTTATCAGGAACATTCAGATACATTATATCATTTACTCCTCATCACAATCCCAAAAGGAGATATCATTGTCTTTACTTTGTTGCTGTTCTTCTTAGGTGCCACTGAGTCAGTACCAACTCATAATAACCTTATGCACAGCAGAAGGAAACACTGCCCCATCCTGGGCCAACCTCACTTCCACTTGGCCAATCAGATGGGCAAACTGGGGCCAACCAAAGTTAAGAGCTTTATACATGAATACCCAGTTAGTAACAATTGGTGTAAAGAAATCAAACACAGATTTTCTAACTAAATCACAAACCCTTTGAGCTCTATAAGAAGAGCAGTAGAAGGATGTGAGGACAGAAATGTAGAGACTGAACAGTTAGCTGGATTTATGAAAATGATGGGTTGAAATGGCCTTGCACAGGGTAGGACTGTAATGGACGAATACAAGGATCTAGAGAACAAGGCTTCTCAGTAAGACAGTTGATTACCTTTCTCATTGTCCTTATTTGCTTGTTTAGGAAAGTTATACATCCATTAAGAGCATTAATGTCTCATTGGTTCATTAGAATTCTCACCTTCCATGTTGGAGACCTAGTTCAATTCCTGACCCAAGCACCTCCCATCTCTAGTGAAGATTTGCTTGTTTCTATGATGCTAAATAGTTTTCAGTAGACCTCCAGACTAGGAATATTTGGTGATCTGCTTCTAAAAATCAAACACTGAAAATCCTATGGATCACAAAAAGTCTATTCATAACTGATTACTGGAATGGCGCAGAACCGCGTTCCATTCCATATGCATGGGGTCACCATGAGTTGGCGGTGACTGTGTATGACAGCTAGCCACACTGTTGGGCCATGCACTAAGCATTGGAACTACAGAAACAGAAAGATATAATCCCAGACTTCTTTGAAGGGTGAGCAAGCACTAATTAAAAGAATGTAATATAATGTAGTTTGTTCAAAAATAAAAGAAAGCATTCAGGACAGGCACCTAATTTAGATGAGATGGATATGAGGAGACATCAAGAATGATTTCCTTGGAGAGATATAACTTGGAGGATTGGCAGTTAACAGACATTGACCAGGCATATAATATGAATACTGGGATCGCTTATCCCAAAGCCTAGTGCTTTGTTGTTTCTATGCTTTTCTTTTGCATCTGCCTTTGCTAAGAATAGGAAAAAAAGTAACCCAAGCAAGAGGCTCTGGGTGTGCTAAGATTTCAGTGCTCAGGAGTGGTGACCGTGTGCATGCACATTAGGGGCTCTATCAAGTTTTCTCATAAAATTAAGAAGTTGGGCTTCCCTAGATGGTCCCTGGGGTCCCTTCTGGCTCTAAGATTTCATTATTTTGTGATTTTATAAAAAATGTTTGCAAAGCAAATGAATAGTGTAAACAAGATTATAAAGAGAATATTTGCTTTCTTAAGGGAGTAAATTGTTCTCCAGAACATCAGGAGCTTTCATTTGCATATAAACAATGCACAGTCTATTTAAGCAGGGGAGGCTTGTTTTCTTAGGTGTTTGGCGAGTTAATTACAAATCATTCTTGTCCATTGTTTTTGTCTATATGCATTAGGGAGTAATAGAGCCACATTTATTTAAAATATTCTATGTATGTTTCAGATGTTCACAATGTTCAGATGTTAACCTGCATTTTCTTACTTAATATTATTGCTTTATCCAATGGCCTATAAATATCTGGAATGTTTTCCAACAAGAATTTCGATACATTCATCTCTGTGTTACTCAGATGTCAGAGATGCCAGCTGTGCCCTAGTCCATTATCAATCATTTGAAGTTGGCGCAGGAATAGCTCCCAAATTCTACGAGTTAAGATCCAAACCCCTACCTGCAATTGTAACTTTCCAAGTCTTGTTCTCATTCTGCATCGTTCTACTGCTGTACGTATAAATGCTGCTTCCCCGACACCCATAATATCAATCACATTACATAGACTTCCACTGAAACTATGCACTTTGCCGGTACTTTATGTGCTATAGAGTTGTGTTGCATATTTAAACATTGTACCGAGATAGCACACTGTGCATAGTACAAAGGCATTACCCTGGTTTCACTCTCTCCATGCCTCATCCCCTTCTCCCATATTCTGTTTCTTTTCTCCTCCTTTTACTTCAATCCTCTTCTTGCATCTGCCATCACCTTTCTTAGCAGCAAAACAAATGGCATCTGTTGTCTTAAGCATAGTTATTAGCTGATCACTTTCTCCAGCTTTTTTTTTTTTTAAGGATTTGTTTTTTACTGCTTAAAATAATCCATATACATTTTGTTGGTCAGAATGAATTTAGGAAAGAATTTTTGGAGGTAGCATGTATTGACTTACAAGGCTGAAAGAAGCTGGGGAAGGAAAATGTGGGTGTAGGGGATGGGGAATGAGTTTCCAGGCAGCAGAAATAACCTGTGTAAACTTTGTTGTTGTTGTTAAGTGCCGTCGAGTCGGTTCCGACCCATAGCGACCCTGTACAGGGTTTCCGAGGGTGTAAATCCTTACGGGAGTAGAAAGCCTCATCTTTCTCCTGCGGAGCGGTGTAAACTTTAGCATTTGAAAATATGGCAAGTTCAGGGACCTCTAGTAATTGGGGTAAGAGAGCTCAGTATCCATATTCCATGCCTAGTCAATGCCTGTTAACTTCCAATTCTCGACTCATTTGTTGTAGAGGTGGAGATGGAGAAGACATTAAAGATCATCTACATTCTGAAAGATTTTTGCGTATGATTTTAAAACATGTCAGTGCTCTTCAGTAGATGAAGTGATTCTAGGGAGGGACGGCAACAACAATGTGATGAAGCAATAACGCTGTCAAATGGAAGACTAGTGCAATGTCAAGGGCCTGGGACAGACATGGCAGGAGGCTGCAAAGGAGTTGGCAAATTGAGTATAAAACATGAGGTCAATAAGTTTTTTGATTGTTTGGTTAGATGGTGAGGGAGAGGGAGAAAGGAGTATGGATAAAGCCCAATCTATATCTTGAATACTGAATTTACTTACCACGCTAGAGAATACAGTAAGGAAAGAGAAAAAACAGAAATTGAGAGATGTTCATTTTTGGAAATGTAATACAACTTGAATTATCATTATACTATCTTAATAAGTGCAGCAAAGATGTAAAGCTCTTCTTGGATATCATTCATGGCTCCTTTCAGGTATAGTAAGATGAGTTTAAAGTCATGACTTTATTTAGCAACCTGTTTGTGAAAAATGCCTGGCACATGACTGTTTCTCATTTAATAGGTTCTGACCAAAATTGTTTTTGTTTATGTTTTTATAAGCCATAATCCTTGATTTCATTTTTCATGTAACTGTAAACTTGCTACTTGTCTATCAGGCATTAGGCTCATTAATGGTTAAGAATGTTCTGGTTTTTTTTGTTTTTTGTTTTTTTTCAATTAGTTAATCAAACAGTTAAAATGCAGTGTGGTACAAATAAACAATTTAATGTTTTCCCTAGTCACCACCTTCAAACACATATGGTCTTGCCACCTTCCCATCCCACTTCCCAATCTTGATAACTCTTGGAGATTGCATTCATATCTGATCCTTTTAAATGGTCAAAGCAGTTTAGTGTCAGTATTTAAGACTTATTTTCCAGTATTAAGCATTTTCTAATTAAAGTACAGCAAGACTAACAACTAATATCCAGTTTAAAATCCCTACTCCTTTTCAGGGTCACCCAGGTAAGAATGGAGAAATAATTTAACAGACATTTTTCACTTACCTAGTTTAGTGGATGTGATTCTCATCTGACTTATCCTGGAATACCATTGCATTCCTTTGTATGGCCGAAGCTCCAATGGGAACTCACATTTACAGAAATTAGAGCCAGCCAGGATACTCCACAGGGTCCTGATATGAGACAGCATGATAAATCTGCAGGATGCTCACAGGTTGTTCCAGATTTCTAAATAACCAGATGACCTTTCAAAAAAGGGACCAATTATTAAATGTGATTTCTCCATGAATATCATGTCTTTCTGATCAGAGCTGAGATACACATTAGCGCATAGAAAATAGCTTTTATTAATGCCAAAGAAGCAGACAACATAAAACAGATGAGTGTAGTCAAACAGGCTCAAAAACTGTCCAAGGAGAAAAGGAAAATTTCTACTCACATCCTACTCTGTCTTAGATGAGACAATTCAAAGTGGATGCTCACAAACTCATTCATAGATGCCTCCACATGGTATCATAGGTGAGGGACAGAAAAGGGGAATTTGCCTCCTGGTGTGGCTCTGTAGGACATGCAATGGACTTCGAGCCACAGGTCAGCAATTCAAACTCACCAGCTGTTCCTTGAAAACCCTATATAGATAGGGTTACTATGAGTCAGAACTGACTTGATGACACTTAGCAACAACAACCTTCTACTGGAGTGGAAGTCCTCATGTGGTCTGTAGGATAAGCACTGGACCAGAAGGTCAGTTTGGATCACAAGGTTAGTGGTTCAAACTCACCAGCCACATCTTGGAAACCCTATACAAATAGATCTGTGTTTGAAGAAGTACATCCAGAGCGTTCCTTGGAAGCCAGGATGGTCAGATTTTGTCTTTCATACTTTGGACATATTGTCAGGAAGGACCAGTCACTGGAGAAGAATATCATGTTTGGTAAAGTGGAGGGTTGGAGAAAAAGAGGAAGACCCCCAATGAGATGGATTGGCAAAGTGGCAGTGTCAATGGGCTCAAATGTAGCAACGATTGTGAGGTTGGTCCAGGATTGGGCAGTGTTTCATTCTGTTGTGCATAGAGTTGCTATGAGTTAGTATAGACTCAATGGCACCTAACAACAACAACAATACAGGGTTGCTATGTGTTGAAACTGACTCGATGACACTTAACAACAACCTTCTAGTGGTTCTCCCGGCTCTGTAGTCTTAGATGGTCTGAGCATTTCTGTTACATGTGCTCCCTACCAATACTATAACTAAGAGACAGAGAAAATGCTTCCCTTAGTCATTTTCAAATCCCTGAGGAATCTTGGTGTGGTGCAGTAAAATAAGCACAAGACTGCTAGTGGGTGGAGTTACCCATTCTAAATTGTCCTGTTTTATAGCTGCAATCCAAGACCCTAAGAAGTTGCTATTAATATTATTATTATTATTATTATTAGAAAGCTGGAAAATATAACACAAAGGCCATATTGTCAATATTTTGATAGTTTTATGTGTCAAAAATTAGGTGGGTTCTACAAGGGTGATTGATATCTATAGGATGGAGTAAAAATTGTCTCTCCAAATCAAATCTAATTTAAAACTCTCTAAGACAAAGACTGTCTCTCATCACAAATGGAGAATATGTAATGAATTCTTTTTTCCTATGGCTTTCTTTAATTTTCTATTTTAAGAAATTTCTGAAAATATATGAATTATGCAGCTTATCTCTCAGATGAAAAATAGCTTTCTTTGTGGATTGGAGGGCTGCATACTTATTAATAGCAGTAAAAATTTCCATGTTCTTTTGTATCAAATGGGATGCTGACTAAAATATGAAGGAGCCTTCCTAGTAATAATAACAGTAGCGGATGAATAATTATAAAGCTATATGGAATTGAAAGGCATTTTAATTTGTCATTATTTCTATGTGTTCAGAAAGGATCTGAATAATTATGCTGAGTATAAAAAGGGAGCGTGTGATATTTTCCTCATTATAGATTAAGTTCTTAATATACCACTTTTACTATAAATTACAAAAAAATTTCTCACTGATTTTCTGTAATGATGTAATCATGACTTGAAAACTGTTCAGCTGCTGATGTGTTTGATCTTCTTACTATTACATGGGGGTGCTGCACATTAAACTCATTTTAATCTGAAAAGTGTTCCTCTTTGCAATTTAAAAAATGAGATAGTTGCTCAGTGAGAAATTCCAACATTTATGTCATATTAATTCTGAAGGTGACAACAAGTATAGAATTTCCTTAGGTCATTACTGGAAAGTGGCAGAAGTAGAATATGAGATTTTGAAATAGTATTTTTCTTTATATAACAAATATTTAAAAAGGTTGAATTTATTCAGACCACTGCAATGCAAAATTTAAGTTATTAAAAAAAGAAGCATATAACCTTTTTTGTATCTTTTATATGAACAGTATTCTAATACTTTTATCTAGAGCATAAGAATATTGAACACTTAAAAAATAATTCTAAGAAATTCTAAGAAATGCTGTGCATTTCTAGGTAAGATGTAGAATTTTCATCTCATTTCAAATGTCACTAAGACATTTGGGAACTGTGGTTTTAGCGCTGTAGGATATGCGTTGGACTATTAGTTGTGCTAACCACAAGGTCATTAGTTCAAACTCACCAGCCTCTCTTGGAAAACCTGTACAGGGTTGGTAGGATTCTGAATCGACTCAACAGCATGTCACATTTTTCCCTGGTCTCTCTTGTTCTCGGGGTGGGGTGGGGAGGGGGTCTGAAGACTAGTCCCACCTAGTCGCTGCCTCTCAATCACACAGGAACAATAGACATTCGCTTAGAAATTCTTTATTGCAAAATGAAAGTACACTTCAGAGATAGAGAAGTGGGTCTATCTCCGTGAGTGGAGAAGACTCTTTGGGGTTGGTGTGCGCTGGCTTATAAAGGTGTGGGGTCTCTTCCTCTAAGAGTAGGCTAAAACATGTCAGTTAAGAGGAGGGTATGTTGTTATTCATCATTTTTTAGTAAAGGGGCGCAGGCTTCTTGGAAATGAAGTGCCTTCTGCAGCTCCGGATGCTATATTCATAGGTTGTCAGCTGCTTCTATGTAGGGTTTCAGGTCTTGATATCTTTATCTTTGTCACCAGGCTGTTCTCAGTGTTACTATTCTTGTAGAACTAGAGATGTCCTCCCCGTTTACTTGATTCCTGTTTATAGGAGAGGACTCAGGACAAAGGGGTGGATATGAAGCCAGGTAAGAGAGGCCTAAGGAGCTCTGGTAGTGTAGTGGTTGCGAATAGGGCTGCGAACCGCAACGTCAGCAGTTTGTGAAACTACCAGCTGTTCTGTGGGAGAAAGATGAGGCTTTCTGCTCCCGTAAAGATTTATAGCCTTGGAAACCCTGTACAGGGGCACTATAAGTCTGAACTGACTCCACGGCACATAACACCAACAACAGGGCCCAGGGGTCCTAACCTGTCCCTGACAAGCACACAACAACAAACATTTGGATATGGTAAGGGGCAGGAAAATTTATGCAAGGATTTTAGCCTGCTCCTGTTATGGCACTCTGGGTTAATGCAGCAGACTGCAAAGCTGTTTAAACTGCAAGATTGGTAGTTCAAGCTCAGCAGCTGCTCCTTGGAAACCCTATACAGGGTCTTTATGGGTCTGAATCGACTCCACGGCACTTAACAACAACAACAACAACAGCACTTTTAGGAGCTCTGGTAGAATAGGGGTTATGAGTTGGCCTGCTAATCTCATGGTCAACAGTTTGAAACTACATGGTCAGGCATTCCTCATAAATGTGAGGCATTCTGCTTCCGTAAAGATTTACAGCCTCAGAAATCATATACGGGGTCGCCATGAGTTGGAACCGACTCTACGGCACATACCACCACCAGGACTTTTACCATCCTACACCCTAAACTTAACTGCCTTAAACATCCTGTGGAACAGTTCGACTCTGCACAGATGGGGGTTGCAATGAGTCCGAATTGAAGCCACTGCAACAGGCTTGTTTTGTTTTCGGTTAACTACTTGAAGATATGGAGCCCTGGTGTGTTGTTGTGGGTTAATGTGTTGGATTGAAAGGTCAGTTTGAATGGCAAGGTAGGTGATTCAACTCACCAGCTTCTCCTGGAAAACCCTATGTAGGGTTGCTATGAGTTGAAGTTGACTTAACCGCACTCAACAACAACAACAACTGGAAGATTTGGAGTCCTGGTGTGGCACTGTAGGATAAGTGCAGGACCGCAAGGTTGGTTTGAACTACAATGTCTGCTGTTCAAAGTTACCAGTCGCTCCTCGGAAACCCTATACAGGGTCGCTATGAGTCGGAACTAACTCAAAAGCACTGAACAGCAACAATAACAACAGCAAATGAAAGATAATGTTTCTACAATCTCATAACTAGAAGGAATCTTCAGTATTATGAGATAAATTCCATACACATCAACAAAGCTCTTTGACCTTCTGATTTTGATCTTTCAGCCTTCAATTTCAGCCTCTGTTGACTCTTAGCCATTCACTCAGCCAATTTAAGATTCAGTGCTCTCGCCTTTAAAACGGGGTGGGGGAGTTATAAAATAAATGTGAAATTCTTGACACATAGTTGTTGTTGTTAAGAGCTGTCAAGTCTGTTCCTACCCATAGTGACCCTGTATAGGATTTCCAAAGAACAGCTGGTGAGCTTGAACCACCAGCCTTGCAGTTCAAACTGCTTTGCAGGCAATAAATGGTGGTCTTTTCTACCAAAATGAAACTAACAGTCCTTTAAAAATTGGTTATCAATTTAACATAATCAGTACTTTTTAAGGGGAATGTTTGAAAATATTGTTCTTATTAATCAAACTCAGAAAACTCTGAATGAATGGAAGATGAGAGTTATAGAGATTTGAAATCTAAATACTGTAATATTGTTCTCCAGTCTTAATAAGAGGGTTCTGCATGCAATTATACCTCAAACATAAATATGGTATATGCAGTCTGCCATGAAATAACTATCAGTTAATTATTTTTTATTTTAAGACAACTCAAAAGGAACTTAGTATGTTCCTAGACAATATAAAGGTATAAATTTACTTCCATGTACATGGAGTTGGTATTGGTAATTGGATTATCATTTTATGCATTGGTTGTTCAGAACCTAAAATATTCACTATATACTTTAATTTAATGTCTACAGTGATGTGAGGGCAGAGAATGAGTGAAATAGAAGAGAAAGAGAGAGAGAAGTTAGAATATGTAATTATGAAAGAAGGTAAGACCATGTTCCCTTCTGTCTTATAGCCTGAAGAATAAGTAGTGAAAACACCAATCAAGAGATAAGAACAAAATGTCAGGATTTCTCTGCTGTGGAGAATTGCTTATCAACCACCAGAGGAGGATTTTTTCTTGAACAATGAACATTTCTTATGAGGATTCACAGATTATCATATGAATAATTTTGGTTTTGGAAAGTGAATGAGGTTTCTTTCTTTCTCTCTCTTTTTTTTTGTTCTTTTTTTTTTTTAAACTTTGTGGTAAGTTACAATATTTGGATGGACTTTTTCATTCTTTCCTGATAACATATTCAGCACATGTTTGAAGTTATAATCCTGTACCAAACTTAAAGACAGTGGAAAACTTAAAATTTCCTATTTATTCTAGATTTCTGCAGAGCATAATTATTCTTGATGATTGTGATGTAAACCACCTTCATCCAGAAATAAACATCTTTCTTCATCCTGCTGAACATGACTGATGGCAACAAGCACAGAACCAGAATGAAGCCCTATGCAGTGGAAGATACAAAAAAGAGACAAATACCGGTTCGTCTTGTTTCGCCTCAAAATGTGAGCCAGGGTGGTCATCTGAACAATAAGCATGAGGAGGGAAAAAGTAGAAGTCTCATCATTTTTTCCAATCATTCAAAAACAGCATCTCAAGGTTAAGCCAAGTTCCCTTTCTTTGCAAGCTGCCAAAATAATAGCTTAGGAAAAGAATTAGTTTGCCTGCATGATGATCCTCTTAGGCAAAAATGTCTTTAACAGCAGTTGACCTTGATGAAATGTTTTCCCAAAGGCACCTGAAGGAACTATTATAAACTCCAGAGTGAGATGGAAATAAAAAGGTATTTCTTGTGAAGTTAACCTGAACTGTGAGCTTTTCATGTGGGTTACTGGTTATTTGGAAAGAATTGAGTAAAACCTGAAGAACTGACTGCCCTGTGGATGGTGAGGGCTCCTATTTCCTCTGATTCTCAGCAAAGTCATGTTGCTGAGGTGAGATTCAATCACTTGGGAAAGAACATCACGGGCCAATATGGCAGACTGGACAATTCTTCCTCTCTGCTGGGGAACATCTCTGAGTGCAAATCATAAAACTCTTTAGGTTCAATTTTCTGTCAGAATGACTGGACTTGGTGCCCTGCAAGCTGTCTACAAACTGGATATTTTGCTTCTATTAATGATACTTATTAGTGCTCCAGCTGGGACTCTGGCTGGGCAAGCCCTTTGTAAGTGTAACCACCAAAGGATCTTCTGGTATAAGGATTTTCTAGACATTCATGGTTTTTCCATTGAGAGTATGGTGGTTACAACTCAGTGAGCAATAAATGAAACAACATAGAAATGCACAATGCTGTTATTAAGGTGGCTGTTTTCCTGTGTTTGAAATTTGGCACCATTCCCCTGAGGGTGTAGCCACTCAGGAGGGGCTGGAGCTGCCAGTTTCTGTGCCTGTCAGGAGAAGCAGCCACATCAGCCAACAGCTGCCCAAGAGTTTGATGGGAAATCATCTATTTTACAGTTTGGGAAAGCACACAACAGAGTCACAAAATCCCAGCAATGGCTTCTCTTAGAATGTGTAAAATAAGGCTTTATTTGTCAATTCTGCTGTAAAATAAGCACTGTCCAAGTTCAAAAACAAAAACAACATCTTTGTTTCTGTGTTTAGTGAGTGAGTTGACAGGCTGAAGTGTGTGTGTGTTAAATAACCTAACATAGAAAATCCTATGAACATAGATTTTCCTTTGCTATACAGAGAAGCTATAACAGGCCTTTTATTGATGTTTCCACATATAATAATCAAATTATTTTAGAATTCCTCATCTAGATACCATGTTCCTTGGCAACCACCAAGTCAATGTGAATACCCTGAAGAGAAAAAAAAAAAAAAAAGTTGTATTATTTTTCCTCAAAATTTCTTTATTTTCATCCTTGGAAATAAGATACATTATCACTACCAGGTACCAGGAACTTATGCAGGAAGTGCCCATGAATGTTGCTTATATATTGGAAAGTCTGCAATGAAAACATCCCTACATGGGAAACTAGCTGTTTTGTTGTTGTTGTTATTGTTTTGTTTGTTTAATTAGATCATGTCTTACCTCCCAATTTTATTCTGAGTAGATGGAATATACTCCTATGGGATGTTAGCTAATATCCTCAAAGGGCCAAATCACTTTTGATGGAGAGGAAAGAGACACACATAGACAAACCCTTTCACTGCCTTATGACATAGTGAGACTGGGAGTTGTCCTGGAAGCACCACCTGATTACACCACGGATTCCTAGAGAGGAGAGGACCAGTCGAGGGATTTTCAGTAAAATCTCAATGCAGAGAAGCTAGGAGTGAAGTCAGAACTTGATTAGAAGGCAGGGGGTTTGGCTTTTAGTTTGAGGGGAGAAACTCACATATCTGAATAAGAAAAATATCAAAATTATCAATATTTAAAGAAGTTTCACTATTCCAAAATACATATGGTTATGTCATCTAAGTAAACCTAAGTATTGTTCATTTGCAGTTCCACTCTAGTGTGAAAACATGATGAAAATTAGCATAGTACACAAGCCTAAAGGCCTCCTGGTATTAAAGGAACATAATCTATATTTAAAAGAAACTTGATAAGTGGTTGAAATTGTCTCTCTTCTTACATAGATAAGACTCTCAATCCTGGACATTCAATTAATTTATTTTGCAAAGAGTTTTCTTCATCAGTCAAGAGGGTAGCTTCAGGTTAGTCCCTGCAACAATATCCACAAATGTCATGATCATGAAATCCAAACTAATGAGCTTTCATTATATGAAGTCTCCGTAGCCTAGTGTTCTAGTGACTATGTCCATAAAGCAGTCTCCTAAGTATTGAGGACCACAGTGACACCCCTGTGCTGATAAGAGTAATAAAACTCTCCTTGACAATTGCTTGACTTCAAAGACCAATAGAATTTATTTTTATTGACCTCTTGTTGTTGTTGTTGAGCGCTATCGAGTTGGCTCCGACCTATAGTGACCCAGTGTAGGGTTTCTGAGGAGCAGCTGGTGTGCTTGAACCAACAACCTTACAGTTCAAACGGCTTTGCAGTCTGGTGCATTAACCCACAGCACCACACCAGGAGTCCAATAACTGAACTTTGTTGTTGTTAAGTGCCGTCAAGATGGTTCCTAATCATAGCAACACTGCATAGGGTTTCCAAGGAGCAGCTGGTGGGTTTGAACTGCCGACTTTGTGGTTCACAGTCCAGTTCAGTGCTGATCCTACCATGCCATACCAGGAGCCCTAGAAGGAAATCCTCTTAGATGACATCTAAAAATAAATGGGAACTGCAAGCGTCTGAACTTCTTTCTGTTGAAGTAACTTTATTAGACCAGCCAGTTCAAAAGAGGAAAATATGAGATGGATGAAAAATGCTAATACTCCCCTAGGGAAATTTGAGCCAATAGAGGGCCAAACCTCTTCTCAAGTTGATCTTTAAGTGAGGTGTTTCTGACAGATCAGTATGAGCACAGCATATTAGAAGCCCAATAAGAAAATAACCTTTCTAAATTGTCAGGTAATAAAATAGCCACATTCTAAACATTCCACGCAACATTCTAAACATTCCATTCAAGCTAAATATTCATTGTCCATTTGACCAGTTTGTACAAGGAATTGATTGTTGTTTTTTTGTGACCCGAATAAGAAAGGACTGACCAGAATATTATTGGGAGACAGATTCTTTTTGTTTTTTTTTTCCTTCTTACTTAATTAAAGTCATGCTAAACTACCTCATAGGGATGTGGAGTGTAATAGCTAATTAATAAATGTCAAGTGCTTAAAAATATAAACCTCTCTATATATGCTGCCTTTGTTTGTTTGCTAGCTTGAGATGTGCATGCCAAATCAACTAACTGGATATTTCATTGTAATATTCATGGTTATAAATTTGGCTTTATGTTTAGTTTACAAATATCTTGTCAAATGAAATGCTGCAAGTCCCAGCATGGATTGAGAGGATCAAACCCACATCTGGCACAGAGAGTACCTAGGGTACAAAATGCCCCTAGCTGCAAAACCAAAATGTGGTTGGTTGGTTTTTTCTTTAGCAGATTTTAACATAAGCACTATCCAAAGGGAGTGTCAAGGTTGGTTTTAAAGAATATATTAAATAATTTTGTATCCCACTGGTTAAAATACTAAGGTTTTTGTGATTTATAATAAAAAAATGAAATGGGTTTAAAGCTCTGCCTATAAAGTGCTTCATACTTCCTTCATATGTTTTGAGTGACAGATAAAGGGAAGTGACCTCGTTAAGCTATATACTTCTGAATATCTGCCTTGATTTGTGTCTTTATGGAAAAATGTTAAACACTGTCTGTCATTTAAAATGGTAGAGTCTAAAGAAAAAAGAATGAAATGAACATCTAAGAGTTTCATAGCAATATCATGAGAAGGCTCTATGGAAACTAGTTAGAACATCATTTTACTCTGACTCAACTTTGCTGCCATTTTTCTTTGTATGAGTGATTGCTCTTTAGTCACTATTCTGAGGAGCAGTTTTATTTGCTAATTCCAAATGCCTCAATTTAATTACCAATTCATTATAACCTTTAAAACCATATTTTATAACCGTCAAAGTATATGAGTGAAACAAAACTATAATTTTATCTGACACCCCGTCCCCTACCTCCAACTACCATTAGAAGGTTACCTTATTTCTGAAGCTCAGTCCAACTATTGTCATGTGCCAAATTTTCATGTCAATTGTGGCAACTTAAAGTCCAGGCTAAAGTTTTCTTATTCCACAGATGCCCAGTCATCAGCACCAGGGAAGACTGATTCAGCTTCAGAGACTTGAATTAAAGCACAGGTGACAGGTTTCGTTGGTAAACTTTATTTTTTAATTAAAGGGGAAAAAAAGTGAAATCACTGAAGGCAACAGTGAATTTTTCTCTGACATCCTGTTAGCAATTCTATTGGATTACTCTCATCACATTTTCTACTTGAATTGCTGTTCCTCAAATGAATGGATGGCCTACTATAACACCATTTATGAAGACCCCCAATAAGGTTTCCTTGTGGTGTCCAAGTCAATGGTCAAAGACTGTATTTGAGAACATTTAAAATAAACTGTATATTCGTATTATCTCTTGAAATTGTCTTCATAACAGGGGTGGGATCTTAATCAGTATATGTAATATAATCACATTAACTATAATGATTTTTTTTTGTGGATAGTTCAAAGATTTACCATGTTAGATCAATCTCAATCACATGCCCCATCAGTTCACTACTATGGCTATTAGTTGTTGTTGTTAGGTCCTATTGAGTTGGTAGCGACTCATAGTAACACTATGCACAACAGAACAAAACACTGCCCAGTCCTGGGCCAATATCACAATTGTTGCCAACTTGAGCCCACTGATGTTGCCACTTTGCTGATCCATCTTGCTGGGGGGGGGGGGGGGAATCTTCTTTTTTTTTTCTCTTATCCTCCACCTTACCAAACATGATATCCTTCTCCAGCAACTGGTCATTCCTTACAATATGTCCAAAGTATGAGAGATGATGTGTGGCCATCCTGGCCTCCAAGGAGCACTCTGGCTGCACTTCTTCCAACACAGATCTGCTGGTTCTTTAGGCAGTCCACGACACTTTCAACATTCTTCTCCAACACCATAAATCAAAAGCATCGATTCTTCTATGTTCCTCCTTATTCACTGTCCAGCTTTAGCAAGCATATTAGGTTATTGAAAATACCATGGCTTGGGTCAGGCACACCTTAGTCCTCAAGCTGACATCTTTGCTCTTCAAAACTTAAAAAAGGTCTTGTGCAATTTGCCTAATGTAATACATCGTTTGATCTCTTGACTGCTGCTTCCATGAGATTTGATAGTTGATCCAAGAAGAATGAAGTCCTTGACAACTTCAATCTTTTCTCCATTGATAAGAATGTTGTGTATTGGTCCAGTGCTGAGGATGTTTGTTTTCTTTACATTGAGATTCAATCCATACCAAAGAATGTGTTCTTTGATCTTCATCAGTAAATAATTTAAGTCCTCTTCACTTTCAGCAAGCAAGGTTGTATCAACTGCATATCGCAGGTTCTTAATGAGTCTTCCTCCAATCCTGATGCCACGTTCTTCTTCATATAACCAGATTCTAGGATTATTTGCTCAGCATACAAGTTGAATAAGTATGGTGAAAGAATACAACCCTGTCGCATACCTTTCTTAATTTTAATCCATTCAGTGTTCCCATGTTCTGTTCGAACAAATGCCTCTTGGTCCATGTACATACAGATTCCTCATGAGCATAATTAAGCGTTCCGGAATACTCATACTTTGCAATGTTGTCCATAGCTTGTCATGATCCACACAATCGAAAGCTTTTGCATAGTCAATAAAGCACAGGTAAACATCTTTGTGATATTCTCTCTTTTCAGCCAAGATCCATCAGATATAAGCAGTGATATCCCTCATTCCAAGCCTCTTCTGAATCTGGCTTGAACCTCTGGAAGTTCTGTCAATGTATGCTTGCAGCCATTTCTATATTACCTTTAGTAAAACTTGACTTGCATAGGATATCAACGATATTGTCTGATGATTTCCGCATTCCATTGGGTCACCTCTCTTTGGAATGGGCACAAATACAGATCTCTTCCAATCAATTGGCCAGATAGTTGTCTTCTAAATTTCTTATCATAGATCTGAGAAGTGTTTCTCTGCTATTCATAAAGTTTTCAATGACTAAATATTCAGAAGTAGTTCGTCACTCCATCTTCCTAGTTTGTCTTCATCTGGAAGCTCATCTGAAGCCTGTCCACCATGGGTGACCCTGCTGATATTTAAAATACCGGTGGCACAGCATCCAGAATCACAGCAACTCACAAGTCACCACATATGACAAACTGACAGACGAGTGGTGGTATCTGGCTATAGGGACCACATATTCAGAAATGTCCTTTTCTTCCTCATATTTTTGTTTAACTAGTACTCATTATTTATTTACTTTTCTTAAAAAAAGTGACCAATGACAAGAAATACAATCTGTATAAGGAGATTATTTGCTTTTTGGAATTTATACTTTTTAAAATGCAATGAGTTTCCATTGTTGACTATGTATAAACTCAGACTCACTGCCATTGAGTCAATTCCACTGATAGTAACCCTTTATAGAATTGCTGAGGCTTTGTGGGGGCAGAAAACTTCATTTTTCTCCTGTGGAACAACTAGTGGGTTTGAATTGTCCAACTTGCAGTTAGAAGCCCATGGCTTCTTCTAAAATCCAGTGACTCCTTGACTAGGTATTGTTATTGTTATTTTTATGTACCGTGGAGTCGATTCCGACTCATAGTGACCCTGCAAAGGGTTTCTGAGGCTGTAAATCTTTACAGGAGCAGAACACCTCATCTTTCTCCGGTGGAACTGCTGGTAGTTTTGAACTGCTGACCTTGAGGTTGACTCCTACTCATAACCACTATGCTACGCCCCAGAGCTCTTTAGTGTAGGTATAGATACTTTTAAAAGCCTCTTTATTTTTACTTTCTTTACCATTTAATTGAAGGCCAGTTACAGGCCCTTCTCTTACCTGCTTCATACAGACTCCCATCCATGTATCCTTTAGATATGGTGGTGGTGGTGTGCAGTGGAGTCAGTTCTGACTCATAGCGACCCTACCTGTAAATCTTTACAGGAGCAGAAAGCCTCATTTTTTCCCACAAAACAGCTGGTAGTTTCAAACTCAAGGTTAGCAGCTTGACTTGCAGCCACTATGCCACCGGAGAGAGTTTAATTGCAGTGAAAACTAATCAAGTACCCTATACAAGGTACCAGTGGGACATGTAATAACATGAACAGTCCACCTGGGGACATACATCAGCCATTTATTTCTTTTATTAATGTTGAAGGGTAAACAAACCAAGTACCTTTCAGTCACACATTGGTTTTGAGGCTGCTCATCTTCTCCAAAGAAGAATGAGTCTCTTTGCATGGACTTGGACTCAATCCTTATCCATTTTCATATAGCAATGCTGTCTTAGTTACTTTAGGGCCTTTTCTATGTAGATGTTGAGTATAGACCCTACTTTCACGATACATCTCTCTCAGATGAGACTGATTTGAAGAGAATAAATGATTTTTTTCATTTTCTGTTATCTTCTTTAGTCAAAGTTCATCTGATAGTACAGACAAGTACCTCTGAGAGAGGAAAATACACAAAAACCTACTTTCTCATTTGCAAACTCTAGTAATGCGGTTTAGAGAAAGTACTGAAGAGGTTACATGTGCTATGTTTATTATATGTGCATTTATTAACATAATAATTATTTATTGACTACAAAGTATCTCACAAGAAGTTGGCTTTAAAGGAAATGACACAGGAGTTTGGAAAAAAAAACACCTGTTTTTAGAATCTGATTAAGTTATTTGCTCTCTGATCTTACGTATATTATTAAATTTATATTGTCTATAATTTATCAATGTTTAAAGTGAGATTGTTGTTGTTGTTGTTACGTGCCTTCGAGTCGGTTCCGACCCATAGCGACCCTGTACAGGGTTTCCGAGGGTGTAAATCCTTACGGGAGTAGAAATTAGTGATTCTTTATATGATTATTAAGATCAAACAAACTCTCTTTCTTTCTGCATGTCTTCTATCCACCTCTTCCCACCATCCAATGTAATTTAAGACCATTTGATATGAGAGTTTGAGGAGACATATACAACTAGCTTGCCCAAATATGCCCATTTTTTAATATTCTCATTTAAAAAAAAAAAAAAAAGGTATAAAATAGAACCTTCCACATGAGAGAGTCATTGCTAGTATAACTCCTGTTGGAAATGGCTTTCCAGAAGAACAAAACCCATAATGTTCTACAAGCTTTCAATGTGAATTCTAGAGAGGCAACCTTATCTTCTCTGCCCTTACCACGCACCCCTGCATTACCCTTCACTTACTAGTCAAGTCTCATAACAGGCTCATGCATCATTTCTAGCAGACTGAAGGACTTTTAATAAATACAAGTAACTCATATTTGTACATGGTTCGAGGAGAGACATTAAGATACTGAATTTGGGAGCAGGCAGAGCAGAGTCCATCATATGTTTTCTAAATTGTTTGTATTTTTACATGCATGTAAGCATATAAAAAATGAAACTATTACATCATGATATATTCATTTCTTCACTCTTTTCTGTTATTTTATAAAGATGCAGGATGAATAGCACAGCTGTGGATTATTCCCCTTTGTTCTTTTGTCTCATGATAGGAGCCATTTAACTGCAAAAACAAAGTGGGATTTATGACTGCCAGTCTGTTTGAGTAGTAATAAATGTCAGGCAGCCATTGCTGAGTCATAAACTTTGTGAGTTTGAGGCTAACCCACTACATCAATCAGCTTACTACATGTGAGTTCCCCACTCCCACCTAAGAAAGTTAACTGACTACAAATGGATATCAAGATCTAAGAACTCAGCTCTGCAAATATGTCTACCTGTTGGTATTCTATTTTCATTCATTATTGTTGTTAAGTGCTGTCAAGTCAATTCTGGCCCATAGCAACCCTGTATAGAGGGTTTCCAAGGCTGTATATTTTAAGGGGAGCAGAAAGCCTCATCTTTCTCCCATGGAACTGTTGGTAGTATTGAACTCTGACCTTGAGATTAGCAGCCCAACTCGTAACCACTATTATTAGCAGACTAGAATTCTCGATTCTGTGTTCAGAAACCTTCCTTATGATTCTGCATTTGTAAGATAAGTACCTAATGTCAGAGAAGCAGGTATGTGTTGGTATGTAGCCAGAATCCTCATCACTAGAAGTTTGATGGGTTTGGAGCTTTGTTTTATTAGGGACACTACAGGGTTAGGAGGCCCACTTGACCCAGCCCCAAAGTCAATGAGACACCTGCCTGGACATGAGTGGGGTCTGGGAATATGCTGTTGTTATTCTACCTACAGCTTGTTGCACCTGAGCTCCTCAGAGTACTAGATAAACATCAGATCACAGTCTCCCTATACTCTAAACACTGTACTCCCTCAATTACAATGTTGTGTCCAGTGAACCTGATTGCTTTGCTCAGAAACCTGATCATTTATTCCCATTCCTAGAGCCCAATTCCTAAATATACTTCATGTTTATTTTGCTTGCACCCCCTGTGTTGATGGTGTGCAATTCAGACTCTTCATTTCAATCATGACTCTTGTTCTCCTGAGTGGTTCATCTACATCAGGTATTCTTGGCTTACAACTGTCTTCATTTTAGGAATCTTCTCATCATCTGTGAATGGGACCTCAGTAGTCCTGACAGATGGTAAAAGAAGAAATAAAAAAGGCATACATTTGTAAGGTCTATACACATTAAAAACCAAACAAAACAGGTTCACTAGTTCAAATTATCTAAAGGGATTAAAGAAGTCAGTCACAGAATAATCACAAATGTAATTTGCAACTCTGCCCAGGAGTTGGGAGGCATCAAGATGTAGTAACAAGAAGGGAGCTGACATGCAGGAGGTTGGTTTTTAGTCACATTCTGCCAGTAGAGAATAGTGGACATTTATGAAACAAGCAATTTATTTCTCTCCCAGATCAGATTTCTTGGTTAAGACAAAGGAGATGGATTAGATGACTCCAGTGGCTGTAAAAAATATGAAGTTAATGGGATATTAAAGAAAACTGGCCATGCATTTATACCATCATGCAATATAATGAAGCAGTACCTTCTGCTTTAAGATTATTTCGGTATTCAGGAATGCGAATTGAAGAAGATAGCTAAGATGCCACCTGCATCATTAAATGGAGTTTGTAATTACTTTGCCCAGAACATTCCACTATCATAAACTCCTGAGGATGTCCAGAGTTTCTGGCATTTTACCTTTGCTCTTAGCTACAACAGAATCATAGCTGGTGCTTCTCCATTAACTCCCATATAATGATCTCTGACTCATTCACTCTTCATTGCCCTGAATGTACACTTGCCTCTTGCGACACTGGTTTCTACTCACAATGACAAAACTACCTTAATTTTCTAAACAAAATGTGTTAGGAAATAAAAACAATTTTTTTATTTTTATTTTTAAAGAAAGCGTTTAATCCAGAATCAAATCAACACATAGCTCTAGGGCGGCAGAAGGAGAGCTCCCATGACAGTCACTGACAATCACAGTTTTGAAACCTAGGTGTCCTCAAAAACACAGATGTGAATCTGCCATCAATCATTGCCCAGAGGCATCCCATTATCTGCCAGCCGCTGTGTTTGCTTCCCAAAAATGTTCCGCTACTATTCCCTGCACCTAAGTCACAAAGAAACAGCACACACCAGAGAGCACTATAAAAAGAAATGATGGCAGGATATTAAATGTCTGTAACAGAACAGAAAAAACTAGAAGGGGCACTTCTTGCACTGGACAGTGAGGTTGAGAGCAAGGCCTGGAGAACATGAGCCCTTCATGTTCTTGGGCACAGGGCCCTAGCGACTTTCAGTCTTGTAGCTCTCTCCTATCGATCCCATTCAAAGCTGCCTCACTATTGAGAGACATGAAATCACTGCCTGCTGTTGTGGAGAACGCCCACTCAGAGCGGGATGGGACAAAGGGAACAATGGAGATAAAGCTTTGGAGCACAGCATATCTCAGGAAAAGAATCGCTCGGTAATAACACAGGCCCCACATGGTATGAATGCTCACTGCAGGGAGAAAACTCGCTTGTGTAATAATGGTTGTTAGGATGGAGAATGTAAATAACAAGGAGAGTTTAAATTGAATATTTGACAACACTGAAATCCTGTGAGCGTGCATTGAATTCTTATTTTTAAAAAAAAGAAAAAATAGCTTTATTTTAACAGAAAGTCTGCAAAGGCATCAAACAAATCCGTTGTATCACTTAGTACGGAAGTATTTTCTCTCTTCCTCACAGTTGGAAATGATGGATACTGTCTCCTATATGAGGAAAACAAGAAGTCCCTTGGAAGAAAATGTTTTTGGTGATTACTTAAGCCAATTTGCTTCCTAAATGACAAGACTGGCAAATAGCCCATCATCACAATGCATATCAAATGATAGTAATGTTCCCTAGAAATATTAAGGCACCGTATTTGTTTTACTTCCCAGACAGGGAGGACCGGGGAGGATGGGAGAACTGGTTTGGGCTACTGCAGAAGCAAGCAAAGCAAGGGTTCCAGCTAGTTAGGGGACAGTGTAGCAAAGAAGGGGACATGGCAAGAGAAATTCAGGGAAAATCGGGACTTCAGCAAAGGAGAAACGTTTAAAAGGTTTTCTGAAATTTCTTTGGCAAGATAATACTCATCCAAAGAGGACAAGTTGAGAACTAAACTTTCTCAGTGTTACCTAAACCGGAGAAAGACCAAAACTTTGCATGAGGCCTGTGGAACATTCTGCAAGCCCCTTCTTAAGTCTCATTAAAGGCTACAAAATTTCTGGTTCCCATTCTGTCATAAGTACTGAGAATCAGGAAAAGTCATACCGCCTTTCTGGGCCTCACTTTTCTTGTCTCTAAAATGTGAGGTTGGTATGAGTTGATCCATCCGGTTCCTGTTCAGGTCGGTTCATTCTAGCCTGAACTTCTTACCTAGTCTTCTCTCCAACTGAGCTCCACCTCTTCTGTAAAACAAAGTCGCAGGAATAACTCCCTCTGTTTAACTGAGAGGGATAATACATTTTGCTTTATTCCAATTTCCCCTTCCAAATGTGCATACCTTCTAAGCACAAGACCTTTAGAAAAGGAGAGGCTGAGGGGACCTGATCTGCAGAGAACACCCCTGACAATGCTTCCTTGCTGTGGAATAATGATCGTTGTCACAGATCCCAGCTTGTGTGCCCTCCCAATTGGGCACCACAGATAGATCCATAGCATGCCTCAGCAAGAACATGGAAGAAGCTGTATCTGGGAAGACACTAAAGAGAATAAACAAACTGTAAACTCCTACCACAGAAAGAATTGTTTGGAAGGTCCATGGAACAATTTCTAAATGGCCTTGCAAACACAAATGTGATTTAGTGATTTGGAACATTATTCCTATCTGTTTAGGATTGAACTGTGTCCCTCTGCCCCCAAATATGTGTTGGAATCCTAATCCTTAAACTGATGTATATAATCTTATTTGGGAATTGACGTTTCTTTGCTATTTTAATGTGGTCATATCAATGTAGGCTGGGTCCTAAACCCATTCACTCCTGGGTTATAAAGACAGCAGCATAGAAGCAGAAAAAAGCTAGCACAAATGGAAGAAAGGTAGACGTGCTATTGTAGGTCTTATTTCAGTATAGTTCAGAGGTTGAAAAGACCATATAGAACCATGCATACAGATTAAGAAGAAAGTTGTGTATATTTGGACAGTACAGTTTTTAATGTCTGCTTGTGTTTCTGACCAAAGGGACCAGGACATAAACTGTTGACTGTCACAGACTTTGAAGTTCTAATTAGAAATTCATTTATTAAACACAAAATTGGTATTTGAATTTATGTACATCGAATATTGTGACTGCTTATTGTTCTAAAGGATCAACAACACTACGCTAAATAGAATAGTGTGAAGCCCTCAAAACACAGATGAAATACTGCCTATTTGATTAAAGACTATTGTTTTCTACTGTTCACTGAAAATAACTTGTCATGTTTATTTTTCCTGGTAATTTGTGAAGTATTGCAGGCCAGCGGAACCATCTACATGAGTTAGCCATATCTTACATGTTGCCCGACTAACAGTTTTTGGACTGTTTATCCTTTTCCCATCTAAACCATTTCTCCCAAAATCCAGGGGGATAGATGAAGTGAGATCATTCTTTGGAGTCGTACAATGGTTTCATTATTCACATGTTTGTAGAAGGCTATAGATAATTTATGTGTGCCTTCAATGAGAAAAGTCTATTAAATATAGTAACTTTGGCAAAAGAAAATTAGATACATCTCATTAATCATCCTCTAAAAGTAAGCTAAAACAACTTCTACAGAGACCAAATGTAGACAAACTGGTTATTTTCACCAATTTGCTGTTGAAGTAATTGTCAGACATGGAACATTTATGATAGCTGAGTGCACACTAATTAACAAATCATAGCTAACAATACTTGCCTTTGGAATTTGGTCAGATTCCCAAGCCAGAGCTGGTTACAGATGAACGAGAGAGAAAGGGGTGCTCTTTTCAAACTTGTCATAACCTACAGGTGACAGCACTCTTCTCTAGAACCAGGTACCTGTGGCATTACTACTCCCTTCCAACACTAATAGTCTCTGAGTTTATCCTTCTACAGCCCAAGATTTGTTTCCAATAACAAAGGATTACACATTCCACAGATTTAATATCAGGAAGTGTCTCACAGATGTATCAAGAATCTGCACATCAGTTCTTAACATTGTAAATGTACTGATGATCCTAAGAAAAGAATGGAGGGTTCAGTTTGGAGTTGTGCAAGTCCTAAAACAAGGGACTACTCTGGACTTGCACAAAAATTGTTTCTATAGCATGTCACCACAATAACACTGAATTATTGTGTTATCATTGATTTTGCCATAATTCTTACTGTTTTTTGCATGTTGGACAAGTTTTTTAGTCCTTCAGAATTGACACTACAGTCTTATGACTCCCTTCCACAAATACATATTTATTTGTCATGTTTTAAAATCCCCTTTCAATTTTTTAAATGAATTGCTTTTACTCTTTTTTCCCCATCTTCAACAAATGTCTTCCTGTCGGTACTTAAAACAGCTTCTGCTTGAGTACTTATTGCACCTGTTGCGCTTAATGACATTTAAAAAAAATTTAATATGAAGTCCAAACAGCAAAAACAAACAAAGATAATGACTGATTCAATCATATAAGCATAAGACTACATCTGTTGGTGGTAGTCATAATTGATGCTCTTTGGCTCTGGCATATAGCTCTGCTTGTTCTTTTGAATCTTCTTTATCTGACACTTAGTAAGCAGAAAAGCTTCAGTAGCTGAGTTACAACAGCAAAAAACAAACCCCAATTTCTTTCATACCTACTTAGAGTGTGCAAAGCTGTCCCAGGCTACCCTATCTGGGCCCAGAGCCTACCATCTGGAAGCAGGATATAGTCAAAATGCTTGCATCCTTGACTTACCTGAGCACCCTTACCTTCATTATTTTCATGAAGATTCTATGTTCTACAGCAGAGACCAACCTTGTTCTGTAACCTGCGAGTGAGATGCTAGAAAGCAAGAACAGCAAGTTCCTAATAGACACCATCAGCCCCTCCCCCTTGCACAGTGCACACTCCTGTGGACGTGCTGAGCTCTAATGGCCTGCTCCATTCCTCTCCTCCCTGTCTCATAGGCCTCTGGATTATCCATGAAATCTTTGTTTCCTTTGTCACCAGTAGATGTGGAGGAAGGAAAAGAGTGCTTCCTAATGTAGTTATTGGAACAAGGGCCAGCTCTTTAATTTCTGTCAATTCCTTTCCTTTGGTCAGAATTTAAAGAATGACCCTGGTTCTGTTCATGCTTTTTCCCATTTGTCCTTTGCACTTCGAAAGTTTCCCTTTCATATTATTGTTTAAAATTCAATCTTCAACTTCCCTCTCTGGAATTTAGGAGCAATATAACCAGTTTTAAAGTACAGGTTGAGGATTCAGTAAGATAGTATTTGCAGAGTGTCTCCCCATCATCATCAAGTTGATACCAACTCACAGGGATCCTATAGGGCAGACTCAAACTGCACTATGTTTTGGTCAAAAGGATTTCAAAATTGTTTGATGCATAAGTTTCATAGCTATTATGCTCATGTTATGAATTATATGTTTCACATTAGAAACAAACCTTCTTTATCATGCTTAATTCTTTACACTTTGTTTTCTATTATTTATTGTCCATTCTCCTTTGTTTTCACTTTAGTTTACTTTTCCTGTGTTGTTAGCTGCTGTTGAGTCAACGCTGGCTCATGACAACTTTATATATAATGGAATGAAACATTGCTCAGTCCTCTATTATCCTTACAACCTTTCGTATTTCCAAAACCATTGTTACAGCCACAGTATTAGTTCATATATTTGCTTGCCTCCTCCCCTTTTCATCTTATGTCATCTTATTTTAGATGTGCTTCTTACAAAAAGTGTGTTATTGAGTATTTTTAAACACTGACTGAAAGTCTTTTACAAAAAACAAAAAACCACAACTAAACCAATATATATCTTGACGTATAATTTAATCACATAGATGTTTTGCTAGCTTCTTTTTACATTTAACAAGAATTAGAGAGGTTCCAGGTCAGGGCTGGATTCTACTGTAGAAAATGGAGTGCTCATGGAAAAAAAAGTCTCATCCAGGACAGTACAACTGTCTGAAGGTATCATCAAAAATCTATATTCTGTCTGTCCTTCTACTCTACTGTTCTGAGCATACTTGTGCTTGTTTCTGGACTGATTTTCTTTCTGGGCACAAGTCTCAATAAAACATATTCTTGCTTTCAAGACACAGATATTTGACATTCCTCCTAGGAAGAAGTGGTCTGTGCCTCCTCATTTGAATCTGGACTGGGTTTTTTGTATGAATTAAAATTATTAATTTGGTGCTGTGGGTTAACAGATATCACAGATGTGATGCAGTGTTGTTTTCAGGTTCAAGCCTTAAAGTCTTGGAGTTTCCAAGTCCCTTCTTGTTCACGGCCCTGAATTACAATATAATAAACCCCACCATCCTGCCGGAGTAACTGCAGCATGATCATGAAGCTATATGAGGAAGAAAAGGGACATGACTGAGCCCATCCTTCCAAATGTCCCCACCACAGTGCTTATTACAGGAAAGTGAATGTGTCTGGACATGCCAGACCAACCCACTTGCCAGCTGACTGGTTATTTTAAGGCACTATCTTTGGACTAGTTTGTACAGAAATAGATTACCAACCATATGTATATGAAGAGAAAATTATGAAACAACATGAAAGTGCAGTGGTAGCTGTTGAGGAGAATAGATTTTAGTAGTAAATGAAGCAACTGTTTAATATTGTTGCTGTTAGGGTCAATTTTGACTCATTGTCACCCTATATACAACAGGTCAAAACACTGTCTAGTCCTGCACCACCTTACAATTGTTGCCAGACTTGATCCCATTGTTACGGTCATTGTGTCAGTCCATCTCATTGAGGGTCTTTCTCTTTCTCTCTGACCCTAGACCAAGTAGGATCTCCTTTTCCTGGAACCTGTTTCTAACCAATGAGCTATATGCTACAAATCTAAATTTATGTATACTTTCTTTTTTCAATTTCATGTTTTCTATATTTTTTAGTTAGGCATCTTTCAGTGGCAAATGGAAAATATCTAACTCAAATCAGCATAATCCAAAAGTAAAGTCACTGATCTTCAGAACTAAGAAAGACAAGATCTGAGGTAGGGCACAGACATCCAGGAGAAGCAGCAGGGACCAGGTCTAGAGGGACTGAACCTTGAACCCACCCCACCCTCACTCATTACTATTCTTATCTGCTTGCTGTGCCCTGCAGACAAGTTCACATCACAGGGATGCTTGTTGACAGCCCAAGTATATTTTCTTAAGCAGTCCTGATGCTGACTCCTATTGGTTAGATCTTACTCTGCTCACTCCTGTGGACTGAGGTTGAAGAGATTGGTCTATGGGATAAAGGAGAAACTGGAAACATGGAGACAGTATAAAACAATGCTTATAATAATTATTATTGTTGTCAGAAAGTTACTCTACTTGAATTTACTGAACAAATTCAGAAGGATTTCTAGAGAAGAAATATTTTAATAAAATGCAACCAGGTGTATGTATTATTACTTGAAAAATGCAGAGTTTTAGGGTAAATTATAATTATTAGTAAGCTCTCGCTAAGTGCAAAATTGGAGTCCTGGTTTGGTGCTGTGGGTTAATGCACTGCACTGCAATGTCAATTTGAACCACAGAGTCAGCAGTTCAAGCTCACCAGCTGCTCCCTGGAAACCCTATACAGAGTCACTATGGATTGGAACCAACTCAATAGCACATGACAACAGCAAGTGAAAACTATGATATGACTAAGCAAGATTAAAATGAAGGTGTGACCTTAAGAGTCTTATAATCTAGTTCCATCACACTATACAGAGCAGATTGTCACTTTTACATTCAACAAATCATGTACTTCCTTTCATCTCAGTTGCAATTCCTTTAATGTAATATCACTTATCCTACTTCCTTCCTGAGTTTCCTACTTCCGGTTTTCCTCATTTCCTAATCCTTAAGAATTTTGTCCTTAGGTAAATGCTGCACTTTTGATCTCAAATGGTTAACCATTTATGAGATGCATACCTCACTATGTTATTATGTTGTTGTCCCCATTACTTATCTTTTGTTTGGTGAAACTTGAGCAATGGGAATGCGTTCAGCTCCAGACCTGAAGAGTGACCAACATCTATAGTGTCAAGGTTCTAGCAGTTTCTTTCTGACCAGTAAGCCTGGATTTCTTTTATGATTTTGAGTTTTCTTCCACATTTTCTCCCTCTCTATCCAGAACCTTCTAATGCGATCCCTTTCAGAGTAGTTGGTACTGGTAGCCTGGTCAACGAGTTCCTCTGGTCTTATGGTTGTGAAGACTGATGTTCATGTGTTCTATTTATCCATTGGACTAATTGCTTCCACAGGTCTTCAGTTTTCATCACTCCTCTTTCCTCTGGACAAGAAGAGACCATAATTGTATCTTAGATGGCCATTCATGAGTTTTTAAGATCCTTGTTGCTATTGACCAAAGTAGGATATAGAACAGTCTTCATGGACAATGTTAAAGCAATTGACCATGTTACGTTAATTGACCCCAAGACTATGGTTCTAAGCCCCAAGGACCAGCATATCATTCCCTCAAGGTGTTTGGCAACGTTTAAGATTTTTTCATAATTTTGTCCCCTGTATGTGCTATCACATTCATGGATATGTTTGCATAAAAATAACAAAATACACACGTACAAATATCCTTTGTCAAATCTTTATATATTATGGGTATATTCCCACTCTCTCTTTGATACTCATTCAGTGTGTGTATCTATTCATGTTTCTATCCATAAAATCCCCTGTCATTTAGTAGATTCTGGCTCTCAGTGACTCTATATAGGGTTTCTAAAGCTGTAAATCTTTATGAGAGCAGAAAAGCTCTTCTTTTTCCTGTATTGAGTTTGAACTGTTGATCTTGAGGTTAACATTACAGGTGTTATCCTACAGGGCCACCATATTTGTTGTTGTTAAATACCGTCAAGTGGATTCTGACCCATAGAGACCCTGTATAGTGTTTCTGAGGAGCGCTGGTGAGCTTGAACCACTGGTTCAAACTGACTTTGAAGTCCATAGCACCACACTAGGATTCACACACAGGGTCACCATAGATCACTGTTATTACAGGATTGTGTATAGACCAATAATTACTTCTTTTCTCTTTAGCTCTTGCACTACTCTGTGTTTTTCCCTGCCTTTATCATTTTTTGCCAACCTCCCTCTTGTATATTGCCTTCCCTGTCAGCCATGTTAACATGTGTCTACCCTCAAGCTAGTGAATTACTCCCTTTCCCCTTCCATCCTGGTAACAATCAAGAATGTCTTTTTTAGTGTGAAAACTTTTTCTTGATTTCTTACAATAGTGGTCTCTTACAATATTTGTCTTATTTTAATTCACTAATTTCACTTGGAGTCCTGGTGTTGCACTGTGGGTTAATGTGCTGGACTGCAAAGTCAGTTTGAACTGCAAGGTCAGTGGTTCAAGCTCACAAGTTGCTCCTCAGAAACCCTATATAGGGTTGCTATAGGTCAGAACCAAATTTATGGCACACAACAGCAAAAATTTCACTTGGATTCCTGTTGTGCTTATACACATGTTACGTGTATGTACCAAAGTGTGTTTATCCATTCTTCCATTGATAGAAATTTAGGATTCTCCACCTCCTTGCTATTGTGAATACTGCTGCGAGGAACATAGGTGTGCATACATTTACTCGTGTCATGGCTCTTAGTTCTCTAGAATAAATACATGGATTGCTTGTTTAGATGGTATTTCTAGTGTCAGCCTTTTGAGGAAACATCACAGTGTTTGCATCATTTTACAGTCCTACCAACAGTGTATGAGGGTTCCAGTCTCTCCATACCTTCTCCAGCATTCGTTGTTTTCTGTTTTTTTGAAGTTTGCTATTTATGCTGAGGTGTGGCACTGTGGGATAAAGCACTGGACCACCAGGTTGGTTTGAAATACAAGGTTAGCAGTACAAACTCACCAGCTATTCCTAGGAAACTCTATACAGGGTCACAAGTCAGAATCGACTCAACATTTAACAACAATGGCTAAAGACAGCGAGTATTTCTTCGTACATTTGTTGACAGCCAGTGTCTTCTTTGGTGAAGTGTCTGTTAATGTCTTCTGACTAATTTTTAATTGGATTATTTGTCTGTTTTTATTGAGATGTAGAAATTTTATAAAAATTTTAGAGATTAGTCCCTTCATTGCTATATCTTTTTTCTTAGCATCTAGATTCTCTTTTAACTCTTTTGATGAAATCTTTTAATGTTCATATGTGTCTAATTTTTAGGAGGTCCTAGTCATCTAGTTTGTCTTCTACTGGTCGTGTGTTTTCAGTTATGTTTGACAGTGTATTTATGCTATGAATCAGGTTCTTAAGTTTTTCCCTTCATTTTCCCATTGATGATCTTCATAGTTCTAGGTTTTAAATTTAGATCTTTGATCTATTTTGTGTTTGTTTTTATATATGGTGTGAGATATGGGTCTTGTTTCATTCTTATGCAAATGGATATCCAGTTTTGCCAGCATTATTTATTAAAGATGCTGTCTTCTCCAATAAATGTGCTTTGGCCCTTTGTCAAATATCTGCTGATAATTGGTGGATGGGTTTACTTCTGGAATCTCAGTTCTGTTATATTGATCTATGTGTTTTCATTGTTTAAGTACAAGGCTGTTTAGATGACTATGATTGTGTAGTAGTTTTTGAGACTGGGAAGTGAGAGGTTACGTTGCTCTTCATTATTAATGCTTTCTTATCTGGTGTCTCTTTGCTTTCCATATAAAGTTGGTTATTAGTTTTTCCATCTCTTTAAAGGATAATGTTGGAATCTGGATTGGGATTGCATTATCTCTGTAAATCACTTTGGGTAGTATTGACATTTTCAGAACATTAAGTGTCATTATCCATGCACATAGTATAGTCTGTAGGTCTCTTTTGTTTTCTTGTAATAGTGTTTTGTAGTTTTCTTTGCATAGGTCTTTTGTTTCTCAGGGTAGATTTGTTCTTAAGCATTTCATCTTTTGTGTGGCTATTGTTAATAATAATGTTTTCTTAATTTTTATCACAATTTTCTTAGAGTAAAAGAATTCAACTGATTTTTATATATTGATCATGTACCCTGCTACTTTGTTGAATCTTTCAATGAGTTCCAATAATTTTCTCATCAAGTCTTTAGGATTTTTCTATGTATAGAATCATATCTGCAAATAGAGTTTTACTTCTTTACAACAACAACAACAACAACACTGCCAATATGAATGCCTTTCATGTCCTGTTTTTGCCTTATAGTATGGACAAAGATTTCCAGCACAATACTGAATAGGAGTTGTGATAAAGGACAGCCTTGTTGGGTTCCTGTTTGCAAGGAACAAGAATGTTTTTCATTTCTCTATGTTGAAAGTATTGTTGGTCATTGGTTTTGCCATTAATTACATTGAGGAATTTCCTTTCTATTTTCTTGAGTGTTTTTATCAGGAATGGATGTTGGATCTTGTTACATGCCTTTTCTGCAGCAGTAGATATGATCATGTGTTATTTTCCTTTGTTTTGTTTATGTACTATATCACATTGATTGTTTTTCTAATATTGAGCCTTCCTTGCATAATTGGTTTAAATCTCACTTGGTCATGACATATTATTTTTATGATATGTTGTTGGATTTTATTGGCTAGGATTTTTTTGAGAATTTTTGTATCTATGTTAATGAGGGCTATTCGTCTAGAATTTTCTTTTTTAGTGATGTCTTTGCTTTTTGGTATGTGGATATATTTGCTTCATAAAATGGACTCAAGAGTTTTTCATTCTTTCCTATATTTTGGAATAGTTTGAGTAGAATTAATATCAGCCGTTCTCTGAATGTTTGGTAGAATTCACCAGTAAAGCTGGCTGGGCAAAGACTTTTTGTTGTTGGGAATTTTTAATGACTGGATCCGTTTTTTTGTTTTTGTTTTTTATGTTGTTGTTGTTATCAGGTGCCATTGAGTCAGAACCGACCCCATGCACAGCAGAACAAAACAATGTCTGATCCTGGGCCAACCTCACTACCGCTGCCACACTTGACGCCATCACTGATGCCACCTGTCTGATCCATCTCGTTGGGGGTCTTCCTCTTTTTCTCTGACCCTCCATCTTACCCAACATGACATCCTTCTCTAGTGACTATTCCCTCTTGACAATATGTCCAAAGTATGAGAGACGAAGTTTAGCCATCTTGGCCTCCAAGGAGCACTAAGTTCTGTACAAATTTTATACTTCAGTGTGTGTTATTTTAGATAGGTAGTGTGTGTCTCAAATTTTGTCCACTTAGTATAGATTTTCAAGTTTGATGGAGTATAATTCTTCATAGTATTGCTATTATTCTTTTTATTTCCATTGATTTTTATTTGCATCTTCTCCCTTTCTTTGTTTGATTTTATTAATCCTTTTGAAGAACTAACTTCATGCCTTGTTGATTCTTTCAATTGTTTTTCTGCTTCATTAACTTGTGCTCTAATCATTATAAGTTATTTTCTTTTGGTGGCTATAGCTTTCCTTTACTGTTATTTTTCTAATTGTTGGAAATTTGAACTTAAGGTTTTGATTTTGGTTTTCTCCTCTTTGAATGTGTATTTTTGCTATAAATTGTCCTCTGATTACTGATTTTTTTGTGTTCCAAAAGTTTGGGTATGTTGTGTTTTCATTATTGTTTGAGTCAAGGAATTTTTTAATTTCATATTTTGTTTCTTCTATTAGTCATTAATTTTTAAGCAAGGTGTTGGTCAGTTCCTATATATTTTATTTAATGTCTTTCCTCTTTCTATTGTTGATTTCTAACTGTATAGTATTGTGATATGGAAAGCTGCTTTGTAGTATTTTGCTTTTTTTTTATTTTTTTATTTTTTGAACCTTGCTTTTGGGTCTAAAATAATATGATCTGTTCTGGAGAATGCTTCATGTGCAATGGAAATTAATGTATATTGTGCTGTTATTGGGTTGAGTGCCCTGTATAAGTCTGTGAGTTCAAGGTGGTTGACTGTGTTGTTTAGTTCTTCTGGGTCTTTGTTGAGTTTCTACTAGCTGTCTGTCCTTCATCAAAAAGTGGTACTTAAAAATGTCCTGCTTTTATTGTAGAATAGTCTATTTCTTTCCTCAATTCTATTAGAGTTTGATTTATGCATTTTAAGGCTCTTTCGTTGGGAGCAAAGATATTTATTATGACTATAACCTCTTCTTTTATTGACCCTTTAATCATCATATAATGACCACAGATGTAGTCAATTTGATTTCTGTATATTCCACCTGGTGAGTTCCATGTGCATAGTGGTTTTTTATATTGTTTGAAAAAGGTATTTACAGTGAACAAGTCATTGGTCTTGCAAATTCTATCATGTGATCTCCAGCATCATTTCTATCACCAAGGCCATATTTTCCAACCACTGATCCTTCCTCTTTGATTCTAACCTTTGAATTTCAATTGCCAGTAATTATTAATACATCTTGATTGAATGTTGGATGAATTTCAGATTGAAGAAGTTGGTAGAATTCTTCAATTTCATCAGCATTGGCTTTAGTGGTTGGTGTGTCAATTTGGATAATAGTGATATTAACTGGAACTCCTTGTAGGCATTTGGATATAATCCTATCACAGACAGCACTGTACTTCATGACTGTTCTTGATATGTTCATTTTGATAATGAATGCAATGCCATTCTTCTTCAATTTGTTATTTCTGATATAGTAAACCATGTGATTGTCAGATTGAAAACAGCCAATACCAGTCCACATCAGTTCACTAATGCCTAGGATATAGATGTTTATGCATTCCGTTTCATTTACAACAATTTCCAATTGTTCTTGATTCATGTTTCATACATCCCATGTTCTGATTAGTCATGGATGTTTAAAGCTGTTTCTCTTTATTTTGAATTATGTCCCATCAGCAAATGAAGATCCCGCAGTCTTTACTCCATTATTGTCATCACATCACGGTCAACTGTACTTTGAGGAGGCAGCTCTTCTGCCCCATTCGTATTTTGAGTGCCTTCCAACTGAAGGGACTCATCTTCCAGCACTAAATTTGACAGTGTTCCACTACTACTCATAACGTTTTCAGTGACTCACTATTCGGTTCATCTAATCTTAGTCTGTCTTTCTCTGCAATATAAGCTGAAACCTGTGGTGACTCTGCTGGTATTCAAAATACCCATGGAATAGATTCCATAATCACAGCAACACACAAGCCACCTTGGTACGACAAACTGACAGGTGAGTGGTGTCAGTTCTTCTAGCAGGCCAAATTTGAGAGCTTTGTCTTCAGTCTCATTAGTTTGACCTTCCAATGATTGATTCAGATCTACTCCTTTGCCCTTTCGTATTTTATCCATTACAGAAAGTTGAGTATTAATCTTCCTGATTTCTATTTCAAGTTTTTTTATTGTTTCAAATTTTTCATTTATGTAGTCTGTTTGTTTTTATAGTGTTTTCCTGAATTCTTCTACAGTTTTTTTGCTTTGTTCTCCTTGTTTCCATATGCTGCTTTATCAATCTTTCTCACAATGCATTGAAAGTACTTAAATATTATTGTTTTGAATTCTTTACTGTTGTTGTTGTTGTTGTTAGGTGCCATCGAGTGGTACTGACTCTTAGCCACCTTATACACAGCAGAATGAAACACTACCCAATCCTGGGTCAACCTCACTACTGTTGCCATGCATGAGTCCATCGATTTTGTCACTTGGCCAATCCATCTCGTTGGGGGTCTTCCTCTTTTTCTCTGACCCTCCACCTTACCAAACATGATATCTTTCTCCAGTGACTGGTCCCGCCTGACAACATGACCAAAGTATGAGAGACGAAGTTTGGTCATCTTGGCCTCCAAGGCGCACTTTGGATCCATTGTTTCTTTTGGCAGCCCATGGCACTTTCAATATTCTCCTCCAACACCATAACTCAAAAGCATCAATTCTTTACTAGGTAGTTCCAATATCTTCTCTTCTTCTTTAGAAACATATTCTTGCTCTGCATCTTGGGCTCTTGTTTGAATTACTCTATTTTGTTTCTTTTTGTGAACTTAAATTGTCTGCTGTCTTTGAGACATTGTGGTGTTCTTGCATTTGCACTTAATTGCTGGTTGTATGTTCCTGTGTTCTGAGGTATTGATCACCTGTCTCTTGGTCAGTGGGGTTAGAGCATGGAGGCTTGTGATGAGTTCTTCATTCACCATTTGTGCAGTTCACTTCAGGGTGGGTTTAGTTCATGCTGGCTGTGATCTATTATTGATCAGGTTGCATAGGAGGTGGTAGTGGCTCTCAGTGAGTGGTGCTGCAGAAGATACATTGGTGACTGGGATATATGGACACAGTTGCTATCTTCTCTCAGGTGGGATAAGAAGAAACACACATCCAGAATTGATAAAACAAACAAACAAGTAAAATAATAAAGAAACAACAGCAGAGAAGTCAGTAGCAAGAAAAATATACAATAATAACTAAAAAGAGGAATAAAAGGAAAATATAACTATGTAAGAAAAAAAAAGAACAAATACAAAGAAAGGAAAAAAACACTAAACAAAACTAGAGAGAGAGAAGAAATAAAAAGAGACAAGAGAATAGTCAGGAAAAATTAAGAGGAAACAAGAAAGAAGTGGAGAGGGGGTTAAAGAGAAACAGAAAAAAGGAAGAAGGGCAAATGGAGAAGTAAGGATAAGAAATAAGGGAAGCAAAACAAAAGAAAAGGAGAAAAGATAAAACAACAGCAAAAGGAAAAAAATTAAGGTAGAGACTAGACCCAGAGAGGAGAAAACTGTGTTGGGGGCAGAGGGGAGGGGCAGGGGAGGGGGGGCTCCCAACCAAGAAGCTCAAAAAGCAGTAGGGGGAAGGATGAGATGGTTTCCCTAGACCTAGAGGAGTTCCTGTAGGTCTAGGTGTTACCTGTATTTAGGGCACCTGGTCAGCAAGCAGTTTGTGCAGCCCTAATGGTGGCTGAGGTCATGGTCTTTGTTCCCATAAGGAACTCTCAGGCTCAAAGGACAGCTGGTGGCAGGGTGGCTGGTTATGAAACTTCCTGCTAGTCTAGGGCTGGCTGGCGACCAACATTGCAAGTTCTGCAGGTCTGAAGGAGAGTTCACCTACTTTCAGACAGTGGGTTAGTGCCCAATTCACAATGACTCAGCTTTCAATGACATAGCTCTAACTTCTAGCGGGACAGGTGCTGTGCAGGGGATGGATGAGCCTGGGAACTGGCCATACCTCCAGTTACCAGAGAAGTGTGAGAAACAAGAGAGAATTGCACCTTTCTTGTCACCAGCAACCAGTATGCATCTGCTCTGGCAGGCCATTCCTTGGATCTAGAGCTATTTGCATAAAGTAAAAATAATCACAATGAGTCAGGCCAGTCTACAGTTCACATGCCTGTGATGTTTTTCTCACCACCCATGTTCAGCTCATTCTCCTAGTCAGTGTTCAATATACTTCTCTGTCCTTTTTCTAAAGTTTAGGGTTCTAGCTACTGCTAGATACCATATGAACCTGTTTCTGTTTCATTTGGTCTCTTGGTCTCTCATATCTTTGCTACAGAGGGACTGGGCATTTCTGCCAAGTCTGTTCATTAGGTTTGCAGTCTCAGAAAACCTAAGCAAGGGGCAGTTTTACTTTGTCCTATAGTGTTACTATTGGGTCCTGGTGTGATGCTGTGGGCTAATGTGTCAGACTGCAAAGTCAGCTTGAACTGCAAGGTCAGTGGTTCAAGCTCACCAGCTGCTCCTTGGAAACCTTATACAGGGTCACTGTGGGTTGGAATTGACTTGACTGCACTTAACAACAACAACATAGTGTTACTACTGAGTCCTGGTGTAGCACTGTAGGTTAATGTGCTAGACTGCAAGGTCAGTTTGAACTGCAAGGTTTGCAGTTCAAGCTCACCAGTTGCTCCTTGGAAACCTTATACAGGGTCGCTGTGAGTCAGGACCAACTCGATGGCACTTAACAACAACAATAGTGTTACTGTGAGGAGTCCTGGTGTGGCGCTATAGCATACACACTGGATTAATAATAACAAGTTTGGCAGTACAAATTTACCAGCTATTCCTTGGAAACCCTATAAAGGATTACTATGAGTCAGAACCAACTCAACAGCACTTAATAGTAACATAGTGTTACTATGGAGTCCTCGTGTGGCACTGTAGAATAAGCATTGGACTACTAGTTGCAAGGTTGGTACTTCAAACTCACTTACCAATCCTCAGTAACCTTATATAGGGTAGCTATAAGTTGAAATCAACTCAACAGCACTTAGCAACAACAACTATAGTGTTACTATGAATCAGAATTGACTCCATGAAAGTAGGTTTGGTTTTTGATTGATCTCGCACTTGGTTCCTGTCTCTTTCTCTCTCTCATTTGGGAAAATGTTTAGGCAAGCAGCCCTAGTGGTGCAAACAACAGAGCTAAGCACTCTGTTACTAACCTAAAAGTTGGTGGTTTGCATCCACTCAGTGACTTGCAGTTCTTTAGGAGAAAAGAGCTGACAATCTGTTCCTGTAAGAATTGCTGTTATTATTTTTGCATGCTTCTGAGTTAATTAATTCTGCTTCATAGTGACCCTATATGACAGAGTCCAACAGCCCCCATGAAACCTATGCTGTGTCACTATGAATAGGAAACTACTCCAAGGCACACCACCACCACCACAAATAAATAGGTCACAAAATGTCTGCCATCTTAACAATCTTCACGGGTATTAAGTGCCATTAAGTCAGTTCCAACTCATAGAAACCCTTTGCACAAAAGAATGAAACACTTCCCAGTCCTGTGCCATTCTCATAATTGCTGCTATGTTTAAACTCGTTGTTACTGTCACTGTGTTAATCCATTTAGTTGGTGACTTCCTTCTTTTTCATTGACCCTCCACTTTACCAAGCATGATGTCCTTCTCCAAGGACTAACCCGTCCTGACATCATGTCCAAATAGCAAGAGACTGTCTTGACAGCCTGGCATCTAGGGAGAAAGCATTCTGACAGTACTTCCTCTAAGACAGATGTTTGTTCTTCTGGAAGTCTATGGAACTTTCCATATTCTTCACTAATACCATAATTCAAATACATCAAGTTTTCTACAGTCTTTCTTATTCGTTGTCTAACTTTCACATGCACATGAGGCGATTGAAAATAACCTGGCTTGGGTCAGACCCATCCAGATCGTCCAACTGACAGCTTTGCTCTTTAAGACTTTAAAGACATCTTTTGCAATAGATTTACCTAATGTAATAATACATCATTCTATTTCTTGACTGCTGATTCCATGATTCTTGATTGTGGATCCAAGCGAACTTAAATATTTGACAACCTTAATCTTTTCTTGTTTATCATGCTGCTTCATGTGTATTGTTGTTGTTGTTAGGTGCCATCGAGTCGGCACCGACTCATAGTGACCTTATGCACAGCAGAACAAAACACTGCCCGATCCTGAGCCAACCTCACTACTGTTGCCACACTTGAGTCCATCGATGCTGCCACCTGGCCAATCCATCTCGTTGGGGGTCTTCCTCTTTTTCTCTGACCCT
>NW_006408553.1:9536478-9547692 GCF_000296735.1 Chrysochloris asiatica
GCTTGAATTTTTTTTTTTTTTTTTTTTTTTTTTTGGATTGGGGGGGACTTGGCTTATTGGAATTTACAGTCTCGGCTTTTAGGAGAGGTTTTCAATAGATTTTTGTGAGAACAGATTGCCAGGTCATCTCTCCCTCAGAGTAGCTGTTGGATTTGAGCTCCTAAGTTTTTAGTTAAGAGATGTGTTTGCCCATTATGCTACTGTATCTCTGTATGGTTACCTATTCTGCATACCTTATTTAAATTGGATCACTTAATATCTGTCCTTTTGTGCTGACTGATTTACCTGATGTTGACTCTTAGTCTCTTTTCACTCATTTTATTCACTTTCAATGACCTTTTTCAATCTGTGCCCTGAGTCTTTCAGTTTATGAAAGCTTTTCTATGATTATATGTTTCATTATTGCTTATGTTCCACTTATTCATCTTAACTTCCATTGTTTTTATCTCTTTGACATTTTTTAAATCTATAGTCAGGTGGAACTTTTAAAGCATATTCTCCAGATTGCTCTTTTTATTATTTTTTTCAATACTGAGTCTGCCTTTTTGGACATCTAATGCAGATTGCATTTCTATGATTACTTCACTTGTCTGTAATTTTCTCTTATTTTGCTGGCTACTTTTTAATATCAATTTGATTTTCAGCCACCTATTTTTCTCCATTTCAATTTGTATTTCAACAGCTAATACTAAAACTGTACCTTTATACAATGTTCATATTCTTTAGTATTATTGAGAACATTAAGCAACAGTAAACATCAACTTTCAAAGTATATATTGGTTCTATGTATTAGATATTGATGAAATATTTCTGTTTGCTCCTTTATATTTCAAAAATATTTCCCTGGCCCCTATGCTTGTTTTCCTTTTATTGTTGCTTTATTTTCTTTTTATTGTTGCTTCGCTTTAAACAGAGCAAGAGCAATTAGGGTCTGTTTGCCCCAAAAATCAATGGTTAGAATTTCCCAGCTCTTTTGTTTTTACCTTTCTGAATCTGTCTGCTACATTATCATGCTGAAGGGTATACTGAAATTAAGAGGCTTTAGACAAATTTCTGTAGCCTGGCATTTATTTATGAAATCTGGTGCAATGGTTAAGGACTTGGCTGCTAACCCAGAGATCAGTGATTCAAATCCACCAGTAGCTTTGTGGGAGAAAAGACCTGGTGATGTGTTCTCATAAATAGTTACAGCTTTGGCAGTTCTATTTTGTCCTATAGAACTGTTTTGAGTTGGAAGTGACTCAATGACACACAGCAACTGATATAACAGCATTTATCTAGGAGTCCTGGGGGGCAAATAGAACTAAGTGCTCCAGTACTAATCAGAAGGTTGGAGATTCAAATTTACCCAGAGATGGTTGAGAAAAACAATGCCTGATGATCTATTTTTGAAAAGTCACAATCATTGAAAACCCTCTGGTGCACAGTTCTATTCTGAAAGACATGGGGTTGCTATCAGTTGAAATCCGCTGAAAAGCAACTGCTTTTTGTTTTGTTTTGTTTTTAACATGTGTTTATTTGATACATATTTTCCAGATCTGCTCTAGCTAACACAATAGTTACTAGCCACACATCATTATAAAGCAATTAAAAGTAAGTGAAATGAAAACTTCACTTCCTGCGTTACATTAGCCACATTTCAAATGTTTGGCAGCTCCTTGTGACTAATGGCTAATATATTGGATAGTGCAAATATACAACCTTTCCATTATTGCAGAACCTTCTATTGCATGATACTGCTCTAGACAGAAACTCATCTGTTCATACTCTGCAGAACCTTGAATCAATCTCTGTAAAATTAAACATTCAATAGTTTTTTTCCCCTTATAATGTTTATAAAATGGAAACAAAAACAAACGCCAAAGTGTACCACTTACATTATTTTTCCTGTCTCCACAAATTTTGATTGTCATTTAGTATCCCGAGATGCATGTCATTCTCATTTATCACTTCCACTGCTACCATTACTGAGGTTCCCAAAAAGGATGTGCAAAGAGATACCAGTTAAGAAATGCATGTACCATATCTTGTCAGGTGGCAGGAGTATGCAAAACAAAAGCTTATACTGGTAAGAAGGAAGAATATGATTATATTTGGCCGTGAATGATCTAAAAGGGAAACTCCTTCCTTAAGACCAACCTCAAGAGAATGGAGACAACTCCTCCTGTTGTGACTTTTCATTTCTACACCTTAAGTCAGTGGTCAGCAAACTTCTGTAAACGGGACAGATAGTAAATATTTTAGTCTTTGCATTCTGTACATTCTCAGTTACAATTGATCCCATCTGCCATTGCTATGTCAAAACAATGATATTCAATGCATCAACGAATGTGACTGTGTTCAATACAACTTTAAGGACACTGATATTTGAATTTAATATAATTTTCAAATGTCAAAACATTCTTTATTTTTTTATAATTTTTCAATCTTAAAAAATGGAAAACCCATTTTAACTCAGGCCATTCATACTATGGTGATCAGATTTGGTCCTTGGGCCATAGTTTTCCAACGCTGCCTTCTATATCAAGTTAGGCCTTTGGAGATCCCTTCACTGAGACCAGAAGAGCCTCTGTACAAGCTCTGTGATGTAGAAGAGCGTTTGTTTTCAGCTCCTCCCACTTTCCTCTCTGTATCTGGCTCTTTCCCTTCTCCTCAGGCTTTCCACCTTCACTTGGGTTTTCAGAGCACTCATTCTGGCTCTAGGCTACACAAGAACCTCCACAGCTTGCATTCATAAATCTGCCTTCCCTGACCTCAAGGACCCTTCACGTTCTCATTATAGAGAGCTGCTGTTAAGTGCTGTCACATCAGTTCTGACGCTAAGAGATCCTGTATAGGCAGCAGTTGGTGGATTTGCACCACCAACTTTGTGGTTAAATAGAAATTAGCTGTAAATCTATCTCTTTTAAATAATTTACAATGAGATTTAAGACTTCATCTTCATTTGGGTGAACTGGCTGTCCTCCTTAAAAATGAAAATCATTTTTGAATTGGTATACTAGATTGAAGATAATGAAAACATCCCATATTTTGTTTACCCATTCCTGACCTTTCCACTATTTTCCGGCATTTCGTCCTGAAGGAGGTCAAAAGAAGCAGTGCATTACTGACACTTACAGGCACCCATTTCAGTACACTTGCTCACTCTCCTTTTGATTCCTGCTCTTGTGTCTTTACTGTAAGGCATAGAAATCTGTCTCCATGCCCTGCTCACTCAGTCAGACTGGCAGAACTCAGGCTGCCTAAGTGTCAGTGCTGCTTGGGGGATCCTCTACAATGGCTGCAAAGACCCATGTCTTCAGCAACATTAGATGCAGACCAAGCATTCAGGGGCATTTCCTACTGTACCCAGGCCCAGCCCTCTAAGGACTCTTGTGACACACTCTGGCTGTGACTAGAAGCACCAGCTGGTAATTAAGCCTGGCAGCAACAAGAGTTCCAAAGTGTTGCTCAGTTCCAGCAGAGCCTGGACTTCAAGAGACCAGTCTGGAAGGGTTACCAGGGGCCTAGCTATTGGTAACAGCCCTGCTTCAGGTCTTTCACGCATTTCAAAATGTCAGCACCTAACAGGTTCTTAGTCCCTCCAGGCTGATGCCCCCATTTCTGCCTGTTCCTCCCTGCTCTCAAAACTAGTTTTGCCTGAAAAGTCTTCAAAGCGTGGAAAAATAGTATAAATAGTATGAGTGTGTGTTCCAACTCCAAATTTACTACTAAATAAACTGCAACACGGTCACTTAACCTCTCTCATCCTAGGCCTTTAATAAAATGGGGAATTGGACCGAATCAGTGGTTTTCCATATGGTGCAGGGCAGTGGGGTGGGAGAATGATCAGAGACGTATTGAAATCAATGATGGAGCCTGTTTTAAATAAATTGTCTGACTCCTCACCCCAGCTGAACTCAAATGTATCCGAATTAGATGTGAAATTTGCAAATCTTTACTAGGCATTTAGATGAGAAAACCCCACCCCAAGTCACAGATACTGGGTTCAGTCTCCCCTAAGTGCCCCTTCACCTTTGAAGTTCCATAATTCTGTGAAAGAGACAGAGTTAAAAGGTATACCATTGTGCCCTTTTAAAAATAATCTTTTGAGGATTGATGGAACAATTTGAAACAATGTGCCATTGAAAACTTGGTTCATATTGACTTCTTAAAAAATATTAGTTTGTGAGCAGTTGGTTCCTTTGTTAATCTACTCCATTCTTTCAGATGTGGGATATTTGGGACTTTCCCCTGATTTTCAAAGAAGGTCAAAGTGCATTCCAACATCATATGCTTCAATAACTTTCTATTCCTTCGGTTTTGTAACACTTGTCACACTTGTAATGAATTGCTTATTGAATTATCTGTCTTCTACACTAGAGTGTAAGCTCCATGAGAGTAGGAACCTTGTCTGTCATGACTAACACTGTGCTCAGCATGGCACTTGGCACATCATGGGAATTCAATAAAAACCTTGAAAAAATAGATGCCATCTTATTACTTAAGGATTCATGGAATGGAAAGACATCTCCAAAGAACTGTTTATTCTACAAATCACACCAGCTCAAGACTTTTAAATTTCCCTTCCTTTCAATTCCTTGCTCAGTCTCAGATCACTGGATTTTCTGGTACTTCAAGCTTATATTCTAGCCCATGCTTTATTCCAGTAGTGAAAGGATTTGCTACTCCCTGCATTGGTTCACGGACTTCTGGTGTTGCGCTGTGGTTGCAAAGTCTGTGTGAACCACAAGGTCGGCAGTCTGAGCTCGGAAACCCTATATGGGGTCCCTCTAGGTCAGAACCGACTTGATGGCACTCAACGACAAAAACAACTATAAAATTATTTTACATCCTTCCTCCTCCACATCTCTTGGTGTCACCTGTATGTACTGAGGTAACACCTATAAGCATCACAGGTACTTGAACACCTAAGATAGTATGACTCTGAGACAATGACAGAAGTGAAGGAATCTTCAAAATTGAACAAAGAAATGTACAGGCTTTGAATAGACAAAAAGATAGCTAAGTGAAAGAGACATACCTGGCAGGCAAATGAGATCCACAAACCAAAAATGTTTCCAGATACTGAAACCTCACTTTCCTTTATCAGTAAATTAAGGGTTTCTATTAATTTACTCTAATTCATCCAACCTCAGTGGGTGCAGGAGCAGAGGATAGTAAAGGAAGAGGAGAACAATAGCTTATATACTGATGAAAAGGGAAAAACAGTGAGATTGGATGTTAGAATATTGAGAGTGGGTTTTGATTTTTCCTATTCATTTTTCTTTCTTCTCTTCCCCACTATTAACAATGAACTTTGAGCGAACCATTTCTAAGTTTTGAGATAGGACCAGAGATAAGGTGAATGAGATTACAACTCACATGAGATAGCTCACTTGAGAGGTTATTTATCTTTACACCACACTCCACTCCATCCCCTATTCTCTGTAGTTCTAGCAGGTGAAATTTAACGATGTGGCCTTTAAGCACCTGGAAACAAACCACAAAACAAACTAAAGAAGCAACACCAGAGCTGGTTGAAAATAGAGACATCCACAAAACAAGGGAAAGAGTATTTGAAAATGAGTTGATTTGTATTTATCCAAGATCACAGGGCTCTTAGCATGTTGCAGATGAACACTTTAGGTCAGAATTTATATTAGCCACAGGGGGCCAACAGTATCCTACATGCCTGGAAACTAAGAAGACCTAATGGTTCAGCTGTTGCTTCCTCTGTTTGGCAGGCAGATTTTGTGTGAAGCCATTTCTTCACATTATCAAAGTCATGGAGTATTTTTACATCTTTCAATAACACCCAGAATTTGGCAGGCTAAAGCAAACGTCCTTCCTTGCCAATAAACAAGATCATAGTTTCCTCGTAACCCAACACAGTCCCATTTTTGTTATTTGTCCCAGTCCAGCAGGAAAATGATGAGAGAAGAGCAGACGATACCTTTAGATGCTAATGAAGGAAAGAAAGACATAAGATTTCAGGAACTGGGAAAAGATTTCTGAACAGGGTTGTAGCAAAAGGGACAAAGGGAGTGGTCCAGGTCCAAAGGGACTGAATTGTCTGGAAAGAATTTTAAAACAGTAACAGATGAATAACAACTAGTCTGTTCTTATTTTTCTTTTAAGCAGCACCAGCAATTCTAAATGCCAGAAATGAAAGACTACTCCACTGGTAACCAACTCCCTCTCTCTCCTCCCCTTAGAGCTGCAGTTTCTCTAGAGAGAATTAAACCAAGCCCTTAATTTACTGAGTAGAGGAAATGAGACCCTGATAGCTTGCCAAAGCTCTTCTGCTGGAGTCTTTTATAGAATCCAGGTCTCTTTTCTGCCTCCCAGAGGCCTCTCTACTCCATCACGCGCTGCCTGAGTCCAGGTTTAGAAAACAATGGATGGACCCAGTGCCTTGGCAAAATTTGATCATGCTAAACAAAGGAAGGAATCTAAAAACCTGGGGGAAAAAAACCCTCCAACAACTGCCATCAGCACCTGCCTTGTTTATAAACTATATTAAGATCGTAACACTATTTAATTCTGTCCCATCTTTTTTATCAATATTTTTTCTTTCCATATTAGAAAATAAAATTTGTTTAATTTCTATTTTCAAATCATTATGAGATGCTTCTGATTTTTTTTGTCTATGTGATTGTATAGTGGGTATGACTTTCAGTTTTGTTTTCTTTTTTAACTTTTGATTGTAAATTGCGTGAATGGATCCAGAGTAGATCCTTAGTTTTACATTCAACAAATCATATACTTTACTTCATTACAATGATTGCAATCCCTCTGAATACCAACAGTTAACAGGATTTACCCTCTATTCACTTTAACTCTTACCCTCCTTTGTGTGTGAAGGACCTTGCGCCTGATCAGCAGAATGGTATTACAACTACCCCCGCCCCAATATGCAAAGCCCTACCCAAATATCCATAGCCCTGCCCAAATCTCCATACCCCTGCCCATTGTATACTCATCAGAACTGTACCCAGACCACACGGCAGTTAAATAACCCCAGTCTGTAAGAGAACAGACAGGCTCTTGGTCTCCTTTGGTGACTTAAGAGTACCCCCTCCCAGGTTTACTCTCAATAAACCTGCCTACTGTTGAAGTCAAGACTCTCTCTTTCGTGTCTTTCTCTTACTTTGTTTTTCCTTAACATTTTGGTGCTCAATGTGGGGCCCTGGAGAGTAAGCCTTTTCTCTCCTCACGCTCTAAGGTGCAAGGTCCCTCTGCGTGTCTTCAGCTATCTTTATCTTTTTTCTGCTAACCTTCCTTTTGTTGTCTGCTGCCTTCCCTATCACTCATGTTAACATGTATCTACTCTCTAGCCCAGGAATAATTTTTCCTTCTTCTCATAATCATCATAGGTTGTTTCTTTTACCAGAAAAATATTTTCTTAACTTTTTACAATATTGGTTTCATACAATATTTGTCCTTTTGTATATATATATATTTTTAAGGTTTTAATTGTGGATTGAGTGAAAGTTTACAGGGCAGAGCATCAGTTTTACATTCAACAAAGCATACACCTTGTTTCATTACAATGATTATAATCCCCTCCATGTGCCATCAGTTAACAGTATTTATCTCTATTCACTTTAGCTTTTTTTGAAAAACCACTCAGGCATATATAATAATTTACACTTTTAAAGGTCACATTCTGCAAGTCTGCCTCCTGGCCACCAGCTCTCAGTCCCTTTCTTCCAACGAATCTAGAGTCTTCAGCGGCTCCCTCTCCATGACCCCATCTCTGCCCCTGTCTCTGGCTTCGTTGCTTCTCTAGATAAGGTCCCGCATTCTGCTTGTGCTCTTCTCCCTTGATAGTCCTAGGGTCCTCTGTTTCTGGACTGTAAGATTAACCACTTCCCTGTTTTTATTACAAAAATTCTACCTTTACAATTGTGACAGTTGCAATTAGTCATGATAACAATTATTCATTATTGAATTATATGAATCTTATCCCCATCTCTTTTCACCAGACCCATCTAGACAAGATGAAAACTATTCAGTGGGGACTCTTTCTTCCCCCACACACTCTTAAACTAAATCGCTCTTGAAACCTCGTACACCAGTCACTTTGTGCCTTTATTGTGCCCTCATTTTAGGTAGCCAATGTCTCAGTTGCCTGTCCCTATCTACCCTTTGTACAGAGGGGATAGCATTGCTACTTGATGCAAAGACTCTTTCCCTCTCTGTTAGTATTTACAGTTACTACCTCCATGAATATAGGTCAGGTTCATCCAATTGTAGCAATTTACCCTTGTTTCCTTTATAAAAAGAAAAACAATTTTTTTTTTTTTTTTCTTTCCTTTCTGTAATCTTCCTCTGGTCGAGTTCTGATTATCAAGCCATTGACAATGGGTAGTGTCTGCAAGCTTGGGAGTTCTTGTGCATCTCCCCTCACTTCATATCAGCTGGATGCTTCACTCTCAGCTCTAGCTCTCTGTGGCTATGTCCTTGTCCATGGGCTCAGTTGTCCCCAGGTCTTAGAGCAACCAGCCCTTCCTCTTCTCTTTCTCATCTCCCGGTCAACGGGAGTCTATGGAGCATAGTTGAACTCAGCCCATTTCTTCATTACTGCCTTTTCCCCTCTTCCACTAACCAGCAGACCAATGTGGTCGCCTGTAAGCTTACACGTCTGTTTATGTGTTCCCTTTGAATTTCTGTCTTAGAGGGGGGTTTGTCCTGAAGGAACTTGATTACTTGCCTTGATGACTTCCTGGTGAACAGCTTGCTTATTCTTGTAGTAGCCAGTTATGCTGACATTTTTATTTGAGTTTTCTCCTGATGATCTTTCTTTGAAGTAGCTGTTCCAGGCTGGTCGGCTTGTCCTTTCTAGTGGGAATGTCCCACCTCATAAAGATCTGGATGGGGCTCAGGATTCCACCTAAGATCCTATATACTGCAAAGGTTCTGCAAGAGGCCTATTTCACTGGGCAAGTTCTAGAACTTCTTTTAGGTATTCCAATCTGTTATAGGCTGAAGACAGGCTTACAAGTTTTCTCTAATCATGTTTCCCAACATTCTTTCTATCCCACTCAAGTGTCTATTTTACAATAGTAGGCAAGGGAAACCAATATTCATAAGATAGTCAAGCAGTTTAGTATTATTTCCTCTCTTCAAACTATGCCTATATCCCTGTATCACAGAGCCCTGTTGTTCCAAGGTTGAGCAAGCATCACTATTTACCTCTGTCTCACTTAGGCCATGCAAACCTGATAGTGTTCCCCTATCTATCTTGTTCTTCTGCTGCCTCGCCCTTCTTGTTTTGCCTTCCCCAACATCTGAATGGAACCCCCCACACCAACCCCACTGTTGTGATACCTTATATTGCATTAACTCTTCCCTCCGTTTAAGATAGTCTATTTTATCCTGCTATCTACCTGATCTTCTCACCACCTGGATCTCTGTTCCTCTGTGTTTACCTTCTTTCACATTGTAGTGGTTTTGATCATAGACTGACCTCCCAGATCCTCTGTTCTTATAAGTTTATTCTGTTCTTGACTCTTCCATTTGTCAATTGAGTTAGGGTGAAGCTGCTATGTATGTCAATCTCTGGTTGTTGTCTGTTCTTGTTGGTTCTCAGTCCACAGGACTTCGTTTAGGATATTTTTCATAGCTGGGTTGGCTTTGGCAAAGTATCTTAGCTTTTGTTTATCCTGAAATGTTTTGATTACACCATCGTATTTGATTGACAGCTTTGCTGGGTAGAGGATTCTTGGATGGCAATTTTTTTCTTTCAAGGTTTTATATATGTCTCCCCATTGCCTTATTGCCTACATGGTTTCTGTTGAGAGATTCGAGCTTAATCTGATTTGCTTGCCTTTGTACTTATAGTTCTCTTTTCCCTAGCTGCTTTCAAGATCCTGTCTTTATCTTTGATTTTGGAGAGCTTGATTTTTATATGTCTTGGTGATTTTCTTTTAGGGTCTATCTGTCCTGGGGTTTGTTGAGCTTCTTCAATGCTTATCTTTTCACTTTTCAGTATGTTAGGAAAAATTTCTTCCAGAAGCTCTTCAACTATCTCCTCTGTGGGCTTGTGTGATTGCTCCTGTTCTGGAATGCCAATAATTCTTATGTTATTTCTCTTCATGTTATCCAACATGAATCTTAGGCTTTCTTCAGATTTTTTAAATCCTTTTTTGTATTTGATCTTCTTAGTAGTGTTGAGAGAGTTATCTTCTAGCTCACTAGTTCTGGCTTCTATCTCTTCAATTCTACTCCTTTATCCTTTTAGTGTATTGTCCATTTCTGATATTCTATTATTAATCATTTGGACCTCTTTTGGTAGGTTTCGAATGATTTCCAATGCTGTATTTATCTTATTTGATTGTTCCTGTAGTGCTTTCCTGACTTCTTCCTTATTTTTCTCAACACCATTGTATAGTGTTTTGATACATTTTATAATCATTTTTTCTGAATTCATTTCAGGCATTACCAAAGCCTGCCCATCTTCCAGTATGGAGTGTAGGTCTACTTCCAGCTCATTTGCCTCCATCACTTTATCTCATTTCTGGACATGTGCTGACATGGCCATCTGTTTCTGTTTTTGGGGCATATTTAGGCGTTATTTGTGGCCTTAATACTTAGATGGGTGTGTGTTTTGGTGTTTTTATATGCTTTTTGATTGCCTCCAGGTAGATGTGATCAGAAGATGGGATTCCCTTTTCATTCTTCTTCCTGAGAAATTTCAAGATGCCACTGTTGGTCGTTGTGATGTAACTCAGGATTTAATTTTTGGCCTATTTACTTTTCAGTCTGCCTGTCCAGCTCCACAATCCCCATTCAGTCCTTTTTCCTAGTGATAAACAGTTCAAGGCTGGCTGTGACTGTTTTGCACTGCAGTTTGATTTTAAGTGAAAATTGTTACTTTAAATTTTGAGGCGCTCTGTGTGTACTCATAATAGAACCCCTGGGGTGGGGGTGAGGTGTCCATTCACTCAGGCACCCACTCTAGTCACCAGAATGGAGGTGTACAGACAGTGAGAGACCAATGAATGAATTTAAAAAAATAAAGAATGTCCACACCTTTGTCTCTGTGGTTCTGTTAGGGATCTGTGGCTTGTCTGATCCTTCCCCTGCTTGGTCTCACCCAAAATGGTGGCTCTAGGATCAGCTGTGTGTCTTGAATTAGAAAGCAATGAATTTCTTGCTTCTGCTACAAGTTCCCCTAGCTGTAAGCCTTCCAACTTTCTAAATATTCCTTTATATGTGGTTCAGAGT
>NW_006408553.1:9547792-9564084 GCF_000296735.1 Chrysochloris asiatica
ATATATATGATGTGGTGGTGCTGGTTAATACGCTGGACTGCAAGGTCTGTTTGAACCACAAGGTCAGTAGTTCAAGCTCACCAGCTGCTCCTCAGAAAACCCATACAGAATTGCTATGAGTCAGAACCAACTTGACAGCATTTAACAAGAACAACAAGATTTGTATTTATCGACTTCTGGTGTGGAGTTGTAGGATAAGCATTGGACTGTGAACCACAAGGTCGGTGATTCAAATGCACCAGTTGCTCATCAGAAACTCAGTACAGGATCGCTATGATTCAGAATTGCCTCTACGGCACTTAACAACAATCTACATGGACGGAGTCCTTATATAGTGCTGTAGGCTAAGTGCAGGACTACAAGGTTGGTTTGAACCACAAGGTCAGTAGTTCAAACTCACCAGACGCTCCTCAGAGACCATACCTAGGGTTACTATGTGTTGGAACTGACTCGATGGCACTTAACAACAACAACAAATCTGTACATATGGAGTCCTAGTGTGGCACTGTAGAATAAGCACTGTACTGATAACTACAAGGTCAGTGGTTAAAACCCACCAGCTGCTACTTGGAAATCCTATATAGGGTTTCTATGAGTTGGAACTGATTTGACAGCACTTAACAACAAATCTATATGTATATGCTGTTTCTAGATCATAGAAACCCTCTATGACAGTTTAGAACTTCCCTATAGGATTTTCTATGCTTTGATCTTTATAGAAGCAGATCTCCAGATCTTCAGGCTTACAGCTTTCATCCCACCAAGCAGGCAGGGGATGCAACCTCAAATATTTAGGCACTGTTCCACTTCAAAGTTTTCAATCCATAAGGTTTCGTTTTGATTTATTCATCCTTCTAGGAAGTCCCCTGCCATCTGCCCAAAGCCCTGCTTGGTTCTTCTTTAGCACATTGGTCTCCTCTCTGAGGAGTTCCCATTTTCCTGAATAACCATTTTCCCCAGAGCAATTCGGTGGACAGATTGTTATTGAATTTCTGGCCATTTTATATTTATTATCACACGTGATTTTACTTTTCTTTGGAAGTAAATTATTTCACTCCTGGGTTTTTAGGATCAGAAACATGTTATTTAAGACCTAACAGAAAATGTAATTAATTCAAAGAAATGCAGGCAAAAGCTGAGAGAAAGGCAAAAATGAGATTAGCTTGACGGATACTCAAGTCAGAAGTGATTTTATGTTTGATTTACCCATATGAAGAAAATGAATTCATTACTCTGGATGTCATATCTTGCTGAGTTATTTCCCAGGCTGACCTCTCGCTACCTATATTACCTACTTTCCTAAGAAGAGTTAAAATCATATGTTTATGCAGAATCCTTGTCTTCACCTATGACCTCCACATGTCAAGCATTTGGCAAATGCAGTCTTTCCCCCACCTTCTTTGCCAGCATAGAAAAGCTAGGGATAAAAAGCAGGGCACACAAACCTCAGAGGAAATGGAAACAAAAGGGTCATGTGTGGGCAGGGTAATACACAGTCCTCTGAGTGAACAAGTAAAGACCAAAGGCCATAACCTGATTCATTTGTCATCCAGTCTCTCTCCCTTGAGATATTGTTGTTGTTGGGTGCCATTGAGTCATAGCGACCCTATGCACAACAGAATGAAACACTGCCCTGCCCTGGCCAACCTCACAATTGTTGCCAAGCTTGAGTCCATTGATGCTGCCACTTTGCCAATCCATCTCACTGGGGGTTTTCCTCCTTTTCTATGACCCTTCACCTTACCAAATATGATATCTTTCTCCAGTAGACTGGTCCCTGCTGACAACATGTCCAAAGTATGGTAGATGAAGTCTGGCCATCCTGGCCTCCAAGGAGCACTCTGGCTGTACTTCTTCCAGCACAGACCTATTTGTTCTTTTGGCAGCCCACAGCACTTTCAATATTCTCTCCAACACCATAACTCAAAAGCATCAATTCTTCTATGGTCTTCCTTGTTCACTGTTCAACTTTCACATACATTTGACGTTATTGAAAATACTTTCTGCATCATTCAGCAATTTGCCCAGAGAATATTTCAATAACGAGAGTTGAGGCTTGAATTTTTTTTTTTTTTTTTTTTTTTCAGTTCCCTCAGCTTGAGAAATGCTGAGTGTGTTATTCCGTTTTGGTTTTCTAACTCCAAGTCATTGCACATTTTATTATAATATTTGACTTTGTCTTCTTGAGCTCACCTTTGAAATTTTCTGTTCAGCTCTTGCACCTCCTCACTTCTTCCATTTGTGTTAGCATCTTTATGCTGGACAGCCAGTTGCAGAGTCTCTTCAGGCATCCCTTTTGATTTTTTCTTTCCTTTTTGTCTTCTTAATGACTTTTTGCTTTTTTCCTGTATGATGTTCTTGATGTCACCCCACAACTCTTTGGGTCTTCAGTCTTTACTGTCTAATCTTTCAAATCTGTTCTTCAGATGATCTCTAAATTCAGATAGGATATATTCGAGGTCATATTTTTGCTCTCGTGGACTTTTTTTCACTTTCTTCATTTACAATCTGAATTTGCATATGAGTGATTGATGATGTTCCATAATCTGCCTCTGGCATTGCTTTGGCTGATGCTTTGGAGCTTTTCCATCGTCTCTTTACGCATATGCTGTCAATTTGATTTCTGTGTATTCCATCTAGTGAGGTCTGTGAGTATATTTGTCTTTTATGCTGTTTAAAAAAGGTATTTGAAATGAACAAATCATTGGTTTTGTATAATTCTACCATGCCATTTCCCACATCGTATCTATTACCAAGGCCATATTTTTCAACTACTGATCCTTCCTCTTTGTTTCCAACTTCTCCATTCTAATCACCAAAGATTGTCAATATATCTTGATTGTATGTTTGATCAATTTCAGAATGTAGAAGTTGGTGGAATTGTTCAATTTCATCCTCACTGGCTATAATAGTTGGTGCGTAAATTTGAATAATAGTGGAATTAATTAGTCTTTCCTGTAGGCACATCAATATTATCTTATCACAGACAATGTTCTACCTTATGACAAATGTTGATTTTTTTTTTTTTCCCTTGATGATGAATGCTTGCCATTTCTCTTCCATTTGTCATTCCTGGCATAGTAAGCCATGTGGTCATCAGATTCAAATTGACCCGTACCAGGAGCTCTGGTAGTGTAGTGGTTATGAATCGGGCTGCAAACCTTAACATTGCAGTTCTAAACTACCAGCCGCTCCACTGGAGAAAGATAAGGCTTTCTGCTCCCGTAAAGATTTACAGCCTCAGAAACCTTATACAGGGTCGCTATGGGTCGTATCCGACTCGACGGCACTTAACAACAATGCTTAGGATATCGATGTTTAGTGTTCCATTTCATTTTTGACAATATCTAATTTTCTTAGATTCATACTTTGTACTTTCCATATTCTGATTATTAATGGATGTTTACACCTCTTTTTGTCCATTTTGAGTTGTGTTCTATCAACAAACAAAGGTCCTGAGGGCTTTACTTCATTTACATCATCATGGTCAACTCTTCTTTGAGTAGCATTTTGAGTGCCTTCAAACCTGAAGGGCTCATTTTCCTCTCATCTGTCATTTTGTCGTACTGTGGTGGCTTGTGTGTTGCTGTGATTCTGGAAACTATGCCAGGTATTTTAAATACCAGCAGGGTCACCACAGTTGATAGTTTTCAGATGAGCTTCCAGATGAAGACAGACTAAGAGGAAGGAGAGATGTACTATTTCTGAATAGTTAGTCACTTATGAATAGCAGAGAAACACTGTCAGAGAAAAACAGTGCCGGAAAACAGCCCTTGAGATATAGGACAGGACCAGTCTATTGCCTTTTGTGCTTATTGTGTATGATATGAACTGTGCACTGTACCACCAGGCCTTTCTTCTGTGTCACCTCTGGATGGACTGAACTCCAATCTTGTGGTCAGCAGCCATTAGTGCTATCCAGGGACTCTGTGGGACAGGTAGTGAAGAAAATAACTATAAGCCCTTTCTTTTGCTGTGTCTCCTCAATTTACAAAGCGTTTCCAGATAAAATTTCTTCCTTTTCCTCACAACAGCCAAGTTATGAAGGTACTTTAGAGTTAGGAAACAGAACTTTAGCAGGAAAAGTTCTTTCCAGGGTCATATAATAGATTTGTAGCAAACAGGGTCTCAGACGGTTAACCTCCCATGGGAATCCTCTAGATGTTGGAGTCCAGCATGTTGTTATGTTGTTAAGTACCATCGAGTCTGGTCCAACTTACAGTGACCCTATTTAGGATTTCCAAGGTGCAGCTGGTGAGTTTTAGTGGACGACCTGTGGTTAGCAGTCCAGTGCTTATCCTACAGCACCACACCAGTATATATAGCTATATATATGATTTTAAATAAACAAACCACAGAATTGATATGAAAAGAGAGTTAAGTTAGTTATCCATTCTCTATTTCCTAGTTCTTGCAACTATTTAATATGTTTCAAAAAGGAACTCTGGTAGCAGAGTGGTTATGAATTGGGCTGCTAACCTCAGGGTCAGCAGTTCGAAACTGCCAGCTGTTCTGTGGGAGAAAGATGAGGCTTTCTGCTCCCGTAAAGATTTACAGCCTTGGAAACCCTGTACAGGGTCTCTATGAGTCAGAACCAACTCCACGGCACATAACAACAACAACAATATGTTTCAAACTTTAAAAATAAATGTAAAATTCTTGCTGAGCACCAAATCAAATCCTGGACCAGATACCTTAAGTTAGCACAGCTCCAATCCTTCAAAAATGTCTGTCTGCTTTTCATACATTTGTGTAGTTCTGCGGTAGATTGTAGAGTTCAAATTCCATGCTATGCCACTGGCCTAAAGTTGTAATGAACCAGTTGGATTTTTCATTTTTGCCTAGTCCCCATTTTGGCATCTAGCATATACTTCCTTTCTCTTGAATTATCTAGTCCTAAATTGATTATTCCACTGACTTTGATTAACGACCAAGATATTGTTGGGAAGATGAGAAAATAAGTAGTTCAGGATTGTCCTGAACTCCAGTGGGGGCAAGATGGATGGAAACTTTCAGTTCATGACAGGTACAAGAATATCATGGTTATGGACTGTGGACTTGTTCAACTTTTTATGGCGTTTAACACACTTGCCTCTTTCTTATTTCTTTACCCACTCTGCCACAAGAAGGTGGAGTGATTGATCTGATTAGAAATTTGGGGAAGAAGAAACAATCTTGTTTGCTTCATCTTTTCCAGGGAGATAGCAGCCAACAAGGAGCCTATTTCGTTCCAGGGTTCATATCTGCCTTGGCAATATGCTGAAAGAGGCATAAGGTTTTGAGGGCTACTCTCATTCAGCTTTGTCATTTCCAAGTGTAAATCTACATAATTCAGGCTTCAGTATGAGGAAGAATAAATGTTCACAAGTATAAGTATTATATTTCTATCTAGATTTGATCAGTAAAAAAGGTAACATTTGCCACCCATCTCCCTTAACCTAATGACTTAATTTATTCAGAACTAAATAGATAAGAAAGATGTTATTTATTTGTCCCTAGAATGTCCATAGTTTATCCTGGTACCCAGAAAAAAGTACCTAAAATTTCCTTGGATATGTGGAGGGCTAAACTATTAAGTGGAATAAAAATTTTAAAAAATGGGATAGAAGACACAGAATATCTGTGTGCCTGCCTATGTTGAGTATATTTGTGAGCCTGTCTTTAATTGTTGTTGTGGTTCTTAAGTGTTGTTGAGTTGGTTCCGACCCATAGTGACCCTGTTTAGGATTTCCGAGGAGTGGATGGTGAGCTTGAACCACCAACCCTGTGGTTCAAACTCACTTTGCAATCTAGTGCATTAACCCTCAGCCCCACACCAGGACTCCTTGTTTTTAATTAGACTCATTTATGTCAGAGTATTGGTATGGTGCTGTGAGAGTTCTGGTGTGGTGCTGTGAGTTAATGCACTGGACTGCAAGGTCAGTTTGAACTGTAAGATTGGCGGTTCTAGCTCACCAGCTGCTCCTTGAAAACCCTATATAGGATCACCGTGAGTCAGAACTGAACAACAACACTTAACAACAACAACAATACCATATTGTAAAGAACTGAAACAAACCGAAGTAGATCAGCACCCATATGTTTCTAATAGTTAACATATTCTGTTAAAGAAGCCAAACTTGTGGATTCAAAGTCACTTAGTTCTGAAGAAGCAAAAATCTCTTTTTTGCAGTCTTCAGAGGACATCTTGCAAATTCACTTATTGGTCATAAGGGAAACCTCATGAGACAATATAGATGGACCAACATAAACCCATACCTATCAGAGGAAATTCAGATCAAAGAAGTTATTATGTAAGAAAAGTATAAGAGATCACTGTACTGAATATACTAAATGTAATAGCAGCTACAGGAGATTGCAGACTTCAGTATTATAAAGGAGAACATCTATGTAATTAAAAATATATAGATTTATTATGCACTTGACATGAAACTATGTGCTTTGGTAGAAATCAATGAATTCAAGGTAGGTTCTGCAGTAATACGTGGCTAACAGGAAGTAGTAGGAGAGATACACTACACTACAAACACTGAAAACTAGAGAAGCAAACGTTAGAAAATTCCCTTGTGTTTTGGACTTTCCATAAGACTCTCCAGAGAAAAGATATGCAGGATTTTAATATGAGAATAATATTGTAGGCTAGGACTCCTGGTGTGGCGCTGTAAGATCATCACTGGACTGTAAACCACAAGGCCGGCAGTTCAAACCCACCAGCGACTCCTCGGAAAACCTACACAGCGTCACTATGAGTACGAACCTACTCAATGACATTTCAACAACATTGTAGGGTAGGTGGGAGAAGTGATGAGGAAGTGTCCACATAAAACAAACAAACAAAGAAAACTGTTGAAGCACTGGGCACAACACGGTCAGAGAGTTAGTATATAAATAAAAGGAGAAATATTTGCAATGGTTAGATTAGCCTTAATGGAGAAAGTTTTGTTAAGACCAAGTACAAGGTCTAGGGGGAGAAATGGGTGGGATCAGCTCATGGAATAGCTCAAATATTGAGTTAAAGGATTTGGGATTTATAGAGATAATGAGAAGTCCTTGAGGATTCTTAAAAAGAGAAACAGTATGATTAAAAATATATAGGTTTCTAGATTTTAAGGAATCAATCTTGTGCTGTGCATGATGGAGAGATGAGAAACAACCTGAAAGCAGAGAGAAAAGTTAAGTGAATGACAGATTAGTTGAACTTAGAGTAGTTTAATTAGCATAGTTGTGAAAGGCTTTCCGAACAAAAGGAAAAGGTACTAAAGATAAAATGGAGGAGTAATTATAAAGACTTAATTACAGTTTGGATATTAAGAAGAGATTGGAAAAAGTAAATCTCACAAAAGTTTTAAATGAAATGTCTGAAGAAACGACAGTACAGATTTATCAACATGGAAATCCCATTTGGAGAGGAGTTCAGTTCTGTCTTATTCTGCTTGAGTGAAGACACAAAAGACCTACCTCTTGCAGACTGTAAAGCAAATTCATTGCTGCCGAGATTTCAACTCTTAGTTACCTTATAGAAAACAATAGAAATGCTCCCTAGGGTTTCCAAGGCTGCAAAGCTTTATGCAAAAAGAAAATCTCAGCTTTCTCCCATGGAGCAGCTGGTGGGTTTCAACCACAGACCTTATGACTAGAAGTCCAGTGGTGAAACTGCTACACTACCAGGCCTCCTCTTGTAGACTCAGTCCTACTCAATTCCTACAAATCCAAATTTAAAGCTTTGCAGGAGCTCTTTCTTTCTGTATTGGGGAAGTTTTGGCATAGGACTCCTATGCCTACGGGGTCTTCCTATAGCCTCCAAATTTTATAGCTATTTGTTTTGCCTGTAGGGCTATAGGATAAGCATTGGACAACTAACCTCAAAGTCGAAGGTTCAAAACCACCAGCCACTCCTTGGAAACTCTATACAGAGTCTCTGATTCAGAATTGACTAGACTGATGTCACTCAACAATAACAGGGCTGGAATTTGATGTTCCTAGTTCAGCTTTGAAGGAGCTTTGGTAGCGTAGTGGTTACGAATCGGGCTGTGAACCGTAAGGTCAGCAGTTCAAAACTACCTGCTGCTCCATGGGAGGAAGACAAGGCTTTCTGCTCCCATAAAGATTTACAGCTTCGAAAACCCTGTACAGGGTGGCTATGAGTCAAAACCGACTCCACGGCACATAACAACAACAACAAGTTCAGCTTTGAGTTCAAGTTCACTCAAGAACTGCCATTGTCCTGCTGTCAATCCCTGGATTGCTCCTTGCATCTGACATATTTGATATCACCTGGTCTTACCACTATGTCTTATCATTCTGGTATCATTCTAAGAAATGTTGCTACTTTTCCTCAGCGCAGAACTAAAATATACCCCTTAAATATGGAGGCTTTTACTTTGCTGCACCCCTTGTGAGTTGGGAATATTGACTCTGCTTCAGTGTTATGGACTGAATAATGTTCCCCCAAAATATGTGTTGCTTATTCTAACCTCTATGTCTGTGGTTATAATCCCACTTGAGAATGGGTTGCGTTTATTATGTTAATGAGACAGAATTAATAAAGAGTGTATTTTGACTAATTCTTTTTTAAGTTATAAAAAAAATTAGACAAGTAAGAAAGAGAAGTAGAGAGAGGGGAAGAGAGATGCCAAGTCATGTACAGCTCGCCCAAGAGCAAATGCTCATAAGAGACAGACAGAGCTGACAGAGAAAGCCTTCCCCTAGAACTAGTGCCCTCAATTTGGACACTTAGCTTCCTAAAGAGTGAGAACATAAATTTGTTTGTTAAAGCTACCCATTTATGTATTTCTGTTATAGCAGCACTAGAGAACCAAGGCATCCAGAAATGGTGAGTTCCTCTTGATTAGCTGTCATTAGTCTTTGTTTAGTATCAGAATCAGCTCTTTGTGGTTTCTTGGGTTCTTGGGACTCCTGTGAGATGTATGTCTATGACTTATCCCTTCATGGAGTGGTAGTTATGTGCTGTTGAGTCGGTTCCAACTCATAGTGACCCTGTATAGGGTTTCTGAGGCTATAAATCTTTACAGGAGCAGAAAACTTCATATTTCTCCCACAGAGCAGCTGGTAGATTTGAACTGCTGATTTTGCAATTAGAAGTTCAACACATTACCTACTATGCTTGTTGTTGTTTTTAAATGCTGTTGAGTGGGTTCCAACTCATAACGACCTTGTATAGGGTTTCCAAGGAGCAGATGGTGAGTTTGAACTGCCTACCTTGTGGTTGAAAGTGACCTTGTGGTCCAGTGCTTTATCCCACAGCACCATGCCAGAACTCCACTATGCTAGTTGTTGTTGTTGTTGCTGTTTTTAAGTGCCATTGAGTTGGTTCTGACTCACAGCGACCTTATATAGGGTTTCCAAGCAGTGGCTGGTGAGCTTGAACCATCATCCTAGAGGTTCAAGCAGACCTTGCAGTGCAATTCAACATACAATGTTGGAGCCATTACAGGAGGTCAAAGTTACGCATACAGGTTTTGGAGTAGTCTCCATTGACAAATGTATCATTTTAGTTACTGGTAAACTAGGGTTCGGATACACAGGGACACAAAATAAATCAGCTGGAACCTCTAATAGCAAAGCTTTAGACCATGAAACACTCCAATTATTATTTTCTTCTGAAAATAAGACACTGGCCAAAAGCAGCTATATTTGCGACAGTGCAGAGACCTGAATTCTACATTAGCAATTTCCGAGAAAAGGAGTTTTAAAAATGAGCAGAGGTTAAGTGCCTGAATCTAGAGAAATGCTAGCATTAAGGAAATAAAAGGAGAAAGAAGAAAAGGAGTCCTAGAAATAGTCATAAGAACAAGGAGGAGGAGGGCAGGGCCATGTGAAGAGACCAAGTAAGCAGTCTGTAAGAGACTGCAATGGTCAGAGGAGACAAATCCTAAAGAGATATTGAAGTGACAGTCATTCTTGCTTCTCCCTGCCCTACAGCGACTGCTTATTTCCATTCTTATAACCCTTTGTCAGGAAAGAGTTTATGATAGCAAAACAGTGTAGGGCAATGGCTTTCTGTCTGGTATATTCATGCTCAGACAGAGTTGAGGCAGGAGGCCTTGTCAGCCTGGCAATAATGAGAAGGTATAAGCTCAACAGAGTTAGCATATACTAGGGCATGGCAGCCACAGTGGTTTTCATGCTTATTTGCCTGTGTCCACAGGACAAAAATTTCAAGATTCGGGAATAGATAACAAGCAAAAATGTTCAATTCAATATCAAATAAAAATATATCACAGCTGAGAGCCAGTAGATATTCTGGGACTAGCTTTTTTTTTTTTTCCCCAGTCCCTTAAATGTAACCAGCTGGAAGTCTTTTTTTAAAGTGCTGTATTATTCAACCTTTGAGATGAAGGATTTGCCATTAAATGGGAAGATAATGTAGAGTTTGAACGTGAAGTCCTTAGTTGAGTTATTTTCCAGAGATTCTTGTTTCTTCCTTGATAATATAAGCTTAATACATAAAGACCTATAAAAAAGCAAATAGATGTAAGTAGGCATATAGATATGCAGATTTGAGGCATATGAGACAGTATTCTATATTCTCAGGATATTGGACACCTTCTGATGAAAACTCAAAAGTGAACATCTGGAAAAATCTATTCCATAGCCAGTATGTATTCCTGTTAAAAATTATAAAAAAACTGTGATCAAGTAATTTTAGAATGATTTAATATAACTATGAATAAAGAAAGGTTCATGTATGAAGAGAGCATGATTTGATAGCAAGATCTCACGTCAAACAGGACTCCGTATGTATCTTGTTCCACCTCTCATTCTCCGCTAATAAAACATGATGTGGTACACTAGGGAGAATTGTGACTACATTCCAATAATCTGTATAATATTTGAGGGCCCATGGGATATGATAGATAAGAAAAGAGAGGGGGATTAGAAAGAAGGTCAAAAAGATTAAATGATGGTCAAGTCCTGTGCCTACCCTGTACTATTTGTGGGATTCTAGGAGCCATGGTTGTGCTGTAGAATAAACACTAGACTGATAAGCACAAGGTCAGCATTTCAAACTCACAAGCCACTCACCAACAGAAAGATGAAGCTTTCTGTTCCTGTAAACATTTAAAGCCTCAGAAACCCTATACAGGATAGATATCAGTCAGAACCGATGACAACAACCACAACTATGCAACTATGAGTCTCAGTTTACTGATCTGAAAAATGAAAATATTTCTGTGCATTTGGACTATCACAAGAGTTGAATGAGCTAATATATGAAAAAGCTTAGTAAAATGTAGAAGCACTAGGAAAGTGCATTTAAAAAGCACAATTGACTAGAGGGAGGTATAAAAGTTCAGAATTAAATTTTCAGGAAAGCAAATGCCCAAAATGTCCTGGAGGAAGAAATTCTAAGATAGGTTTCATTTCTAAAACCATGGGGATCTTCATTATTGACTTTATTGGCAGGTTAATTAAGAACTCTGTTAGTAATGCTGTTAAGGCAACTGGCACATTCTCAGTTCTTACTGATATTACTCAAGATGTTGATGCTGCTAGGGTTTGCCCAATAATAATAAAAAAGATCAACCTATGGAAAAATGTTTCCTATATAGGAATTTTAACATGTGAATCCTCAGAAGAAACACATGTTTCCAGTGTTAAGTAGAATGATTAGAGGAATATGCTGCCCACAAGATGAAGGGAAGTTCTATCGGATGGTGTCTTCTTTCAAATCATTCCATTGTTTTTAAGTTGGTTCACTTTGGGTAAGATATTGATCCTCTTTATCTCTCAATTTTTTCATCTACAAAACAAACAAATTAACCAAACTAATGCAGTGTGATGCAGATCAAATGATTGTATGCATTTAAAAACAAAACTAAAAACAGCTAGGTCCTTATGTGCAGAGTAGAACTGCTCCAAGAGGTTCTAAAAACTTTGGGAAGCAGAGAACAAGTTCTTTCTTCTTAGGCTACTCTGGGTGGGTTCAAACACAACCTTTCAGTTAGTAGTCTAACACTTAGCCCATTACATGGACCTCTGGTGGTGCAGTGGGATAAACACTGGGCTGCTAACAGCTAGGTTGGTGGTTCAAACATACTAGCCACTCTCAGGGAGAAAGATGAGGCTTGTCAGCTCCTGTAAAGATTTTCAGTCTTAGAAACACTATAGAGCTTTTCTCTTCTATAGGTTGCTATGAGTCTTCATGACAGTGGTTTGGTTTTAACTGATTAAACCATTATACAACAGAGGGACTGCTAATACACAGAAAAGGCATGGCTAACAACACTTTTAAAAGACTTGTTGAAGGTGTAGTTGAGTGGTGGTGGCTGTGTGCCATGGAGTCGGTTCCGACTCATAGTGACCCTGTACAGGGTTTCCGAGGATATAAATCTTTACGGGAGCAGAAAGCCTCATCTTTCTCCCATGGAACCACTGGTAGTTTTGAACTGCTGACCTTGCGGTTTGCAGCCCGATTCGTAACCACTATGCTAGTTGTTGTTGTTGTTGTTAAGTGCCATCGAGTCGGGTCCGACCCATAGCGACCCTGTACAGGGTTTCCGAGGGTGTAAATCTTTACGGGAGTAGAAAGCCTCATCTTTCTCCCGCGGAGCGGCTGGTAGTTTCGAACCGCTGACCTTAAGGTTCGCAGCCCGATTCGTAACCACTACGCTACCAGAGTAGGTTCCAAATAATAGAAACCTTATGTACAAGAGAATGGGACACTGCACAGTTCTGCACTATCCTCACAATCATCAATATGATTGAGACTTTTGCTGCTGAACTGTGCCAGTCCATCTCACTGGGGGTCTCCCTCTTTTCCACTGACATTCCACTTTACCAAGCATGATGGCTTTCTAGGGGGACTGGTCTCTCCTGATAATCTGTTCGAAGTATGAGAGACAAAGTCTCACCATCCTGGCTTCTAAGGACCATTCTGGTTGTCCTTCTTTCAGCACAGATTGGTTTGTTCTTCTGAGAGTCCATGATACTTTGAATACTTATCTCCAACACCTAAACTCAAATGCATCAATTATTCTAGAGTCTTCCTTATTCATTGTCCACATGTCATATGCATATGAGGCTATTGAAAATACAATGGATTAGATCAGGTGCATTTTAGTCCTCTAAGCGACATCTTTGCTTATGAACACTTTAAAGACATCTTGTGCAACAGATTTGATTCCTTGATGGCTACTTCCATGAGAGTTCATAGTGGATCCAAGCAAGATGAAGTCTTTGACAACTTCATTCTTTTCTCCATTTATCTGATGATATTTATTGGCCTAGTGGTAAGGATTTTTGTTTTCCTTACATTGAGGTACAACCCATACTGAAGGCTGTGGTCGTTTATCTTCATCAGTAAGTATTTTAAGTCATGCATCATATTTAAATGATACGGCAAGAAAGACTGTATCATTTGCTTATTGCAGGTTGTTAATGAGTCTTGCTCCAAACTCGATGCCACATTCTTCTTCATATAATCCAGATTCTTGGATTATTTGCTAAGCATACAGACAGAATACATATGGTAAAATAATACAACTCTGGCACACAGCTTTCCTGATTTTAAAGCATTCACTGTCCTCTTATTCTGTTTGAAGGACTGCCTCTTGGTCTATGTACAGATTCCTCATCAGCACAATTAAGTTTCTGTAATACCCACTCTTCTCAATGTTATCCATAGCTTGTAATGATTAATAGAGCCAAAAGCCTTTGCATATTCATTAAACCACAGGTAAACATCTTTCTGGTAGTCTCTGCTTTCAGCAAAGATCCATCTGATGTTAGCATGGTACCCCTTGATCCACATCCTCATCTGAATTTGGTTTGAACCCTGTCAATGTACTGTTTCAGCCATTTAAAAATTATTTTTAGCAAAATTTTGTTTGTATGTAATATTGATAACATTGTCTGATGATTTCCACATTCCATTCGGTCACCTCTCTTTGAAATGGGCACAAGTATGCATCTCTTCCAGTTGGCCACGTAGCTGTCTTTCAAATTTCTTGGTATAATTTAGTGAGTGCCTTCATTGCTGCATCAGTTTGTTGAAAGATTTCAATTTGTATTCCACCAATTCCTGGTGCTTTGTCCTTGGCTAATGCCTTCAGTACATTGTGGACTTCTTCCTTCAGTATCATTGCTCTTGCTCATATGCTACCTCTTGAAATGGTTAAACATCAACCATTTCTTTTGTTACAGTGATTCTGTGTGTTCCTTCCATGTTCTCTTGATGCTATCTGCATCATTCAATATTTTACCTGTAGAATCATTCATTATTGCAAATTGTGTTGGAATTTTTTCTTCAGTTCTTTCAACATGAGAAATGATGAATATGTTCTTCCTTTTAGGTGGTCTAATTCCCTGTCTTTGGACATTTCATTATAATATTTGACTTCTTCTCAAGCTGTCCTTGGAATTTTTCTGTTCAATTCTTTTACTTCCTCATTTATTCCATTTGCTTTAGCATCTCTACAGAAGAAAGCAAGTTTCAGAGTATCTTCTAACATCCATTTTGGTCTTTTCCTTCTTTCTTGTCTTCCTAATGACCTTTTACTTGTTTCATTTATGATATTCCTGAAGTCCTTACACAACTCTTCTGATCTTTAGTCATTAGTGTCTTACACACCAAAACTTTTCTTGAAATGATCTCTAAATTCAGATGGAATATATTCAAGGTCATATTTTTACTTTCACGGACTTATACTGATTTTCTTCAGCCTGAACCTGAGTATAAGAAGTTGATGATCTGTTCCATATTCTGACCCTGACCTTGTTGTGACTGATGATAATGGAGTTTTTCCACCATCTTTTCTCACAGATGTAGTCAATTTCATTTATTTATTCAATATGGTTAGGTTCATGTGTATAGTTATCTTTCATGTTGTTTAAAAGAGGTATTTTCAATGAAGAAATAATCGGTCTTGCAAAATTCTTATCATGCAATCTTTAGCACTATTTCTATCACCAAGGCCATATTTTCCAGCTACTGACCTTTTCTCTTTGTTTCTAACCTTTGCATTACACACTTGGCTGCATTTTTGACAAATTAAGACTGAAGAAATTGGTAGAATTCTTCATTTTCATTATCACTGGCTTTAATGGTTTGTGTGTATTTTTGGGAAAAAAATGGTATTAATTGGTTTTCATTGTAGGCATATGTATATTGTTCCATCACAGACAGCATTATATTTCTTTTTCTTTTTAAAGTTTTTATTGTGAATTGAGTGAAAGTTTACAGGGGTGGGGGTGGGGAATCATCAGTTTTACATTCAGCAAATTATATACTTTGTTTCATTAAAGTGATTATAATCCCCTCCATGTACCAATAGTTAACAATATTTCTCTCTATTCATTTTAGCTTTTTTTTTTTTTTTTTTTTAAACACTCAAGCATATATAATAATTTAAACCAACAAAAGGCACATTCTGCAAGCCTGCCTCCTGGACACCAGCTCTCAGTCCCTCTCTTCCCATAAATCTAGACTCCTCAGCTGTTCCCTTTCTCAATGTCCCCATCTCTGCCTCCACCTCTGGTGTTGCTGCTTCTCTGGATAGGGTCCCACATTCTGCTTGTTCTCTTCTCCTTTGATGGTTCTAGGGTACTCTGTTTCTGGACTGTAAGATTAACTACTCTCCCATTTTTGTTACAAAGCTTCTACCTTTACAATTATGAGAGTTGCAATTAGTCATGATAACAATTACTCACTATTGAATCATAAGAATCTTATCCCCATCTCTTTTTTTAGCAGACCCATCTAGACAAGATGAAAACTATTCAGTGGGGACTCTATCTTCCCCCACACACTTTTAAACTAAATTCCTTCTTAAAAACTTGTAAGCCAGTCACTTTGTGCTTTTATCGTCCCCTCATTTTAGGTAGCCAATGTCTAAGTTACCCTTCCCTATCTACCCTCTGTACAGAGGGGATAGCATTGATACTTGGTGTGAAGACTCCTTCCCTCTTTGTTGGTATTTAGAGCTACAACATGCATGAGTATAGGTCAAGTTCACCAAATTGTAGCAATTTACCCTTGTTTCCATTATCAAAAATTGTTTTCTTTTGTATCATTCAGAGTTCTGATTATCAAGCCATTGTGAGTACTAACTGCGAGTTTGGGTGTTATTGTGAGTCCCCCCTCACTTCATATCAGCTGGATGCTTCACTCTCAGCTCTAGCCCTCTGTGGCTATATCCTTGTCCATGAGCTCAGGTGTTCCCAAGTCTCATCATACTTTGGACCAACCAGCCCTTCCTCTTCTCTCTCTCATCTCCAGGTCAATGGGAGTCTATGGAATGTGGTTGAACTCAGCCCATTTCTTCATTGCT
>NW_006408553.1:9564459-9568171 GCF_000296735.1 Chrysochloris asiatica
TTCAAGCCTCGACTTTCGTTATTGAAAGATTCTCTGGGCAAATTATTGAATGATGCAGAAAGCATCAAGAGAAGATGGAAGGAATATACAGAGTCACTGTACTAAAAGGAAATGGTTGATGTTCAACCATTTCAAGAGGTAGATTATGATCAAGAGCCAATGAACCTGAAGGAAGAAGTCCAAGGTGCATTGAAGGAATTGAAAAAGGAATTGGGTCAAAACACTAAGTAGAGAGTTTGAGAAAAATAACTAGAAGTCAGACAGCGCTAAAGGAACTTTAAGGCGAAAATCAGCATAACAGATAAAGATGGACATTATCTCATAACCATAATAAGTATCTATGCTCCAAATGAAAGAACTCCAAATATATATAAAGCAAACGCTAATAGATTTGGAAGGCACTCAAAATACGATTGGGGAAGAGCGACCTCCTCAAAGTGGAGTTATCTGTGATGGAGTAAAGCTTTTAGGACCTTCATTTGTTGTTAGGGAACAACTCAAAATGAAGAAAAACAGCTGTAAACATCCACTAATAATCAGAACATGGAACATACAAAGTATGAATCTCGGGAAATTAGAAGTTGTGAAAATGAAATGAAATGCATAAACAAGTATATCCTAAGTATTAGTGAGCTGATATGGACTGGAATTGGCCATGTTGAATCTGACATCACACAGCTTACAGGAATGACAACTTGAAAAATGTTGGTGCATTCAAATGAACATCAAAAAGGACATCTCAAGATCTATGTTGAAGGACAACCCTGTCTGTGGTAGGATAATATCCTTATGTATATAAGGAAGACCAATTAATAATACTATTATTCAAATTTATGCACAACTTCTAAAGCCAATGATGATGAAATTGAAGAGTTCTACTAACTTCTTCATTCTGAATTTGATCAAAAATGTAATTTTTTATCAATTTCTGCATCAGACACTAATGATTGACAACCAGAAGCATTGTGGAGTGACATCAAGAACATTATATAGGAAAAAAGCAAGTGGTGATTAAGAAGACAAGGAAGAAAGAAACGACCAAAATGGATGTCAGAAGAGACTCTAAAACTTACTCTCAACTGTAGAAATGCTAAAGAAAATTGAAAAATGGACAAGGTAATAGAGCTGAATAGAAAATTTCAAAGGGCAGCTCAAGAAGATAAAGTCAAATATTTTAATGAAATGTGCAAATATCTGGATTCCAAAAACCAAAAAGGAAGAACATAGTAAGCATTTCTCAATCTGAGGAAACTGAAGAAAAAAATTCAAGCCTCAACTTGAAATATTGAAGGAGTCTATGGACAAAATATTGAATGATGCAGAAAGCATCAAAAAAGATGGAAAGCGCAACTTAGACATTGGCAACCTAAATGGGAGGGGCTATATATGTTTAACCATTTCAGATGCTATAATCTTGGATAAATCACATTCTTCCCTGGATCCACATTTCCTCAGTTATAGTGTAGTGGTTACAAATCGGGCTGTGAACCTCAAGGTCAGCAGTTCAAAACTACCAGTTGTTGCGTGGGAGAAAGATGAGGCTTTCTAATTCCGTAAAGATTTACAGCCTTGGAAACCCTGTACAGGGTCGCTATGAGTTGGAAATGACTCTACAGCACATAACCACCATACATAAAAAAAAAAAGCAGGACAACAACAAAGAAACATTTTTTCTACCATCTCTCCTGAGTAGTTGTGGAATGCAAATAAAATATAAAGTGCTTGGTAAACTTAGACCACTGTGCTTGCTTGAAATCCTTAATTTTCATAATTCCCTGTTCTACATGGGACTAAGGGCGAAGTCTCAAGTAGAATAGTTAGCAATATAGATGTACACCCAGCACAACTCCTAGAATGAAATCACCACTGCCAACCTCCACTATCAGGCTTCTTGGTGATCTAGAAGAAGCATAGCTAACGCTTTTTGTGTCTTAAATTACTGCCCCGAGTTCACCAGCACTTCCTCCAAAATATTTAATGTTGCTTTTGCTACTCTTTGGTCTGTTTGTAAGGTGCCATGGTGGCGCTATTGAGTAAGCCATGGACTACTAATTGCAAGGTCAGCAATTCAAACACACCAGCTGCTCTTCAAGAGAAAACCTTTCTGCTCCTGTAAAATTTACAACTCAGAAATGCTGTACAGTATCACTGTAAGTTGCAGTTGACTCCATGGCAGTGGGGTGGTTTTGTACCTGCCTGTGTTGAATAGTTGTTTAGGCCTTGTGTTCATGAAACTGCTGATGTTGCTTGGTAAGGTGCTAGGAAGCATTTCCCCTAGAACTATGATGCATATTGGGCTTTCTTAATGTGTGGGTTTGTTTAAAGTTCATAGAAAAGAATCTAGGGAAAAAAGCAAAACACTTTCAATGTTGAGCTGAAGGATATCAGTGGAAGATACAGGCTGTAACACCCTAAAGAGTCCCTTGGCTTATATATTAGTTTCCTTGGGCTTTATTAACTAGGTACCATAAGCTCGATGTCTTTAAACGACAGAAAACTATTCTATCATAGTTCTAGATATCAGAAGTCTTAAACAAGGTTTCAGCAGGGCCACACGCTCTTCAAAACCACTAGGGAACTATCTAACTCTTTATTTCTGGTGACTTCATGTGTTCCTTAGCTTATGACAAATTCTGCCTCCATCTTCACGTGGTCGTCTTCTCTCTGTGTCTCTCTAAAAGTCTTGCTGTTGCCATTGTGCCAATCCATCTTACTGCGGCTCTTCTACTTTTTCTCTGGCCTTCTTCTTTACCAGGGTCTTCCCCCACCTAATAAGTTTGCTGTGGTGTGCTGCTGTAGGATAAGCACTGGACCGCTAATCACAAGGTCAGAAGTTCAAACCCACCAGCTGCTCCTGGGGAACACTATATAAGGTTGCTATGAGTCAGAACCGACTCAAATGTACTTAACAACAACATCTACATGTGTGGGAGTCATGGTGTGATGCTGTAGGATAAGCAATGGACTGCTAATCACAAGATCAGTAGTTCAAATCTACCAGCCACTCCTCGGAAACCCTTGCGTGCTGAGGGAAACAAGAATGAGAACGTAGTTTGACTCAAAGATAAAGATTGATTGTGATCTTTTGGGAGATTGGGGCTGTCATAAAAAAAGACGATATCATGCTTTTTATGATGATGGGGACAAAAGTGAAGAAGGAAGCCACTTCTCCTCCCAAAACTGAAGCCAAAGCAAAGGTATTGAATGCCAAGAGACAATGCTGAAAGGTGTCCACAGTCACAAAAATTTTTTTTAAAAAAGATCGTATGTCACCTACCTTCCAGTGGCCCAAGACATGGAGGCTCTGAATGCAGTCCAAATATCCTCAGAAGAGCATCCCAGGAGAAACAAACTTAACTACAATGTCATTGCTAAGTTCCCTTGATTACTGAGTCAGTCATGAAGATTGAAGATAACAACACACTTGTGTTCACTATGGATGTGAAGGCCAACAAACACCAGATCAAACAGGCTGTGAAGAAGCTCTGTGACATTGATGTAGCCAAAGTCACCACCTTGATCAGGCTTGATTTAGAAAAGAAGACATATGTTCTTTTCAGGCTCCTATGATACTTGGATGTTGCCAACAAAATTGGGAATGTCTAGATGGCCAAACTTTGTCTCTCATACTTTGGACATGTTGTCAGAAGGGACCAGTCACTAGAGAAGGATATCATGTTTGGTAAGGTGGAGGGTCAGAGAAAAAGAGGAA
>NW_006408553.1:9568271-9790050 GCF_000296735.1 Chrysochloris asiatica
CCCCCAATGAGATGATTTAGCCAAGTGGCAGCATTGATGGACTCAAACATGGCAACAGTAGTGAGGTTGGCCCAGGATTGAGCAGTGTTTCATTCTGGTGTGCATAAGGTCGCCATGGGTCGGTACAGACTCTGTGGCACCTAACAACAACAACAACAAACAGTCCAGCTGGATAGTTCTAAATATAAAATTTTCAATACAAAAAGAAAAAAAGATTGCATCACTAAAATAGGTCTCTGTTCTTTACAGAGTTTGAGGCAGTTTTGATCTGTGGACTTGTCAATGTCCAGGAGCCCATGTGCCAGTAACCAGAGAGGAAGATTTCCTATTAAGAACCATGAGAATGTTAATGTAGAAATGGGATTCATTCATACCTTACCTGGAGCTGCCAAGTGAGGAAAAAGACAGTTATTGCAAATAGAATAGGAAGTTTACAAGCACCTGGGAGAGACCCAGTAACTCCCAAAGAACAAAAGGAGATGGTTGAGACTAATTTTCATGCAAATGTACTACTATAAGGCAGACCTGGAAATCCTACTTGATTATTAATGTCTGTGCCCTTTTGTCTCCCCACCCCAGAACTATAAAAAGCCCAGGCACAACAGGGTACTATAATGCACTGTTACCATCACACTCAATCTCAAAGTCTTTTACTTAATGAAAGAAATTTTTTTTTAAATTGACTTCTTCTAGATTGAGAAATGGCTGTTAAGATGGATACACCCATAATTATATACACCCCTCTGGATTAATGTTGGCGTTGGAATTAAGTAATGTTGAGTCCTACTCATAGCGACCATATATAGGGTTTCTGAGGAACAACTGGTGAATTTGAATTGCCAGCCTTGTCTGGTGCATTATCCTACAACACCACACTAGGATGGTGGTTTTTAATCTCTGCATTTGCATGTGCACATGTACTTTTGCATATATGTTTCAGTGTATGTGTCAATGAGATGATAAAATGAAATTACAAAGAGGGAAGAAAGGATGAGAAAAAGATAATCTACCTATCAAAAGGGTGCTTGCTTTCTTTGTGAAAATCCTGTAGTTAATTCCAGTGAGAGAGGCAGGTTGGCCATGAGTCTTGGAGCAATGTTTCTGCAGCAACGCATCAAACAGGATTATGACGTGCAGTCAATGTTAGAACGACTGCTCCTCTAGCATGAAATCCTGTCAGGATGCAATCAAGGCATGCTACCCAGAGCTTCTCATTTAGTCAGAATTCTGGGTGTCTGAAGGTCATACATTGATGTAATTTTTATTGGAGCAGGAAGGAAGAAAGGCAGACAGAAGATGAGCAAATACACTACCAAGATTTTCACTGCATACCACCAGTGGGCTGCTCCTCCAGTATTCTCAGTCCTACCATGAGAAATCTCACATTCTGTGCTTACTATTAAGTATGTCTTGAGAAAGCAATATCTATGTAGATCTCTGATAAGCAGCTTATCCCTAAAACAATGCAAAGATTGCAAACATCACTATTCTTCTGAGATTTACATCACAAAATGAGAACTGTCAGATACAGTTCTGTTAAAGTGGTGATTTTGACTTTTATACAAAGTTTGGGGCCTGACCCAAACCATGGTATTTTCTATAACCTCATATGCATGTGAAAGCTGGACGGTAAATAAGGAAGACCATAGAAGAAGTGATGCTTTTGAGTTACGGTGTTGGAAGAGAATATTGAAAGTGCCATGGGCTGCCAAAAGAACCAACAGATCTGTGTTGGAAGAAGTGCAGCCAGAGTGCTCCTTGGAGGCCATAGGGTCCAAAATTTGTGTCTCATACTTCGGACATATTGTCAGGAGGGACCAGTCACTGGAGAAGTATATCATGTTTGGTAAGGTGGAGGATCAGAGTAAAAGAGGAAGACCTCCAGCGAGATAGACTGGCCAACTGGCAGCATCAATGGACTCAAGTGTGGCAATGATAGTGAGGTTGGCCCAGGATCGGGCAGTGTTTCATTTTACTGTGAAAAGGTTGCCTGTAAGTCAGTACCAACTTGTTGGTACCTAACAACAACAAAGTTTTAAAATGCACCGGGTTAAATAAACAATCAAGGGAGGTGAGTCTCAACCAGATCTAGAAGAGGACATTGAAAGAGCCCCATGTTGAGGACACCTATCTTGTTTGTAAAGATGAGAGAATGGCAGTCTTGAAAATGGCGATTAAATGCCTTTAATAGCCCTCCTGCTTTTCTGACTGCTCTGTCCTTCCCAACTTTTTTTTTTTTTTATCACTCTCTCTAGCACAAGTAAGTTATATGAGTACAAAATATTGGGTATTGTTATTTTTAAAAAAGGTAAAAAATATAAAAGATGAACCTATATGAATCCTCAATTCTGATTGAGAGGAAGGCACAAAGATTCCTGTGCATTTTGGGGGAGAAGTCAAACATAGCACATAGATGTATTGATCCCATGCAGAATCTGATGCATTTAAACCCTGATTTATGAATAGTAAAATAGCAACATCACTCAGAAAAATACATACATAACTAAATAAAGTTGCAGGTAGATCTTGTTGTTTATAGGAATTTATTGACACAAAAATGTTTTGTTGTTTGTAATCAGGAGGGAAAAAAACACAAATTCAGTTGTCATTTCAAAAAACAATTGTAGCTTGGCAGAGAAGAATGGTCCCAGTCTAGAAAAATGTCTTGGCAGGTGTCCAGTGGAAGAGTGGGAAATGACTCCTGGTTGGGGGTAAGAGTTGAGAATCGAGATCAGGGCTTTGTTAAACAAAAGTATTTTGACATTCTTAGTCTCAGGTATGTGGATGCAAGCTGAGAAAGTGGGTCCAATGCTCAGCACATGCTGGTGAGCCTGATCTGTCCATGGATATTCCCAGGGAGTTGAACCAAAAGATTCCTTAAGGGCACGAAGATTTCAGGAATGAATGTGGGAGCTGAGATCACCTGCTTCATAGGTACTGCTCTCTTCTCAGGTTCAATCTTTTAGGATTTTACAATATTTGGGGGAAGACATAAATGAGACACAAGAAATAATTAAAGAGCTATGACTGTGATAAGTAATGTGGCTCAAGTTAATACAGTTAGCAGAATATTAAAGAATTCCATTGTAAGAGGGCCCATGCTATAAATTTTTAATCTTATAGATCAAATCATATAAGCTGGCATCTAATATAGTTGATGTATATTGGAGTCCTGGTGTGGTGCTGTAAGATAAGCACTGGACCAGAAGGTTGGTTTGAACCACAAGGCCGGCAGTTCAAATGCACCAGTCACTCCTTGGAAATGCTATACGGTGTCACTATGAACTGGAACTGACTCAACAGCACTTAACAACAGTATAGTTGTTGGATTCTTGGTGTGGTACTATAAGATAAACATTAGGCTGCAAGGTCAGTTTGAATTGCAAGGTTAGCAGTTTAACTCCACCACTTTCTCCTTGGAAATTGTATACAGAGTTGTTATGAGTCAGAGCAGATTTGAAGGCGCTAAATAGCAACAACAACAATATAGTTGCTGGATGAAACATTAAGTAGACTTTTCTTTTGCCATTTCTCTTTACTACCATCCTCCCTAGTCTCTTAATTTCTCTAGTCTCACTATCAAATACCTTTTACATCTACATCAGTTTGTTGTTGTTAGTTGCCATATAGTCACTTTTGACTTGTGATCCCATGCTCAACAAATTAAATGTTTCCTAATCCTACACCATCTTCATGATTGTTGGTAAGTTTGAGTCCATTGTTATCACTGTGTATTTTCAGTGCCTTCCAATTTAGGGGACAATATTCTGTTGTGATTCGTAGGGTTTCCTTTGGCTTAATTTTTGAGGCCAGGCCTTTCTTTCCAGTCTGTCTTAGTCTGGAAGCTCTACTAGAACTTGTCCAATATGAAGTATATCCTTCAGTATATAAATCTGCCACTATTTGAAATACGGGCGACATAGCTTCTAGCATCATAACACCATGCAAGCTACCACAGTATGGAAAACTGACAGATGGATGGTAGCTATCTCAGTTAAATGAGGAAAAATTGTTTCCAAATTCTGGTCTATTTTGCTTCCTCCAAGCTCAGGTCTAATAAAGGGTCAAAGGTCAGCTTGAGAAGATACAGCCAAATATTAAAACAAAATGTGCAAAGGTCTGGAATCAGAAAACCAAAAAGGAAGAACACGCTCAGCATTTCTCAAGCTGGGAGAACTAAAGAAAATATTCAAGCCTTTACTTTCGTTATTGAAAGATTCTCTGGGGAAATTATTGAATGATGCAGAAAGCATCAAGAGAAGATGGAAGGAATATGCAGAGTCACTGTACCAAAAGGAAATGGTTAATGTTCAGCCGTTTCTAGAGGTAGCCTATGATCAAGCGCTAATGATACTGAAGGAGGAAGCCCAAGGTGCATTGAAGGAAGTGGCAAAGGACAAGACACCAGGAAATAATGGAATAAAAATTGAAATCTTTCAAGAAAGTGAGGCGGCACAGGAGGCACTCACTCATCTCTGCCAAGAAATTTGGAAGACAACTATCTGACCGACTGATTGGAAGAGATCCGTATTTGTGCCCATTCCAAAGAGAGGTGACCCAAGAGAATGCGGAAATCATCGGACAATCTCTTTGATATCCCATGAGAGTAAAGTTTTACGAAAAGTAATACAGAAATGGCTGCAAGCATACATTGACAGAAAACTTCCAGAGGTTCAAGTCAGATTCAGAAAAGGCCATGGAACTAGGGATATCATTGTTGATGTCTGATGGATCTTGGCTGAAAGCAGAGAATGCTGGAAAGATGTTTACCTGTGCTTTATTGACTATGCAAATGATTTCTATTGTGTGGATCATGATAAACTATGACATTGTGAATTATTAGTATTCCAGAACACTTAATTGTGGTCATGAGGAATCTGTACCTGGACCAAGAGGCAGTTGTTTGAACAGAACATGGGAACACTGAATTGTTTAAAATTAAGAAAGGTGTGCGACATGGTTGTATCTTTCACCATACTTATTCAACTTGTATGCTGAGCAAATAATCCGAGAAGCTGAGTTATATGAAGAAAAATGTGGTATCAGGATTGGAGGAAGACTCATGAACAACCTGCGATATGCAGATGATACAACCTTGCTTTGAAGAGGACTTAACATACTTATTGATGAAGATCAAAGAGCATAGCCTTCTGTATGGATTATATCTCAATGTGAAGTAAACAAAAATCCTCACCACTGGACAAATAAACAACATTCTTATCAACAGAGAAAAGGTTGAAGTTGTCAAGGACTTCATTCTTCTTGAATCAACTATCAACACTCATGGAAGCAGCAGTCAAGAAATCAAACGACGTACTACGTTAGGCAAATCTGCTGCACAAGACCTTTTAAAAGTGTTGAAGAGCAAAGATGTCAGCTTGAGGACTAAGATGCACCTAATCCAAGCCATGGTATTTTTCAATAACCTTATATGCATGCAAAAGCTGTATAATAAATAAGGAAGATCATAGATGAATTGATGCTTTTGAGTTATGGTGTTGGAGGAGAATATTGAAAGTGCCATGGGCTGCCAAAAGAACCAATAGATCCATTTTGGAAGAAATGCAGCCAGAGTGCCCCTTGGAGGCCAAGATGGCCAAACTTTGTCTCTTATAGTTTGGACATATTGTCCGGAGGGACCAGTTGCTAGAGAAGGATACCATGTTTGGTAAAGTGGAGGGTCAGAGAAAAAGAGGAAGACCACTAACAAGATGGATTGGCCAAGTGGCAGCATCGATGGACTCAAGCGTGGCAACAGTAGTGAGGTTAGCCTAGGATTGGGCAGTGTTTTCGTTCTGTTGTGCATAGGGTTGCTATGAGTTAGTACCAACTCGATGGCACCTAACAACCACAACTGTGAAGACAGCTACCAGGCAAACCAGTTTTAAGAGATCTATATTTGCAGTCTTTCTTAAGAAAGGTGACAAACAGAATGTGGGAATTATCTAACAATATTGTTTCTATCACTTACAAGTAAAAATTTCCTGAAGATAATTTAAAAATGATTGCAGCAGTACATTGACAGGGAGTTGCCAGAAATTCAAGTCAGATTCAGTAAAGGACATGGAAAAAGAGATATCATTATTGATGTCAAATGGATATTGGTTGAAAGCACAGAATAGCAGAAAGATGTGTAATTGAAGATGTTTTGTTGACTTTATGCAAAGGTATTTGACTGTGTGAATCATAACAAACTATGGATAACATTGTGAAGAGTGGGTATTCAAGAATACTTAATTGTGCTCACGAGGAACCTGTACATAGATCAAGAGACAGTAATTAGAACAGAATAAGGGGATACTGAATGGCTTAAAATCAGGAAAGATGTGCACCAGGGTTATCTCCTTTCACTATAGTTATTCAATTGTTGTTGTTGCTAAGTGCCATGTTCATACTCATAGGGACCGCATACAGGGTTTCCAAAAAGCAGCTGGTGAGCTTACACCACTGAGCTTGCAGTTCAAATCAATCTTGCAGTCCAACACATTAATTTATAGCACCACACCAGGACTCCTGAGCAAATAATCCAAGAAGCTGAATTATGTGATGAAGAACAAGATATCAGGATATACAGATGATACAACCTTGCTGGCTAGAAGCAAAGAGTATTTGAGCTACTTGCTGATGAAGATCAAGGACCACAGCTTCAGCATGGATTGCAACTCCATGTAAAGAAAACAAAAACCCTCACAAGTGAACCAATAAATATGATAGTAAATGGAGAAAAGATTGTAAAGTTTTCAAGATCTTCATTTTTCTTGGAATTACAATCAAAACTCACGGTAGCAGCCCTCAGGAAATGTGCTGCACAAGACCTCTTTAATGATTTAAAGAGTAAAGATATCACTTTATGGACTAAGGCACGCCTGACCCAAGCCATGATATTTTCAATTTCTTCATATGCATGTGAAAGTTGGAAATTGAATAAGGAAGACTGGAGAAGAATTGATGCATTTGAATTATGGTGTTGGAGAATACTATTAAAAGTAACATGAATTACAAGAACAACAAACAAATTTGTGTTGGATGCAGTACAGCCAGAATGGTCCTTAGAAGTCAGAATTGTGAGACTTAGTCTCTCATTCTCAGACATGTTATCAGGAGGGATCAGTCCCTGGTAAAGGTCATCAAGCTTGGTAAAGTGAAGGTTAAGTGAAAATGAGGAAGACCCCTGAAAAGATGGATTGACAATGTGACAACAGCAATGGGCTCAAGTGTAACAATTGTGAGACTGGCACAAGACAGGGCATTGTTTCATTGTGTTGTGCACAGGATGGCTAGAAGTTGGAACCTATGTGACAGCACCAAACAGCAATAAACAAATGTGAGGTTTACCAAATGGACAAGACTTTTTCCTATAAATAAAGAAGGTAACACTACATAGTCATCTGTCTCTCGGGTTGTTTTGCATTACTTAGGAAATTGAGATCTAAATATTTTGAGATAGAAGAAATGATACTGCATTAAATGAAGCCAGCTCCCCCCCCGCCAACAAAACTCTTTTTATAGCTCATTATAAACATTGCTTAGAATTATAAACATTGTTACACAAGAATTAAAATTTTCCCATTTGCTTTCCAAATCAGTGGTAATGTTCCTGTCCCCAGTGCTCAATTTGGAAAGATTCAGTGAACCTGTACATTGAAAATGAATTCCACCACAATCAGATCCTGAGCCCTCCTGAAGCTGTTAAGCCTCAATATATATGTTTTTAATATTAGTTGACGTGGATTTAATATAAACCAAGTATCCTAGTTAATTAAATGTGTTGCTAGGAATACTTTCAAAGCTTAATTCAAAGTCATATTCAATGGCCTTGGGCACCATTTTTGGATCACTGGAGTATTATTGGTTTATCTTGGATGAGCAATAAACACTAGGAAGCAGGCAGTGAATACTGTGTGCTTTCCTCACTTTCCTCATACTAGCCATTTAATATCAATGTGTATGTATGTTTAGAAGACAAAATAAAATGAAGTGAAACAATAACAACAAAAATAGAACTGAATCTTTTGAAGTTGTCTTTCTAATAACCCATGTAATATTTCTCCCCTCCTTCTCTTTCTATTTTTATAGAAATTTAACAAAATCATAAAACTGTTCCCCCTGAACAAGTCACAAAAGCAGATTTACTGAGGCTGGTGCCTAGGGCAGTGATTCTCACCTAGGGGTAATTGTGTCCCCCAGGGGATATTTGGCAATGCATGGGGACATTTTTAATCGTTATAACTTGGAGGGTGGTGTGCTTTCATTTAGTAAATAGAGGCAATGGATATTGCTAAACATCCTGCAATGCATCCAGCCCCTAAGGCAAGGAATATACAGCCCAAGATATCAATAATGTGGTGGTTGAGAAATCCTGATGTGGATTAGCAACTTGCCAAGCTTAGGATGTCCCAGATGTGTTTAAGGCAGTATCTCCTCAAGAAGATGTGCACACAGCCAGGCTTATAGGCACATGCATATGCGTGAGAGACTCTATCATTCAAGCTGTACCTTCAACCTAATATCTTCATTATGTTTTCTGAAGATATTCCTACACATAAGGATATCTTCTATTCATGAAGAAATATACTTATAGAGAGACACTACCATAATATAATGAAAATTTAAACCAAAACCTGTTACCATCAAGTCAACTATGACTCAGAAAAGTTCAGAGTAGAACTGTGCTTCATAGGATTTCCTGCAGTTGGTTTTTCAGGAGAAGTTCAGGCCTTTCTTTTGAGGCATCAAAAGGTAGACCTTTTGATGACCAGCTGAGCATGTTAACTGTTTGCTCCACCCAATGTGAATGAGACCAACATTATTAAGCTTAAATAACCAAAATAAATACATACCCACATCTCAGATTTATTTTCCCAGTTAAATCATACATTTTTTCTATTTCTTACCTAACAAGATATGCATCACCCCAGTAGCTAATATAGACTGAACCTCAAAATAAGGGTTTAATACATACTTTTTATTGATGAGATGACATATATGACATATATTTGCTCAAATTTACAATAATTCACTCACTTAAATAAAATAAAACCTAAAATAATTAAGTCACAATAGAAGGCATTAAACACAGATAAACAAATAAAAGATAACTTTGGCTCACAGTTAAGTATGAATGCATGACCTCCACAAATTTAAAAACTTAGCAGAAGAAATCATTTAGCTGATCATCACACATTTAGCTAACAACTGCTATGTGACTAACATTGGGGACATTGTTGTTGTTAAGTGCTATCGAGTCAGTTCTGACCCATAGTGACCCTGTATAGGGTTTCCAAGGAGCAGTTGGTGAGCTTGAACCATCAACCTTGCAGTTCAAATGGATTTGCAGTCTGGTGCATTAACCCACAGCACCACACAAGGATGCCATTGAATACTTAGAGATTAATAAATAGTTCTTTTTGTTTGGGAATTACAAATCTAGGAATAGAAATAAGAATGCAAGTAAACAAAAGATGGACATGTGATGACCTAAAATAGTTGCCCACCACTGGTCTTTCATTTGTCATACTGTGGTGACTTATGAGTTGCTGTGATTCTGAGGGCTATGCCACTAGTATTTTAAATACCAGCAGGGTCACCCATTATGGACAGGTTTTAGATGAGCTTCCAGATGAAGACAGACTAGGAAGAAGGAGTGACAAACTACTTCCGAGTATTTAGTCACTGAAAACCTTATGAATAGCAGGAAACACTGTCAGATATAGTGCCGGACAATGAGTCCCTCAGGTTGGAAGGCACTCAAGATGTAACTGGGGAAGAGCTGCCTCCTTAAAGCAGTGTTGACCGTGATGAGGTGAATGGAGGAAAGCCAATGGGAGAAAAACCTGTGGGATCTTCATTTGCTGATGGGGCACAACTCAAAATGAAGAGACACAGCTGTAAATATCCATTGAAAATCAGAACATGGAATGTACAAAGCATGAATCTAGGAAAACTGGAAGTTGTCAAAAATGAAATGGAATGCATAAACATTGATATCTTAGGCATTAGTGAGCTGAAATGGATTGGTATTGGCCATTTTGAATCTGATGACCACAAGGTTTACTATGCTGGAAATGACAAATTGAAGAGGAATGGTGTTACATTCATTGTCAAAAAAAACATATCCAGATCAGTCATGAGGTACAACGCTGTCTGTGATAGGATAATATCCATGCACCTACAAGGAATCCCAGTTAATACCACTGTTATTCAAATTTATGCACCAATCACTAAAGCTAGTGAGGATGAAATAGAATAATTCTACCAACTTCTTCAATCTGAAATTGATCAAACATGTAATCAAGATGTATTGATCATTAGTGGTGACTGGAATGCAAAGATTGGGAGCAAAGAGCAAGGAACAGTAGTTAAGAAAATATGGCCTTGGTGATAGAAATGATGCTGAAGATCACATGATAGAATTCTGCAAAATAAATGATTTGTTCATTTCAAATACCTTCTTTAGCCAGTATAAGATATGACTATACACACGGACCTCACCAGATGCAATACATAGAAATTAAATGGACTACATCTGACGAAAGAGACGATGGAAAAGGTCCATACCATCAGTCAACACAAGGCCAGGGGCAGACTGTGGAACAGACCATCAATTACTCATATGCAAATTCAAACTGAGGATGAAGAAAATTAAAACAAGTCCATGAGAGCCAAAATATGACCTTGAATATATTCCATCTGAATTTAGAGATCATCTAAAGAACAGATCTGATACATTAAACACTAAAGACTGAGGACCAGAAGAGTTGTGGGATGAATCAAGAACATCATACATGAAGTAAGCAAAAAGTCATTAAGAAGACAAGAAAGAAGGAAAAGGTCAAAATGGATGTCAGAAGAGACATCGAAACATGCTCTCCAGCATAGAGATGCTAAAGAAATGGAAGAAATGAGGAGGTACAAGAGTTAAACAGAAAATTTCAAAGGTCAGCTGGAGAAGATAAAGCCAAATTTTATAACAAAATGTGCAAAGATCTGGAATCAGAAAACCAAAAAGGAAGAACACGCTCAGCATTTCTTAAGCTAGGGGAACTGAAGAAAATATTCAAGCATTGACTTTCATTATTGAAAGAGTCTCTAGGTAAATTATTGAAGGATGCACAATGCATCAAGAGAAGATGGAAGGAATACACAGAATCACTGTACCAACAGTTTCAAGAGATAGCATATGATCAAGAGCCAAATATACTGAAGGAGGAAGTCCAAGGTACATTGAAGGAATTGCAAAGAACAAGGCACCAGAAATTGATGGAATAAAAATTGACATCTGTCAAGAAAGTGACGGGGCACAGGAGGCACTCACTCATCTCTGCCAAGAAATTTGGAAGACAACTATCTGGCCATCTGATTGGAAGAGATCCGTATTTGTGCCCATTCCAAAGAGAGGTGATCCAACAGAATGCGGAAATCATCGGACAATCTCTTTGATATCCCATGTGAGTAAAGTTTTGCTAAAGGTAATACAGAAACAGCTACAATCATACATTGACAGAAAACTTCCAGAAGTTCAAGCTGGATTCAGAAGAGCCAGTGGAACAAGGGATATCGTGCTGATGTCAAATGGATCTTGGCTGAAATCAGAGAATATCAGAAAGATGTTTACCTGTGCTTTATTAACTATGCAAATGTGTTCGATTGTGTGGATCATGATAAACTATGGACAACATTAAGAAGTATGAGTATTTCAGACACTTAATTGTGGTCATGAGGAATCTGTACCTGGACCAGAGGCAGTTGTTCGAACAGCATATGGGAACACTGAATGGTTTAAAATTAAGAAAGGTGTATGACAGGGTTGTATTCTTTCACAATACTTATCTAGCCTGTATGCTGAGCAAATAATATGAGAAGCTGGGTTATATGAAGAAAAACATGGCATGAGGATTGGAGGAAAACCATTAACAACCTTGCTTGCTGAAAATGAGGACTTGGAACATTTACTGATGAAGATCAAAGAGCACAGCCTTATGTATGGATTACATCTCAATGTAAAGAAAGCAAAAATCCTCAACACTGGACCAATAAACAACACTCTTATCAATGGAGAAAAGATTGAAGTTGACAAGGGCTTCATTGGATCAACTATTAACATTTACAGAGGCAGCAGTCAAGAAATCAAACGACGTATTGCATTAGGCAAATCTGCGCATAAGACCTTTTAAAAAAGGTCTTTAACACTTTAAGCATTGAAGAGCAAAAATGTCAGCTTGAGGACTAAAGTGTGCCTGACCCAAGCCATGGTATTTTCAATAGCCTCATATGCATGCAAAAGCTGGACAGTGAATAAGGAAGACCATAGAAGAATTGATGTTTTTGAGTTATGATGTTGGAGGAGAATATTGAAAGTGCCATAGGCTGCTAAGAGAACCAATAGATCCATTTTGGAAGAAGTGCAGCTAGAGTCCTCCTTGGAGGCCAAAATTGCCAAACTTTGTCTCTCATACTTCTGACATATTGTTGGGAGGGACCAGTCACTGGAAAAGTATATCATGTTTGGTAAGGTCAGAGAAAAAGAGGCAGACCCCCAATGAGATGGATTGGCCAAGTGGCAGCATCGATGGACTCAAACATGGCAACAGTAGTGTGGTTAGCCCAGGATTGGGCAGTGTTTTGTTCTGCTGTGCATGAGGTCACTATGAGTTGGTATCAACTCAATGGTACCTAACAACAACCAAATAGTTGCATCTATCGAGTGTGGGAAGAGTCCTAAGGAAGGAGGATCTTGCTTTTTAGATCTAGGTGAGATGTGAGAATTTTGAATATAGATGGATGAGTAGAAATTGTCCAATTGTTTATAAGTCCAAGGCTGAGGAGAAGAGGAAAGAAGCAAAGATTAAGATATAAAAATACATAGAGAAGTAAAGCAACTTACATTAGTCTGAAGAATTAGAATAGGAGATTAAAGTAGCAGACGATTGCACAGTGGTTAAAGATGAAATCACAGAAAGGATGGATAGTAAAGCGAGTCACATGCATTATTATCCAGGGCTTTGACTTTTATAGTGTGCTGAATATTTTTGAAATGAAGGTCTCTCTCCTCTAGTCCAAAGCTCTGTGTATAGCTAATTGGAGAGTTTGCTCCTATAGAAAGCTTTAGAAACTGATGGGTCAGGTAGTTATAATTCTACCAAGTAACACCAGCTGTGTGTTCAAATACACAGAATGTACAAGTCTAAATGCTATTGTTTTCTCTTTAACTGGGAAGGATAATGGAGACATCAGTGCAGTGTTATTGGCAAAGGGTTGTTTTTTTTCTTTTCTTTTCATTTTTGGAGCTGGCACAACCATCAGGAAGCCCTGTCATTTTGTGGCAAGAATTCATAAGGATGTAGGTCTGCTGTGAAGTAGCCACAGGGTTGACTGGGAGCTTCCAGAATCTGATCGGTCCAGTGCCAGTCACTCCTTGTTTTCTGCCTTCCTTTGATAAAATGAATAAAGGAATGTAGGAGTTACTGTGTCTCAAAGAGCTGCAGGAAAACATCAGAATGAACAATGAGACCAGAGATGTTGCTGAGAAGCTGGCATGAGAAACTGTCATTTTGGGATTGTTAAACTTTCTTCCAATGACTTTGTTATAACTTCTCGACTTTTCTCTCTGCATTCACTCTTTTACCACCCTTTGTTTTTGTTGTTGCTAAGTGTTGTCGAGTCTTTTCTTATAGAGACCCTGTATAGGGTTTCTGAGCAGCAGCTAGTGGGTTTGAACTGCCGACCTTGTGGTTTGAAGACCAGTGCTGATCCTACAGCACCACACCAGAAGTCCTAGCCTTCTTTTAAAAATAGTTTTTTTTTTTATTCAAATATATAAATATTTATACTTTTATTTCTGGAAAATTTGGGATATTCATAAAAGTGTACAAAAAAAAAATCCAAATCATCCATATTCCAAATATCAGATATTTGGGGAATAATGCAATTGGATGATAAGAAAATCTGTGGCCCTGTGAGGTAAACATTAGCTTGCTAACCACAAGGTAAGCAGTTCAAACATGCCAGTCACTCTGAAATAGAAAAATGAGACAGTCTGCTAGTGGTGCTGTAGGATAAGCACTGAAAGAAAAGTTCAGCTGAATCACAAGGTTTTCAGTTCACCAGTTATGACTCAGAATCACTATAACAGGGTCACTATGAGTCGGAACTGACTCAACAGCTCTTAATAAAAACAAAGCTCTGTAAAGATTTACAGTCTCAGGGTTTCTGGGAATTGGAATAAACTTGATGTCAGCAGATTTGGTTTGGTTTGGTGATTGAATGAAGAAGACCCCATGTTTTATTTCAGATGGTGTGTAAGACTGATTTAAGGATTTTTTATTTTGTTGGAAATTCTATCACTATATGGGATTCATGATTTATAATGAAAGGAAAGAAGTACCATTACTATGAAACATCTCTACCTCCTTGTTTCAGGTAACCTGAATGAGGCATTCATGAACAAGGTCCAGCATAATATGCAACAGCTCTCCGCCTGACATCTTGAGTAAATCTTCAGATGTAGAGCCAAATTAGTGGAAGGGCATGCAATTGGGCCCTTTGTAACAGGACATATGAGTTCTTGTTTCAATCTCAGGTTCCTGTTTGGTTTGCAGTATCTGTTGAAGACAATGACTGCTTGCCAATGATGTCAAAATCACAGGCCCAGTTTATATTGACAGATATTGTCCCTCTTTTTTTTTTTTTTTAGCTTGAATATCAGGAAGAGATGGATTGGTCTAACTAAGACTCTCTTTATTCCATAGCTTAAGGAATTAGGAAAACCTGTTCCTTTTATAGCTCCTGCTGATATCTAGAGCCAAGGCTTCATTCATTAATGTCAGGTTGCTGCCTTGTTGGACACAAAATCACTGAATGAGATCCACTGGGACCAAGATAAGTTATTGCTTGCTTTGTTTATCTGAAGGAGAATCCTGTGGTTCAATTAATTCCCAATAGACTTGAGAAACGGTGAACAGCTGCTGGGAAACGCCAGCTCCAGGAATCAGCAACTGGGGTAACTACCTTCACCATATGACTCAGAGGGCCTTCTACTCCTATATATCTTTCTAAATGGTGAGAAAATTCCCAACTGAATGTGTGAACTTTTCTAATAGATGTTGTTGTTGTTGTTAGGTGCTATCAAGTCCACTTTGACTAACAGAGATCTGATACACAACAGAATGAAACACTGCCAAATCCTATGTCATCCTCACAATTCTTGTTACACTTGATCCCATTGCTGCTGCCACTGTTCCAATCCAACTCATTAGGTAGGGGTCTTCCTCTTTTTCTTTGACCCACAACTTTACCAAGCATGATGTCCTTCTCTAGTAAATGGTCCCTCCTGACAATAGTCATAAGTATGAGAGACTAAGTATCATTATCTTGGCTTCTGAGGTGCATTCTGGTTATACTTCTTCCAACACATATTTGTTTTTATCATGATACTTTCAATATTCTCCTCCAATACCATAACTCAAACGTCCAACTTTCACATGCATATGAGGCTATTGAACATACCATGACTTGTGTCAGGCATACTTTAGTACTCAAACTGAAATCTTTGCTCTTGAACACTTTAAAAAGGTCTTGTGCAACATATTTGCCTAATGCAATTCATCAGTTGATTTTTTTGACTGCTGCTTTTATGAGTGTTGACCATAAATCTCAGCAAAACAAAGTCTTTGATAATTTCAATCTTTTCTCCATTTATTGGCTGTTATTTATTTGCCCAGTGGTGAGGATTTTTGTTTTATTTACATTGAGGTGTAATCCATACTAAAGGCTGTGATCTTTGATCTTCATCAGTAAGTATTTCAATCCTCTTCACTTTCAGTAAGCAAGATTGTATCATCTTCATATCACAGGTTGTTCATGAGTCTTCCTCCAATCCTGATGCCATGTCTTCTTCATATAATCCAGCTTCTCGGATTATTTGCTCAGCGTATACATATATAAAGGAAAAACTAGCATTTAGTGTTAGTTTTAGAGTGAGCCATTAAAAAGACAGTGTGCATACCTGAACAATGAGAATGGCATCAGCAATCTTCTTCCCCAGGAACTCAGCATCTCAACATCAAGCCACCATAGTTTTGAACTGTGTCTGTGAATACTATCTGTTAGTGTTATTTTCGGTTTTATGTATTAATTGGTATGAATTGCAAGATTAATTTTTGGGTCAGGAAATGCTGAAAAATTTACCAATATAAACTAATGGCAACTGCTATTTTGCTTTATGCCATTTCATAGTAACACTCCACTTTTAAAGAGCAGGGGAAACTTGAACTACACTGACGTACTGCTATGGAGAGTACATGTTGTCTCACAGGCAGGCTGGTGGTGTCCAGACAGTAAGCCCAGGCTTGTCTCAGTATTTTCTCATTGGCCAGGGTTCTCTGCGCCAGGGCCCTTCCCACCTATCTCCCTGTCACTGTCTCATACTCTTTAGCCTGGAAGCTAGGCCATTTTGTGAGGCTGAACTAAGACTGCAGCAGTAGAGATGGGCAGGAGGTATATATTTAAACAATATTTAAGATGTTAGATTTAATCAGATTTGTGACTGTCTAGATGCTATGCTGAAGGAACCAAACGTGGCTCGTGGTTTCTGGTTTAAATGATTAGGTAAATCAGGGCACTCAGAAAGATACAACAGCAGAAGGAATAAATGAGGAAGAGAACAGACTGATTGATTCTGTCACTCATTCATTCTTTTAAAATATTTATTAATTTCTATAAATTTATTTTAATATACTAAGTGATGTTTGTTGATGGTGGTTGTGTGCCATTGAGTCAGTTCCAACTCAGTCTGTCTAGGATTTCCTAGACTATAAAACTTTACAGGGACAGAAAGCCTCATCTTGCTCCCATGGAGTGACTATAAGATTTGAACCACAGATCTTGCAGTTAGAAGCCCAGCTCATAATCCAGTACACTACCAGGGCTGTCTAGTATAGTAAGTATTATTATTTTTTTATTAAATTTACATTTAGTATTTTATTTATTCATTTTAACTTATAATGGACATTTATTAATTTTATACTCTATGCCAGGCTGTAGTCTAACTGTTGAGGATCCAGACATGAAAAACAGAATTTACTTCCAGGTAGTTTACATTTTAATGGAAGAAGGCTGAAAATAATTAGGAAAAATAAATAAACTATATGATACTTATATCTGTTATGGCAATAAGGATTATGAAGAAAAATAAACCAAGTGAGGGAGATTAGGAAACTGGGTGGGGTGGAGGTTGGTGAAAGAAAGACTTCACTAAGAAGTGACATTTGCCTTGGATGGCCAAGGAAGACGTAGAGTTCTAAGAAAAGGAGAGGGGATGTTCAAGGGTCTTTAGGTGGAGGTATGCTTAGCAGTTGAAGAGGAAGTAGAGAGAGTGGAGGAGAGTGGCAGGAAAGGCGTCTAAAGTTAATGATGGGTCAAACGTGATAGGGACTTGTACAAATTTGTAAGGATTCTGGTTTTAACTCAGAGGAAAATGGTGATCTTTAGAAGATTTTGAGCAGAAAAGCATAGATATAATTTATCTGAATCAAATAGAATTCATCACACTTGGAAACTGACACTTATTTGGTAGAAACTGTAAGATGACAATGATTGTACTAATTCCAGAGATGTTAAGTTGTGAAGAAAACAAACAAAATATGCATCTTAAAATTGATGAAATATTTGTATTTTAAAAGGATCATTATGGATCTGTCTTAGTCGAAAATGGAAATCAGAGGGGCAAGTGTGGAAGCCAGAGACCAGTTAGGAGGCTATTGAAAATATCCAAGCAAGAAATTATAGTACTTTAAAAAGCTTTGGTAGTGTCGTGGTTATGAATCGGGCTGCGAACCACAAGGTCAGCAGTTCAAAACTACCAGCTGCTCCGCGGGAGAAAGATGAGGCTTTCTGCTCCTGTAAAGATTTATAGCCTCGGAAACCCTGTACAGGGTCGCTGTGGGTCGGAACCGACTCGACGGCACTTAACAACAACAACAACAACAACAACAACAAAAAGCTTTGTAGTGGAGAACTCCATATTTTCAATCACTTAGACACAACTCCTGACATCATCCTGTTCTCCTTTTCTTCTTTCACATCCTATAAAGCATCCTATCAGAAAAAGGATATGTGTTTGACCTCCTAAATATTTCAGAACCTGGGAAGTTTTTATCTCCTTACCAAGTGCTTGAAAATCTGGAGATACTATTTATTAAAGTAGAAAGAGGGAGGAGTCATAGATGTATTTTAATTTGAACAATTTGAGATGCTTTTTAAATATACAATAAGAACTGATGAGAAGGCAATTGAATATTTTCTGTAGCTTTCAGTGGAAAGCCTTGTTAGAGATACACGTTTAGAGTTCTTAGCACTTAGAAGACATTTATAGCCATAAAACTGGAAAAGGTCAGTATATGCAAAACGAGTTTTAAAAACTGAACCATAGGGCACTTCAACATTAAGGGATCAGCCACATGAAAAAGGCACCAGCAAAGGAATCGGAGGAATGATCTGTGAAACTACAGGAAAATCAGACTTCAGTGTCTTAGAGGTTGCGTGAAGAAAATGAATCAAAGATGAAAAGACTATAAAACAGTACTAAATGATGCTGCTGAGTCAAGTAAGTTGAGGACTGGAAAATTACCATTAGATTTAGCAGTGTCAAAGTCATTGACGATCTTGACAAGAGCAGTTTAGTCTAGTGGAGTGTAGGGGGAAGGTGAATGCTTGATTGGAGTGAAATCAAGTGCTAAAAGGGAGATGATTTAATGACAATGAGTATACTTAACTCTTTTTGAAACTTTATTCCAAGTGAATCAGAAAAATAAGGGCAAAAATTAGAGGAGGAACTAAAGCTAAGAGATTTTCTTCCTTTTCCCCATTTCCTTCTTTCTTCCTTCCCTCTTCCCTCTCCCTCCCTCCCTCCTTACTCCCTTCTTTCCTTAAGATAGAGTAATATAAGCATGCTTATATGAAAGTTAAATGATCTCAAAAGTTTATGATGCAGTAGACACAGAATAATTTCTAGACACATTTCTTTAAGTTGCTTAAACAGAGAGGGTCGAGTATACACTTAAGAGGGGTATCAGATTCAGTTAGAAATAGTCAAAGTTTACCCTATTTAATAGAAAAGAAAGCATGATATATAGGTACAGACAAAGGCAGATGAGTAGCAGTGTGGTGGAATATTATGGGAAGTCTTTTTCTTATTGCTTCTATTCTTAGGGTTTTGAATTGGTCCCCAGTTCACTCATGAGCCATGAAACAAAACTGGAATAGACCTGAATTTGTACTGGAATGATAATAAGAATTGGAAAAGTTATGACTTGGTAACACTGTTAGAAACTTGCTCTCACTCTTAGATAACTAGGACAGTGTGCATGTTGCATAAGGAGCCAAATTTCCTGCCTGACAAAGGTGGAAACAGTGATGCCCACCTCCAAGATGGCGGCTAGTCATGCCACTTTGAATCAATGTCACAATCCACATCCTGGCAAGAATCCAGTCTCCTGTGTCAAACTCCTGAAAGGGCTGCTGCCTCTCTTGAGACTCCCATTACAGAGCTTTGAATGCAATTTTCCCCACCCCAGTTAGCATTCTGGTACACTCTCTTCAAATTTGGATCTGTGCTCATTTCTTTGCATCACTAATGATTAAATCAGTTCAACCTGGTTCAAAGCCCTGCTATTTTATTAGTGAAATAACAAGAATTCATCAATTAAGTGTAAGAAATTAGTTGGGATTTATTGGAGTTTTGAAGAAAGGGGAGGACTGAAAATATCAAATTGGAAAGTGGGAGGAAGAAATGTAGCATTAAGGATCACATTGAGATTCATCATGATCATAAAATTAAGGAAGACCAGTCAGCCTGACATTCTGGTTTTGCTTTTTGTTTTTTTCAATATATAATCAGGCTCATCTTCATGGTTGTTGTTGTTGTTAAGTGCTATCGAGTCTATTCTGACCCATAATGACCCTGTATAGGGTTTACAAGGAGCAGCTGATGAGCTTGAACCATTGACCTTGTGGTTCAAACTAACTTTGCAGTCCAGTACATTAACCCGTAGTACCACATCAGATCTTCATGGTACAGGTACTGAATTGAGGTAGTGGAACTTAATAAAGGATGCAACCTTGCAAAATGGTTGTGACAATAGGACAAATAATTAAGGCAGTTAAGGCACAATGGTGGGAGAGATTATTCTGAGCTGGGTTGAGAGAAGTGAGGAAAGATGTGTGAAGAGAGACTGGAAACATGGTAGGACAATGAGTTGAAGGGCATATAGGCTGCAAAGACAGGGATTGACAAGCAGAGAGTGAATTACTGAGGACAGAAATTAGGGAGTGGCTGTAGTTATTGATAAAAGATATTCTGAATTTGAGATGTGGAGACCAGGTTTAGCACTTTAGGATCAGCACTGGGCTGCTAACTGAAGGGTTACTGATTCAAACACACCAGTTGCTCCCTGGAAACCTTATATAGGATCACTATGGGTTGGAAACAACTTGACAGCATTTAAAAGCAACAATAATCAGATGTTCAGTTTGAGATCATGAGAATGGGTGAGAAAAAGTGGGTTGGGAAGGTCAGGGCTGAAGACATGGGTCAGTGCATGTGGTTGTAGAGATTGGGAGTGGATTGGTCAGAATTGTCCATAACAGAAGTAAGCAGTTGCCAACATCACCTGCCTGTTGGTCTGTAAAGGAGTTCAATCTCTTTTTTTCCCCCACATTCTCCAAAGGATTTCAATAGATCTCATATTTTCACAAATCAAACTTTTTTCTTTATATCACAGTGAAAAGTAGAAACAGAACTATAGAACTGTTTGGGAGATGAAACCCACTCAAGTAGACATACAATAAGGTAACACAGATTCAGAAAGGTCTCTTACTGGGAATTGGTCCTATACACCTTAAATGACAGTGTGTATTTGGAGGGTTCAGCTCTTGTACCTCCTCATTTCTTCCATAAGAGCAAGTTTCAGTGTCTCTTCTGACATCCATTTTGACCTTTTCCTTCTTTCTTGTCTTCTTAATGACTTTTTGCTTTCTTCATGTATGATGCTTTTGATGTCATCCCACAACTCTTCTGGTCTTTGGTCTTTAGTGTTTAGTATCAAATCTGTTCTTCAGATGATCTCTAAATTCAGGTGGGATATATTCAAGGTCATATTTTGGCTCTGTGGACTTGTTTTCATTTTCTTCAGCATCAGTTTGAATTTGCATATGAGCAATTGATGGTCTGTTCCACAGTCTGCTCCTGGTCTTGTTTTGACTGATGATATGGAGTGTTTCATTGTCTCTTTCCACAGGTGTAGTCAATTTAACTTCTGTGTATTCCATCTACTGAGGTCCATGTGTATAATTGTCTCTTATGCTGTCTAAAGAAGGTATTTGAAATGAACAAATCATTGGTTTTGCAGAATTCTATCATGCAATCTCCAGCATCATTTCAATCACCAAGGTTATATTTTCCAACTACTGATCCTTCCTCTTTGTTTCCAACCCTGATCACCAGCAATGATTACTACATCTTGATTACATGTTTGATCAATTTCAGATTGAAGAAGTTGGTAGAATTATTCTATTTCATCCTCACTGGCTTTAGAGGTTGGTGCATAAATTTGAATAATAGTTGTATTAACTGGTCTTCCATTTAGGCGCATGGATATTATCCTATCACAGACAGCGTTGTACCTCATGACTGATCTGGATGTGTTCTTTTTGACAATGAATGCAACACCATTCCTCTTCAATTTGTCATTCCCAGCATAGTAAACCATGTGGTTGTCAGATTCAAAATGGCCAATACCAGTCCATTTCAGCTCACTAATGCCAAGGATCTCGATGTTTATGTGTTCCATTTCATTTTTAACAATTTCCAATTTACCTAGATTCATACCTCATACATTCCATGTTCTGATTATTAATGGATGGGTATAGCTGTTTCTCTTCATTTTGAGTTGTGCCCCATCAGCAAATGAAGGTCCTGTGGGCTTTACTCCTATGGGATTTACTCCATTAGTGACATCACAGCCAACTCTACTTTGAGAACACAGCCCTTCACCAGTTGCATTTTAAGTGTCTTCCAACCTGAGGGACTCATTTTCCAGCACTATATCTGACAGAGTTTCTTTGGTATTATAAGGTTTTCAGTGACTAAATATTCAGGAGTAGTTCATCACTCCTTCTTCCAATGGATCTTGGCTCAAAGCAGAGAATATCAGAAAGATGTTTGCCTGTCCTTTACTGACTATGCAAAGGCTTTCAATTGTGTGGCTCATGACAAGCTATGGACAACATTGAGAAATATGAGTATACCGGAACACTTAATTTTGTACACGGACCAACAGGCAGTTGTTTGAACAGAACATGGGAACACTGAATGGTTTAAAATTAAGAAAGGTGTGCTACAGGGTTGTATTCTTTCACCATACTTGTTCAACCTGTATGCTGGGCAAATAATCTGAGAAACTGGGTTATATGAGGAAAAACGTGGCATCAGGATTGGAGGAAGGCACATTAACAACCTGCAATATGCAGATGATAAAACCTTGCTTGCTGAAAGTGAAGAGGACTCAAAATACTTATGAAGATAAAAGAGCACAGCCTTCAGTATGAATTGCATCTCAATGTAAAGAAAACAAAAATCCTCACCACTGAACCAATAAACAACATTCTTATCAATGGAGAAAAGATTAAAGTTGTCAAAGACTTCATTCTTCCTGGATCAACTATCAACACTCATGGAAGCAACAGTCAAGAAATCAAACATCGTATTTCATTAAGCAAATCTGCTGCACAAGACCTTTTTAAAATATTGAAGAGCAAAGATGTCAGCTTAAGGACTAAGGTGTGCCTGACCCAAGCCATGGTATTTTCAATAACCACATATGTATGTGAAACCTGGACAGTGAATAAGGAAGACCATAGAAGAATTGATGCATTTGAGTTATGGTGTTGGAGGAGAACATTGAAAGTGCCATGGGCTGCCAAAAGAACAAACAGATCTGTGTTGGAAAAAGTATAGCCAGAGTGCTCCTTGGAGGCCAAGATGGCTAAACTTCGTCTCTCATACTTTGGACATATTTTCAGGAGGGACCAGTCGCTGGATATCGTGTTTGGTAGGGTGGAGGGTCAGAGAAAAAGTGGAAGACCCCCAGTGAGATGGATTGGCAAAGTGGCAACATCAATGGGCTCAAGCGTGGCAACGATAGTGAGGTAGGCCCAGGATCGGGTAGTGTTTTGTTCTGTTGTACATAGGGTCGCTATGAGTAGGTACCAACTCAATGGCACTTAACAACAACAATTGTTAGAGTGAATTAGGAATCTTTAGGATTCTAAACTTTCATTTTTAAACTTCATCACTGTCCAGTTTTGCCATGAAATTTCCCTGACTTTTCACCTTTCTAGGAATTACAAATTTTACCGTCATAATCACTGATTAAGGGAATATGGTGGCTTTATAAGATAAGCAATGGTCTGCAGTTTGAACCTGCCAGCCACTCCATGGGTGAAAGATGAAGCTTTCTGCTCCTGTGAAGATTTAAAGCCAGTTGGAACTGACTGGAAAAAACACACAAAAACCCAACAAATCACTCATTAAAACTGCCTATTCAGAAAGAGCCCAAAGCCTGGCTATTGTTGTTAGGTGCAGTCGCATAAATTTTGACTCATAGCAACCCTATGCCCAACAGAACTAAAGACTTCCCAGTCCTACATCATCCTCACAATTGTTGCTATGTTTGAAGTAATTGTTCTTACCACTGTGTAAATGCATATTGTTGGAGATCTTCACCTTTTTCAAGGACTCCCTTCTTCATAACATGGGTGAATTATGACAGATGAAGTCTCTCCATCCTGGCTTCTAAGAAGTATCTTGCATGACAGATGTTTTTTGCTCTTCTGGAAGTCCATGATACTGTCAATATTCTTTGCCAGCACCATAATTCAAATGCATCAATTCTTCTTAAGTTTTCCTTATTCATTGTCCAGTTTTCATATGCTTGTGACACTACTGAAAATACTACAGCTTTTCAGGTGCACCTTAGTCTTCAAACTGCTATATTTGCTTTTTAACACTTTAAAGAGGTCTTTTGCAGCAGATTTACCTAATGTAATATGTATTGATTTCTTGACTTTCATGTGTATTGATGGTGGATCCAAGCAAAATGAAGTGTTATCAATTTCAATATTTATCATGATGTTATTTACTGGCCCAGTTGTGATGATTTTTTTTTTTTTTTACATTGACGTACAAACCACCATGAAGGCTATAGTCTTTGATCTTCATCAGTAAGTATTTTATGTCCCCAATCTTGATGCACCATTCTTTTTCATAGAATACCATTTCTCATATTATTTACTCAGCATAATTATGGTGTAAGGATACAATCCTGACACACACTTTTCCTGGTTTTAAACCACTCAGAATTCCCTTGTTTTGTTCAAATGATTGTCTCTTCGTGTTTGTGCATGTTCCACATAAGCACAATGAAAAGGTCTGAAATGCCCATTTTTTCACAATGTTATCCATAGCTTTTTCTGATCCACAGAGTCGAATTCCATTCCATAGTCAATAAAGCAAAAGTAATTATCTTTCTGGTACTATTTGCTTTCAGCTAAGATCCATATGACATCAGCAATGTCATTTCACATCCTCTTCTGAATCAAGCTTGAATATCTGGCAACTCTCTGTCGATGTACTACTGCAATCATTTTTAAATTATCTTCAGAAAAAATTCACTTGCTTGTGATGTTAATGATATTGTTTAATGATTTCTACGTTCCATTGAGTCGCCTTTCTTTGGAATGAACACGCATCTTTCAAATCAGTTGGCCAGGTAGGTGGCTTCTAAATTTCTTGGCATAGACAAATGAATGACTCCAGGGCTGCATTAGTTTGTTGAAAGATTTCAATTTGTATCACATCATTTCTTGGAGCCTTGTTTTTCATTAATGCTTTTAGTGTTGCTTGATCTTCTTCCTTCAGTACCATTGGTTCTTGGTCATATGCTATCTCTTGAAATGGTTGAACATCCACCATTTCTCTTTTGGTACAATGACTCTGTGTATACCTTCCATCTTTTTTTTTTTTTTTTAAGGCTTTCTTCATCATTCTGTTCGTGTCCTGTCCCTAGTTTTTAATTGGGTTACTTGTCTTTTTCTTGTAGAGATGTTGTAGTTTCCTATAGATTTTAGAAATTAGGCCCTCGTCTGATATGTCATTGCAAAAGATTTTTTACCATTTTGTGGGCTCCCTTTTTACCCTTTTGGTGAAATCCTTTGATGCACATACGTTGCTAAGTTTTAGAATCTCCACTCATCTATTTTGTCTTCTTTTGTTTGTATAATTTTCATCATGTTGGATCATCTGTGTGTGCCCTGGATTAGAGCCCTTACATTTGTCCCTATTTTTTTCATTGATGACCTTTATAATTCTGGGATTCACATTTAGGTCTTTAATCCATACTGAGTTGGTTTTTGTATATGGCAAGAGGTAAAGGTCTTGTTTCAATCTTTTGCATATAGATTTCCAGTTCTGCCAAGTCAAAGATTAAGATTTTTCAGTTCTTTCAGTTGGAGAAAAGCTGAGTGTATTCTTCCCGTTTGGTTTTCTAACTCCAAGATTTTACACATTTCACTATAGTACTTAACTTTGTCATCTCAAGCTGACCCTTGACATTTTGTATTCGGCTCTTTTACCTCTTCATTTCTTCCATTTGCTTTAGCTTCTCTGTGCTCAAGAGCTAGTTTCAGGGTATCTTCTGACATCCATTTTGGTCTTTTCTTTCTTATCTTTTAAATGCCCCTTTGCTTTCTTGCATTAATATTTAATGCATCAAATCTAAGGGTCTCTAAATTCAGGCGGGACATATTCAAGGTGCTATTTTGGATCTCTTGGGCTTGTTTTAATTTTCTTCACCTTCAACTTAAACTTGCATATTAGCAATTGATGGTCTGTTCCACAGTGTTCCCTGGCCTTATTTTGGTTGACAATATTGAGCTTTTCCACCATCTATTTCCAAAGCTGTAGTCTATTTGACTCCTGTGTATTCAATCTGGTGAGGTCTATGTGTACAGTTACCTTTTATGTTGGTTAAAAAAGATATCTGTAATGAATACATTGCTGGTCTTACAAAACTCTATCTTGAGATCTCCATCATCATTTCTATCACTTTTATTGTTGTTAGGTGCCATTGAGTCTGTTCTGACACATAATGACCCTGTATACAAACACTAAACACTGCCTGGTCCAATGCCATCTTGCTGCTATGCTTGAGACCATTGTTGCTGTCACTGTGCCATTCCATCTCATGGAGGCCTCCCTCCTTTTCACAGCTCCTCTACTCTATAAAGCAGGATGTCCTTTTCCTGGGACTGGTACCTCCTGATAACATATCCTAAATCTGATAAATGAAATCTGGCCTTCTTGAAATCTAAGGAACATTCTAGTTGTACTTCTTTAACAGATTGTTTGTTCTTCTAGCAGTCCATGGTGCCCTCAATATTCTTTCCAACACTATAGCTCAAATGCATTAATTATTTTACATTGTCCAACTTTTACATGTATCAGAAGGTATTGCAAATACCATGACTTGGGTCAGGTGCACTTTAGTCCTCCTACTGACATCTTTGCTCTTGAAAACCTTTAAGATGTCTTGTGCAGCAGATTTGCATAATGCAGTACATCCTTTGATTTCTTGAGTGCTGTTTCCATGAGTGCTGATGGTAGATCCAAGCGAAATGAAGTCTTTGATAACTAATTTTTTTCCTTTTTATCTTGATGTTATTTATTGGTCCAGTTGTGAGGATTTTTGTGTTCTTTATATTGAGGTGCAACCCATTCCAAAGGCTATGGTCTTTGATATTCATCAGTAAGTATTTTAAGTCATCTTCACGTTCAGCAAGCAAGGTTGTTACATCTGCATATCAATAGTTGTTAATGAGTCATCCTTCAATCCTGATATCATGTTCTTCTTCATATAATCAAGCTTCTCAGATTATTTGATCAACATACAGATTGAATGCTGAGCATACAGATTGAAAGACTACAACCCTGGCACACACATTTCCTGATTTTAAGTCATTCAGTGCCCTCTTGTTCATTTGAATGACTGCCTCTGGATCTATGTACAGGTTCCTCATGAGCACATGTAAGTTCCTGGACTATCCATTCTCTATAATAGCCATGGTATTTTCAATAAGCTCATATGAATGTGAATAAGGAAGTGAACAAGGAAGACCATAGAAGAATTGATGATTTTGAGTTATGGTGTTGGAGGAGAATATTGACAGTGCCATGGGCTGCCAAAAGAACCAACAGACCTGTGTTGGAAGAAATGCAGCCAGAATGTTCCTTGGAGGCCAGTGTGGCCAAACTTCTTCTCTCATACTTTGGGCATTTTGTCAGGTGGGACCAGTTGCTGGAGAAGTATATCATGTTTGGTAAGGTGGAGGGTCAGAGAAAAAGAGGAAGACCCTCAGTGAGAAGGATTGGCAAAGTGGCAGCAGCAGTGGGCAACAATTATGAGGTTGGCCCAGGACCAGGCAGTGTTTTGCTCTGTTGTGCATAGGGTCATTATGAGTTGGTATCAACTCGATGGCACCTAACAACGACAACAAATAATGTTATCCATAGCTTGTCATGATCCACACAGTTTAAAGCCTTTGCATAGTTAATAAAGCACATGTAAACATCTTTCTGGCATTCTCTGCTTTTAGCCAAGATCTATCTGATGTCAGCAATGATATTCCTCATTCCCTATCCTTCTCTAAATCCAGTCTGAGCTTCTGGCAGTTTCCTGTCAATCCACAGTGGCAGTTGTTTTTTAGTCACCTTTGCCAAAATTTTATTTGTGTGTGATCCTAATGATATTGTCCAATGATTTATACATGCTGTTGGGTCACCTCTGTTTTGATTTCCCTCATTCCAGATCCTCTTCTGAATTTGGCCTGAACCTCTGGCAGCACCCTCTCAATATACTGCTTCAGCTATTTTTGAATTATTGTTAGCAAAATTTTACTTACATGCAATATTGATGATATTGTTTGATGATTTCTGCAAAACGTTGGGTGCCATCTCTTTAGAATGGGCACAAATATGGATAATTTCCAACCAGTTGGACAAGTCTTCCAAATTTCTTGGCATAGATGAGTTAGTGCCTCTATTGCTACATCATTTCCCAGAGCCTTGTTCTTTGCTACTGCGTTCAGTACACATTAGACTTCTTCCTTCAGTACCATTAGCTCTTGATCAGATGTTACCTCTTGAAATGGTAGAGCATCAACCATTTCTTTTTAACACATTGACTGTGTATTTCTTCCTTTTGTTGTTGTTGTTTTTTTTTTAATTGCTTTCTGCATCATTTAACATTTTGCCCAGGGAATCATCCAATGTTGCAATTTGAGGCTTGGATTTTTTCCTCAGTTTTTTTTCAGCTTGACAAATGCAGAATGTGTCCTTCCCTTATGGTTTTCTAATTCCAGATCTTTGCACATTTCATTATAATATTTGACTTTGTCTTATTGAGCTGCCTTTGGAAATTTTCTGTTCGGGTCTTTTACCTCCTCAGTTCTTCCATTTGCTTTAGCATCTCTATGCTGGAGAGCAAGTCTCAGCATTTCTTTTCACATCCATTTTTGCTTTTTCTTTCTTTCTTCTATTTTTAATCACCTTTTGCTGTCTTCTTCTAAGATGTTATTGATGCCATTCCACAACTTCTGTTTTTTTGGTCATATGCATAAAACTGTTCCTGAGATGATCTCCAAATTCAGGTGAGATATGTTCAAGATCATATTTTGGCTCTCTTGTACCCATTTTAATTTCCCTCAGCTTCAGCTGAAGTTGCATATGAGCAATTGAGGGTCTATTCTACAGTCTGCCACTGGTCTTGTTTTGACTGATGATATGAAGCGTTTCCACTGTCTCTTTCCACATATATAATTGGTTTGATTTCTGTGTATTCCATCTGGTGATGTCCATGTGTATAATCATCTTTTATCCTTTTTAAAAAAATTTTTTGCAATGAATAAGTCATTGGTCTCACAAAATTTATCATGCAATCTCCAAGATTGTTTATATTACGAATGCCCTATTTTCCAACTCTTAATCTTTCCTCTTTGTTTCCAACCTTTACATTCCAATCATCAGAAATTTTCAATATAGCTTGATTACATGTTTGATCAGTTTCAGATTGAAGATGTTGGTAGAATTCAATTTCATCATCAATGGTTTAGTAATTAGCGCATAAATTTGAATAATAGTTGTATTAACTGTTCTGTTTGTTGATGAATGCAATGCCATTCTCCTTCATAGTAAATGATGTGATTGTCAGTTTTATAGTGGCCAATACCAGTGCATTTCAGCCAAGGATATCAATGTTTGTGCATTCCATTTCGTTTTTTGACAATTTTCCTACATTCATACTTGGTGCAATCCATGTCCAGTGGATGTTTACAGCTGTTTCTACTTATTTTGAGTTGTGCAAATGAAAGTCCCAAAAGCTTTCCTCCATTTATATCATCATTGTTAACTCTAATTTCAGGAGGCAGCTCTTCCCCATGTATTTTGAGTGCCTTAAAACTTGAAGGGCTCATTTTTTGGCACTACATCCAACAATATTCTGGTACTTTTTATTATATTTCAATATTCAGTATCTGGTGCTAACAGTGTTCCACTACCATTCATAAGGTCTTCAGTGACTAAACATTCAGAAGTAGGCTGCCTCTCATTCTTCTGAATCTGTCTTAGTCTGAAAGCTCAACTGAAAATTGTTCACCATTGGTGATGCTGCTGGCATTCAAAATACCAGTGATACAGTTTTCAGCATCACAGCAACACACAAACCACTGCAATGGGACAAACTGACAGATGAGTGGTCATTTCTATCACTAAGACCACATTTTCCAAAAACTGATTCTTCATTTTTGTTTCCAACCTTCACATTCAAATCACCAGTGATTATCAATGCATCTTGACTATGTTTGTTCAGTTTCAGACTGACGAAGTTGGCAGAATTATTCAATTCCATCATCACAGGCTTTAGTGGTTGGTGTGTAAATTTGAATAATAATGTTATTAACTGGTCTTCCTTATTTATTGTTGTTGTTAGGTGCCATCGAGTCAGTATTGACTCATAGTGACCTTATGCACAGCAGAGTGAAACACTGACCGATCCTGGGTCAACCTCATCATCATTGCCACGCTTGAGTCCATCGATGCTGCTACTTTGCCAATCCATCTCGTTAGGGGTCTTCATTTTTCTGGGACCCCCCCACCTTACTGAACATGATATCCTTCTCCAGCAACTGGCCTCACATGACAATATGTCCGAAGTATGAGAGATGAAGTTTGGCCATCCTGACTTCCAAGCAGCACTTACAGGCATATGGATATTATTCTAACACAACATTGTACATCAAGATAGTACTTCTTTTTGATGATACATATGATCCCATTCCTTTTGAATTTGTCATTCCTGGCATAATAAATGTCTGATCCAAAATGGCCAATAGCAGTTCATTTCTGCTCAATAATGACGTTTATGTCGATCTTTTTGAACTCCATTTTATTTTTGACAACTTCTAATTTTCTTAGATTCATACTTGCTACATTCCATGTTATAATTACTGAAGGATGTCTGCAGCTATCTATGCCTTCTCATTTTGAGGTATGTCCCATCAGAAATGAAAGTCCTGAAAGCTTACTCCTTTTTGGTCATTATGGGCAATTCTAGTTTGGGGAAGCAGCTCTTGGGTGCCTTCCAACCTCTGGTGCTCCTCTTCCAGCACTATATCTGACACTGTTCTGTTGCTAATCATAAGGTTTTCAGTGGCTAACCATTCACCTCTCCCTCTTCCTAGTCTGTAATCATAAGGTTTTCAGTGGCTAACCATTCACCTCTCCCTCTTCCTAGTCTGTGTTAGTCTGGAAGCTCCACTGCAACCTGTCCACCATGGATGACTCCACTGGTATTTAAAATACTGGTGCTATAACTTTCAACATCACTGCAACATGCAAGCCATCAAAGTGTAACAAACTGACAGAGGACTAGTGGCTAAGGCTATTTGTTGTTGTTAAGTGCTGTCAAGTCAGTTCAAAGTCATAGTGACCCTGGGGGGCTTCTGAGGAGCAGTTGGTGGATTTAAACTGATGACCTTGTGGTTTGCAGTCCAGTGTAAATCCTACAGTGCCACACCAGGAGTCTGTTACTCATATACAAATTAACTCACTTAATATGGTCAATATAATATTATGGACTCCTGGTGTGGCACCGTAGGATCAGCACTGGACTACGAAACACAAGGTTCAAGCACCCCAGAGGCTTCTTGGAAACCCTATGTAGTATTACTATGAGTCGGAACCAACTTGATAACACTTGACAACAACAACATATAAACATATATGGCTATCAGTATCTTGTAAAACAATTGAAGGTGAGGAAACTGAGGCTTTAAATGGAAAAACAAGGTTTGGGACTAGTTAATGTCAGGGCCATGTAATGTTTCAAGTATTATAGTCATATTTACCAGGCAATTTGTCTCACCTTTCAAAAAAAAAAAAAAAAAAAAAGAAATTTTTTGAAATACTTTTCCATATACAGAAGATTTGTAAAGATAGTACAGAGGCTTTTCATATGCCTTTCCCTCTGTTTCCACTAATGAATGTTACCACCTCACATAACTATGGTAAATTTATCAAACCTAAGAAATTAACTTGGATACAATATTATTTAAAAACTGTACTTTAATTGGATTTTTACCAATTTCCCCACTACTGGCGTGTTCCCCTATTAAGATACAAAAGGAAAACATCCACATGGTTTATTTTCTAATTCAATATAGATTAGAATAAGGTTGAGTTTCAGGAGGAAGGAAGCTTCAGAACAACAACAAATGATAGCTACTATCTTAGTTTAAAAAAAATTTTTTTTAAGTCAAGAAAAGCTGCTACATATGCAGTCAGAAGAATAAAATTACAGCTGCCTTGCTATACTGGCAAAAATTCCCTTACTGCTAAATTGTCTGGAAAGTGTCACTGGATAACATCAGGGTATTTGGGTCTCTCCATGATGATAGAGTTCTGGTGTTGTGCTGTATGATAAGCACTGGACTACTAACTGCAAGGTCGGTGGTTCAAACCTACCATGTGCTTCTCCAAACCCCTATACAAGGTAACCATGAGCTGGAATGATTTGACGACACTTTGTAGCAACAACAGGATGATGAAATATCTAGGAAAGTTGAATGGGATTTAGTCTCTGAATTATTAAAAGTTTTTAGGAATATTTGTTCTTGATAGCACAGTTTTGAGGCCCAAGATAGGAGATCTAGAAGTGTCTTGGAGGGAAAAATAGGTAAGTAGAGTCAGTGACCATCAAAGCAACTTTCATCTGTTTCCAATAACAAACTGTTTTTACTGCCCAGGAGGATGAGCAGATAATTTTCATTTCCCAAAAAACCCCACACATTTACTTGAATATTAGAAAGCTATGCTTTTAAACTAAAAGGAACTGTTCCTCTCAAGAGGGAGATATGGAAATATGTCCTCTACTATCATTTTGGAGTCCTGGTGTGGTGGTTATGTGCCGTGGAATCAGTTCGGACTCATAGCAACCCTGTATAGGGTTTCCAAAGCTATAAATCTTAACGTGAGCAGAAAACCTCATCTTTCTCCCACAGCACAGCTGGTAGTTTCGGTTTGCAGTCCGATTCATAACCACTATGCTACCAGAGCTCTGTGAGTTAATGTGCTGGACTGCAAAGTCAGTTTGGGCCACAGGTCTGTGGTTCAAGTTTACCAGCCACTTCATATAAATCTTGCACATGGTTTCTATGGGTCAGAACTGACTCAACGGCACATAACAACAACAAGAAATAAACCTAGTTATATGAGTCCTGGTGTGGGGCTGTAGGATAAGGTTGAACCACAAGGTTAGTTTGAACCTCGAGGTCGATGGCTCAAAACTTACTAGCTGCTCATTGGAAAACTTATACAGGGCCACTATGAGTCAGAATTGCCTCAAAAGCACTTATAAACAACAACAAAATAATTTTAGAGCCTCACTACAATAGAGTTCCACTCCAGTAGTTACGATTAGAGGTTGGTGGAAGTAACTGTTACATCTGTGTGTCCTTCAGGTGGACGGTAGCTATATGAGAAGTATACCAGAGACAATGTTATCCATCTCAGTTTCATTCTGAATTCCCCATCTGTGTTTTTCAAGGTTGAACCCTAACTCTTAAAGAGTATGTTCTGTGGTAATCTCTGATGCTGCAGGAGGAAGACTTATGTTGCCTGTCCTCTCCATCTTCTTGCCCAATTTACAGTATCCTCACTGAAGAAAGGACAAAGATTCCTCATTGTACTTCTTTTAGGGACTGTGAATGGTCTACAATTTTACCAAGTGTTCAAGCCAAGAAGGTCACCTGTTGTAGTTTCATAGATGCTGGCCAAAGACACAAAACTCCTGAGGTAGAGGCAGAACTTTATTACTCAAGACTCTGCAGCCAGCATAAGCTTCATGTTCACATTGGTTCCTCTTGTCATCAAGTTTCATGGGACAATGTGGAGGTGAGTCTAGGTTGGTGCTGCACACACAGTGGGCTTATCTTAAATAAAGAACCTTCCTGTGCATTAATGCACTGAACTGCATAGTTGGTTTGAACTGCAAGGTGGGCGATTCAAGCTCACCAGCCACTCCGCAGAAATCCTATACAAGGTCACTATGTTTAGGAACCAACTCGACAGCACTTAACAATAATAACAATCTTATAAGGGGATGAGTAGCAAATCTGTGTTCGGTCTTCTTTCTCTTCCTCAGAGAATGACTCTAAATCTTTTAAGCTTGTTTGCTTTTTATATACAAGTATCTTTTAATGATTGTCCAGAACAAAAGTTTACAATGCCTTTTTATAAGATGTGCAGAAATGCAAGAGACCCATAGTGAATTGGCTTCCAATAGCTTTTCAAGACATCAATGTCTAATCAGATGATGATTGTTATGTACTTGGGATTCTGCTAATATTCTCTACTCAGAAATAGATCTTTAGAGAGTTGCAATGACATTTGTCTGGGCATGAAGAGAGAAATACTCATACTAGGAATGTTTTAGTCCTTATGTCTAATGTTGAGAACCACTGGATTCTTACTGGATATCTAAAGCTTTCTGAAGTTGAGGAAGTGTCTATTAATTAGTTTTGGTTTTTGTATTCAATGTCCTTTAATGCATAACTCACAAACGTAGAGAGATGCTAAGTATTGGGTATAATGTAATTAATAAATTTCAGGGGCAGGTTTTCAAGTTAAGAATGGGTTTACCTGTGCTTACTTACTAATCTTGTTCTTATTTACTAATCTGTAGTGAGTACAGATTGGTAATTAAGTACAAGTAAGCCCATGCTTACCTTGATTGCTGAGTACTCCTTCCTTGTCAGGGTTGTAAATTTAAAAAGAGGCTTTGAGCCTGTAAGAATCTGCTATGGAATTGGAAGAGAGATATATGACAGCCATGCCTAGAACAGAATCTTTGATTTGGTAAGAAAATGTGAAAAATTTCACTTCAGACTGGTAAGTAAACCTGTGTTTATCTTGCTTATTGCATAATTTGACACTAGGTCTCTAAAGCATTGTTCTATAACATACTGATTCACTTAGAACAGTATTCTTTAATCTTTTTTGTTGTTGTTGTTCCTCCAAATTATTGTCCTTGCAAGGAGTTTTATTAGATATTTTTCTTTCCTAATTGTCCCCTTTCTCATAAAATTTTAAAACCACACAACTACTATATATCTGTTTATGTCCTGTGGTTCTTTGAAGGGTCACAAATCACTCCAATATCTAAGTTTTCTTGTTATCCCCAAAATCAATTTTCACCCCTTTTGGGTTGATTTCAGCTCTATTGAGAATGCAAGATCTAGAACACTCCTTTAGTTATTGGGGGATGTATTATTTCAGGTTCTCTGAGAAGTAGATAGCAAGATGGGTTTAATATACAAGGATTTTGTTAGGGGAAATATCTGTATGGAGAGAGGGAGCAAGACAAGGCTGGGAGAGACCCAGATCTTGTTGCAAGTCTAACCTAAGAGAAGGAGAGATGGAGAGATGAGATGGATGTGTCCTAGGCATTTTTTTACTGCCAATTGATCAATAACTTAGCACACACATTCTAAGCAGTTCCTAATCTGTCAAAAACAAAATCGCTCCAGAGCAAACAACTACTTAAGTTTCATAAGTTTTACACTATATTTTGTTGTTATTGCCTAGTGCCATCAAGTAGGTTCTGACTCATAGCAACTCTGTATAGGGTTTCTGAGGAAAGGCTGGTGAGCTTGAACTACATACCTTTCAGTTCAAACCGACCTTGCAATCCAGCATATTAACCCACAGGGCCACATCACCTCTAAATTCTTCCTAATCCTCTTCATTTCCTAAGCACAGAGGAATTTTATTCTTTTCACAGTTCGTTGGCATATTTAAACCATTGTTCAAATTTATTATTCCCTAAGACTTACTCTGGTAGCGTAGTGGTTACGAATCGGGCTGTGAACCTTAAGGTCAGTGGTTCAAAACTACCAGCCGCTCGGCGGGAGAAAGATGAGGCTTTCTACTCCCGTAAGGATTTACACCCTCGGAAACCCTGTACAGGGTCGCTATGGGTCGGATCCGACTCGACGGCACTTAACAACAACAACAACAACAAGACTTACTCTATCTTACTTCCATTCCACTCCCATCCATTCAAAAATCATGTTTTGGGTAATATCAATCAGTTTGCATGATTTATCCTATTTCTGTTAACCTAATGTCTTATAGGCCTTTTTAAAGTGTTGAAGAGCAAAGATGTCAGCTTGAAGACTAAGGTGCACCTGACCCAAGCCATGGTATTTTCAATAACCTCAGATGCATGCAAAAACTGGACAGTGAATAAGGAACACCATAGAAGAATTGATGCTTTTGAGTTATGGTGCTGGAAGAGAATATTGAAAGTGCCATGGGCTGCTAAAAGAACAAATAGATCTGTGTTGGAAGAGTGCTCCTTGGAGCCCACGGGGTCCAAACTTCACTCTCATACTTCGGACATACTGTCAGGAGGGACCAGTCACTAGAGAAATATATCATGTTTGGTAGGGTGGAGGGTCAGAGAAAAAGAGGAGGACCCCCAGCGAGATGGATTGGCAGAGTAGCAGCATCGATGGGCTCAAGTGTGGCAACGATAGTGAGGTTGGCTCAGGATTGAGCAGTGTTTCATTTTGTTGTGCATAAGGTCGTTATGAGTTGGTACCAACTCGATGACACCTAACAACAACAACAACAATAATGTACTAAAAAGTTGGGTTTGGATCTACAGTGGGCAATGTTGGATCACCTAATAAACAAGGTAAGCATGACTTACTTGTACTTATTTATTAATATGTAGTTAATAATTCCACATTTTTACACCATATCAAAGACTCTGCATCTAGGTCTGACTGTCTCTCCAAATTACACAGTACCTTCCTTCTCAATCAAAACCTCTTTTCAAATTTACAAGCTCTGACAGGGATATACTATCTAATCAGCAAGGAAAACATGGGCTTTTGTCTACTTTGTAACCTGTAGAAAAAAAGTTTCATGTGGTGAAAAGACATGAAACAGTTCACTGCAGATTAGTGAGTAAGCACAGGTAAGTCTGTGCTTATCTTGCTTTTGGATAATCTGTTCCTGAATGTCCTCCCCTTAATTTCTACCCTATCATTTATGCATCTTCTGTTTTCTGGAGTAAGATAATTTTATTTTAATATTCATTTTTAGAATATTTTACCGTCTCTCAGCATGTTAAAAATGCTATTAACTTAAACATCTCTTCCCTACAATGAATGAATGGGAAAGAATGCAGAGGATGAAAGGAGACAATGAAATATGTACAACTACATCACCTTTGTCTGTGCCCGAGTCTGCAGAACCAAGGAGATTCTTCCACATTGAATGTTCGTACGACATAAAATAACAATGACTTTACAACAGTCCTGGTTGGAAGTGGGGAAGAACGAGTCATTTCCTACAAAAAGCGATAGAACACTCTTGGATTGGTTTATTCATGAAAGCTAAACTTTTCATGTATTCTAGTGTAGGGGTACCTCTGAATTAGTTATGCCTAAAGGACAAAGTTGGAAGGAGCTCTGGTAGCGAAGTGGTTACGAATCAGGCTGCTAACCTCAAAGTCAGCAGTGTGAAACTACCAGCTGCTCCACTGGAGAAAGATGCGGCTTTCTGCTCCCGTAAAGATTTATAGCCTTGGAAACCCTGTACAGGCTCACTATGAGTCAGAACAGACTCCACAGCACATAACCACCATCAAAGAAAAAAGTTATAATCTTCATTTTATATAATGTTCTCTTGCTCATAATAGGAAGTTTAGAATAAAAAAAAATAGTATAGCATTGTATTAGTTAAGATTATGTCATTGTTGTTAAGATATGCGCCATCAAGTCGATTCCGACCCATATCGACCCTGTATAGGGTTTCCGAAGAGCAGCTGGTGAACTTGAACCACCGACCTTGCAGTTCAAATGGCTTTGCAGTCTGGCTCATTAACCCACAGCGCCACACCAGGACTCCCAGTTAAGATTATACATAGCAGTAAATCACAGTAAATTTGAGTAAAAGTAGGTCAAACCATCTGACATACATTTTAAAAGTTAATAATAAATCTAGAGGTAGTGGATTTCTAGTTTGGTCCATTGACTTGAGTTAGTAGATGTGTCTGAGATTTCCTTGGCCTTCTCACAAAGGTGCTTAATGCATATTCAGCACCAGATATTACGTCCTCACATGACTGTACTCAAAGGAGAAATTTGGAGGGTAGCCAGGGTAGTGAGGAAGAGCAAGAATTGAGCAAGGAAGCAAATAAAGAAGATTCTTTTGAGATCCTCCTAGACCAGAACTTGGCTATTCTGACTTATGGTTTGCTTTCCAGTTTTCCATTTTCACTTGCTGCTTGTCCAAAAGAAGGATTATTTTTTTTATGTATCTTAAAAATGCAATTCTTCAAAAACAAAAGTAAAGAAAAAGCAATTATGTAGGAAGAGACATGGAAGGGCAGTTTTTTTACACCATGTTTTGTTGTTGTTGCTAAGTGCCATCGAGTAGGTTGGCATGGGGAGCTCAGGAGAGAATTAAAACATGACCTGAGATGAATAGGAAGTTAAAACTATAGATGGTACTTATTTTAGGAATTTGAAGAAATGTTTTTCTTTTCATCTGAAGGGCCATGTTCTACCATTCTAATAGTTTGACTGAACTCACCATGAAGAGTTCAGCTGCACCTCCTGGTCAGTCCACTTGCTCTCTGAGTTGACCCTTCTGTTTGATATTTTTTAATGACTTCCTAGCAAGTTGACAACTATCTATCAACACCTCTAAGCTAGAGGGTGTTAGAAGAGGGTTGAGAAGGACTCTTCACACAGTCTTTTTTTGTTATTTCCTCTGCAGGCAGTGACATTTGCTTTATGAGACCACAGACAATTAGTATTGTTTTACATGCCATTTTAGCAGTCACAACTGAAACCAGGACCATCAGCCAGGAGAAATTTTATTGGAATCAATTATTTTTTTCTTCTTCTCACTTAACCTTGTTTTAATGGGTCTCAAAATTCAGCGACAACGTTTTGGTCAAGTTGTTTCCATTTAAAAGGTACTGATTTTAAAAACAAACAACTTAAAACTGTCACACAAAAAAGAAACAAATGGTCCACATAATATTCCTTGCCTTCTGAAGGTTTTATGATACATTGTTATCATAAACCAGTCTTTTACTATTAAACTTAAATGACCAAATGAGACAAACAGTTCTGAGACGGTTCTTCAACCACTGGGTTGTTGGCGGTTATGTGCCGTGGAGTCGGTTCTGACTCATAGTGACCCTGTACTGGGTTTCCGAGGCTGTAAATCTTTACGGAAGCAGAAAGTCTCATCTTTCTCCTATGGAACAGCTGCTAGTTTCAAATCACTGACCCTGAGGTTAGCAGCCTGATTTGTAACCACTATACTGCAGGTGTTAAAGGTAATATCCGTTTAGCCTTCTGAGCTTTCTGAGCAGACTTTGCCAGCTCCAGCAGCCTTTTTGTTCACTGCCTTGATGACACCCACAACAACAGTCTGTCTCATGTCATGAACAGCAAAACGATCCAGAGGAAGGTAGTCTGAGAAGCTCCCAATACATGTTGTCTTCCCAAGAACCATGTCAACAATGGCAGCATCACCAGACTTCAAGAATTTGGGGCCATCTTCTAGCTTCTTACCAGACCGGCGATCAATGTTCTCCTTGAATTCAGCAAACTTACAAGGAATGTGAGCTGTGTGACAATCCAGCACAGGTGCATATCCAGCACAGATTTGGCCTGGAGGGTTCAGGATGATCACCTGTGCAGGGAAGACAGCTGCTTCCATTGGTGGATCATTTTTGCTGTCACCAGCGACATTGCCACAGCAAATATCTTTGACAGAGACGTTCTTTACATTGAAGCCCACGTTGTCCCCAGGGAAAGCTTCACTCAAAGCTTCATGGTGCATTTCAGCAGTAACATTGACAGGAACAAAGGTGACTACCATGCCTGGCTTGAAAACACTAGTCTCCACTCTGCCCACAGGGACAGTGCCAATGCCACCAATTTTGTAGACACCCTGGAGAGGCAGATGCAGGGGCTTGTCAGTTGGATGAGTTGGCAGGATGAAATCCAGAGCTTCAAGCAATTTGGTTACACTGGCATAGCCATCCTTACAGGTGACTTTCCATCACTTGAACCAAGGCATGCTAGCACTGGGCTCCAGCATATTGTCACTATTCCAACCAGAAATTGGCACAAATGCTACTGTGTCAGGGTTGTAGCCAATTTTCTTAATGTCGATGCTGACTTCCTTAACGATTTCCTCGTATCTCTTCTGGCTGTAGGGTGGCTCAGTGCAATCCATTTTATTAACACCACCAATTAACTGTTTCACACCCTACGTGTAAGCCAGAAGGGCATGCTCACAGGTCTGCCCATTCTTAGAGATACCCGCTTCAAATTCTCCAACACCAGCAGCAACAATCAGGACAGCACAGTCAGCCTGTAAGGTTCCTGTAATTATATATTTGATAAAGCCTTCATTCTTCTTGGACAACTATCAACACTCGCGGAAGCAGCAGTCAAGAGATCAGATGATGTATTGCATTAGGCAAATCTGTTGCACAGGAACTTTTTAAAGTGTTGAAGAGCAGAGATGTCAGCTTGAGGACTAAGGTGCACATGACCCAAGCCATGGTATTTTCAATAACCTCATATGGATGCGAAAGATGGACAGTGAATAAGGAAGATCGTAGAAGAATTGATGCCTTTGAGTTGTGGTGTTGGAGGAGAATACTGAAAGTGCCATGGACTGCCAAAAGAACCAATAGATCTGTTTTGGAAGAAGTGCAACCAGAGTGCTCCTTGGAGGCCAAGATGGCTAGGCTTCGTCTCTCATACTTTGGACACATTGTCCGGAGAGAACAGTCGCTGGAGAAGGATGTCATGCTGGGTAACGTGGAGGGTTGGAGAAAAAGAGGAAGGCCCCCAACGAGATGGATCAGCCAGGTGGCATCATTGATGGCGTCAAGTGTGGCGGCAGTAGTGAGGTTGGCCCAAGATCGGACATTGTTTTGTTCTGCTGTGCATGGGGTCGCTATGAGTCGGTTCCGACTCGATGGCACCTGACAACAACAACAAAGTCTCTGTGTCCTGGAGCATCAATGATGGTCACATAGTACTTGCTGGTTTTAAATTTCCACAGGGAGGTATCAATGGTAATGCCTCGCTCACGTTCAGCTTTCAGTTTATCCAAGTCCCAGGCATACTTAAAGGAGCCCTTCTCCATCTCAGCAGCTTTCTTGTCAAAATTTTCGATGGTTCTTTTGTCAATTCCACCACATTTGTAGATCAGGTGACCAGCAGTGGTTGACTTGCTGGAGTAAAGGTGTCCAATAAAGACAATGTTGATATGGGTCTTTTCCTTTCCCATTTTGGCTTAGGCATTGTTATGGTTTTCACCAACACCTATATTCTGGTGGCAAACCCATTGTGAAACAACTATTGGAACCAATTTTTAAATGCTGATTTTTCTTTTATTATTATAAAAAGAGAACTGAGAATAACTTTACTTTCTAAACTTCTTTACTATTTCATAACCAAATATTAATTTCTGTGTAGAGACAATTATTGAAAAACTCTTTCCCTCTGCCTGAGTCCACATTCTACACAAACCACCCTTTGGAACAGATTGTCTTCTGTGTAAGACCTGGACAAAAGTTAAATGGGAGGATTGGTGTTACCAAACTAATTTTATTCAGTTAGTCACTGATAGCTTTTTGGAAAATCATGGTGATTAAGAAAGTTGGCATTGGGGAGAAAGATGCTGTTGTTATAGTTAAAGTGTGCAATGGAATTTGGACTCCCGGTGGAGTATAGTTAATTTATAAAGAAGATTGATGACCCCATACTTAGGTCTCATTTCACACTTGAATAATTGAATATATGATAAACTTTATCCTCATTTCAAATAAAGCCTTAGCCAATTAAAATCCAATTTCAAGTAGGCTGGCACTTTCAGCTGGATTCTGTACAAAGCTGGGTTTTAAGCATACTGTGGATTGCAGTATTTCCTACCTTTCCCAAAGCATTTGATGTACAATATGCCATTTTTCTCAGTTCTCTGTTCTTACTTTTCCTCATTGTCTGGTGTAGTCAAGTTCCATTATTTACTGGATATATGTAGCACCAAGTCATTACTACATTCCCTGGGTGGAAGGCATCCCTTAGAATGAATGAATGTCTCCAGGAATTTTCCTCTAAGGGGAGATGACACACACAGACACATGGGTTTGGGACTCAAGAAGGAAAATTAACTCACTTCAGAAGTCCTTCCTGCCTGCTGTGTGGCACTGAACCATGAGAGTAGTAGTAGTTGTTGTTGTTGTTAAGTGCTGTAGAGTAGATTCCGACCCATAACAACCCTGTATAGGGTTTCGAGGAGCAGCTGGTGTGCTTGAACCACCGACCTTGCAGTTCAAATGACTTCGCAGTCTGATGCATTAGACCACAGTGCCACACCAGGACTCCATGAGAGTAGTAGCAGAAGAAAATGTTGTTCATGTCTTGTTAGTACTGATTCAAGAAGAAAACTGAAAAAAAAAAAATCTATTTGGTGTTCAGGTGGGTGCTATCAAACTATTACTAAGATTCTTCCAGTGCTTTCAAATCACATTAAAAAGCATGGTATGAGGGTTATGCCTGCTTCATAAAAAGTACTAGGAAGTTTTCCATCCTCTTCTATATTCTGAAACAATTTGAGTAAAATTGGTGACAGCTCTTTTCTGAATGTTTGGTAGAACTCACCAGTGAAGCCATTTGGGCCTGGACTTCTTTTAGTTGGGAGTTTTTTGATGACCTGATCAATTTCTTCTTCTGTTATGGGTTGTTCAAGTTCTCTACTTCACTCTGTGTAAGTTGTGGTTGGTCTTGTTTTTCTAAAAATACATCCATCTCTTCTAAGTTTTCAAGTTTGTTGGAGTACAACTCCTCATAGATTTCTGGTATCATTCTTTTGATTTTGTTTGGTTCCGTTGTGACATCGCCCGTGTGGTTTCTAATGTGAGTTATTCATGTCTTCTCCCTTTTTTCTTTCGTTAAGTTTGCCAGTGGTTTGTAAATTTTATTAATCCTTTCAAAGAACCAGCTTCTTGTCCTGTGGATGCTTTCTATAGTTTTTCAGTTTTCCATCTCATTTATTTCTGCTCTTATCTTTATTATTTCTTTTCTTTTGGTGACTGGAGGTTCCCCTTGTTGGTCAGTTTCTAATTGTCGGAGATGCTGTGTTAATGTGTTAATTTTGGTTCTTTCTTCTTTATGGATATGTGCATTTATCACAATAAATTGTCCTCTCAGCACCGCTTTCGCCATATCCCAAAGATTTTGGTATGTTATGTTTTCATTCTCATTTGTTTCTAGGACCTTTATGAATTCATGTTTAATTTCTTCTTTTACCCAGTTGCTTATCAGCAGGGTGTTGTTCAGTTTCCATGTATTCAACTTTATTTCCTTAGTCTTCTTGTTGTTCATTTCCAGTTTTATAGAATTGTGGTCTGAAAAGATATTCTGTAGTATTTGATGTTTGTAAATTTATCCAGGCTTGCTTTGTGACCTAACATATGATCAATTCTGGAGAATGTTCATGTGCACTGGAGAAGAAAGTATATTGTGTTGTTGTTGGGTTGAATGCTCTGTACATGTCTATGAGGTCAAGTTGGTTGATTGTGCTGTTTAGTTTCTCTGTAACTCTGCTGAGTTTCTTTCTGGTTGTTCTGTCCATTTTTGAAAGTGGTATATTAAAATCTCCTACTATAATTGTAGATTTGTCTATTTCTTTCTTCAGTTCTAGTAAGATTTGCTTCATATATCTTGGTGCTTTTTCATTGGGAGAGTAGATATTTATTATGGTTTTGTTGTCTTGCTCAATTGACCCTTTGATCATGAAGTAGTGTCCTTCTTTATCTCTTATGCTAGTTTTTGTCTTAAAGTTTACTTTATCTGAGATTAGAATTGCCACTCCTACTTGTTTATTTTTGTAGTTAGCTTGGTATATATTTTTTTCATCCTTTAACTTTTAGTCTGTTTTTGTCTTTGTGTGTAAGGTGTGTTTCTTGCAGGCATCATATTGAAGGGTCTTGTTTTCTTACCCAGTCTGCCACTCTCTGTCTCTTTACTGGTGCATTCAATCTATTGACATTCAATGTAATTATTGGTAAGTGTGAATTATTTGCTGTCATTATATTAATTTTTTGGTAGTGCTGCTCATTGCTTTGTTCTGTATGCCTTCTTGTGCTGAGTTTGTGTATTTTGTGCTATTTCTTGTTGGTTTCTTCTTGGTTTTCATGTTTGCCTGTTTTGCTTGGAAGTTCATTTTCATGGTAAATTGTGAAGTATTAACTTTCTTTGGGGTTACCTTATAGTCTATTAATTTTTTTCTCTATTTTAAGAGAATCTATTGTATCCTGTAATCTACCTGACATCCTCATCACCTGGATCTCTGTTCCTACATTTATCCCTTTTTTGACATTGATATTATTCTGATCTTTCGTTGACATCCCAGCTCCTTTGAATTCATTGTTGTAGTTTTGTACTGTTCTGGACTCTGCTATCTGTCAACTGAGTTCCAGGTGGTGTTGCCATGCCTGTCAATTTCTGGTTGTTGTCTGTTCTTGTTGGTTTTCAGTCCAAATAACTCACTTTAGGATGTTTTGAAGTGCTGGATTGGCTTTGATAAAATCTTTTAGATTCTGTTTATCCTGGAATGTTTTAATTACACCATCATATTTGAAAGTTTTGCTGGATAGACGATTTTTAGTCGGCAGTTTTTTTCTTTTAAGGTTTTTGGGCTGTGAACCTTAAGGCCAGCAGTTTGAAACTACCAGCCGCTCCATGGGAGAAAGATGAGGTGTTCTGTTCCCATAAAGATTTACAGCCTCGGAAACCCTGTACAGGGTCTCTATGGGTTGGAACCGACTCGAAGGCACTTAACAACAACAACAACAACAACAATATGTCTCTTCACTGCCTTATTGCCTACATGGTTTGTGCTGAATAGTCAGAGCTTAATCTGTTTTGCTTGCCTTTGTGAGTGACACTTCTCTTCTCCCTGGCTGCTTTTAGAATTCTCTCCTTGTCTTTGATTTTGGAGAGCTTGATTATTATGTCTTGGTGACTTTCTTTTGGGGTCTATCTTTCCTGGGGTACATTTGACTACTTGAATGTTTATCTTCTCATCTTTTAAGATGGTAGTGAAATTTTCTTCCAGAAGCTATTCTACTATCTCCTCTGTGGACTTCTCTGATTCTTCCTGTTTTGGAATGCCAATAATTCTTAAGTTGTTCCTCTTCAAGTTGTCCAGTATGAATCTTAGACTCGCTTCAGATTTTTTAATACTTTTTTTCAGCTTGCTCTTCTATCTTAGCAGTATTGAGAGATTTGTCTTCCAGATCGCTGGTTCTGGCTTCCATTTCTTCTATTCTGCTCCTTTCCCCTGTCAGTGTGTTGTCCATTTCTGATGTTTTATTATTAATCATCTTAGACCTGTTTTTGTAGGTTTTGAATTGTTTGCAATGCTGTATCAATCTTGTTTAATTGCTCTTGTAGTACTTTATTGACTTCTCCCTTGTTTTCTTCCACCTCTTTACAGAGCATTTGAATTTGTTTCCATATCATTCTTCTGAATTCTTTCTCAGGCAAATCCAAAATCTGCTCTTCCTCTTTTGGGGAGCCTTTGTTTATCTTCAGCGCATTTGTCTTAGTTACTCTTTGCTGGTTTGGGACATTTTTGAAATCGTTTGTTCTGTTTGAGATCTTTTGTTAGTTATTTCCAGTAGTTATGTGTTTTTTTTAATGCTTAAATGGATGTTTGTTGTTGTGTTATTAAGCTTACTGGTGTCGCCTGGTGGGTATAATTGGGAGATAGGCTTCCCTTTTTTCATGTAATGTTTAGCAGCTGTTATTGGCTCTTGTTTCAATGGTGGAATATGTATGCATGTAGCTTGACTATATGGCCACGATTACTGTCTCTTCTTGGATAATGTAAGGACAAAAAGCTCCCACCTCCAGGAAAGATGTGTAATCAAAAGGACCAAAAGCAGAAGCAATATAAAAGCAGAGACAAAAGCCACCACTTTGAAGCAAAAATAAAACTGTGGCTGAGTGTCCACAGGCAGTGTGTGTGCATGGTAGAAGCCTCCAGGAGGTGTCTACTTGCTCAGGCCCCTCCTCTACTCACCACAGTGAAGGTGCACAGATAGATATTGAGAAGTTAATGGGGGAAAGATTGTCCACTATTTTTGTCTCTGAAGGTCAGTTAGGTGTCTGTGTGTGCAGAGCATAATTCTTGAGGTAGTTGCATCTGTTTATGTTGGTGTTTTACAGATTTTTTATGGTTTGTCTGTCAGGCCTGACGTCCCTGCTTTTTTCTTACTATTTGGGCTTGGGTAAGGGTCCTGCACAAGGAGCTCCTGTAGTGCAGTGGTCACGAATCAGGCTGTGAACCACAAGGTCAGCAGTTCGAAACCACCAGCTTTTCTGTGGGAGAAAGACAAGGCACTCCACTCTCACAAAGACCCACAGCCTCAGAAACCCCGCACAAGGTCACCACCAGATGGAACTGACTCCATGGCACACAGCCACCTGCACAAGTCAATTTTAGGTCTGCGACCCTGAGGCTGAAGTCATAAGTAGCCGCCAAGCTCCTTCTCTCTGTCCCAGGGAAAACTGTGGGGAGGGGGTGCACACCCACCTGCCTGAAGGTGTCTGGGCAGGGCAAAGAAGGTGCGATTGGGAAGAGGAGGAAAAAATGTGTAGAATCTCCCACACCTCTTTTTGCAAATATCTCTGCACTGCTTTTAGTGCTGCTTTCCTCTGCCGGTCTGTTTGTAGTCCTGCCCTCTGAACTCTGCCCAGCGGGGTGGCCGCAGAAGGAATCCCGCATCCAGAGATTCCTAACTCGCAATATTTTCCTTAATATCATGATCTTTTCACTCGCAAGTGTGGGAAACTGATGTCCTGGACCTTATGGTAGATCCAGAACTCTGGTGTTGTTCTGTGAGCACAGCTTCCCCCACGGAGACTTTCCTACCTGGCTGTCTGCTGCCACCCAAACCGAAAGTCCAGTCTAGTCAGTTTTTACTCATAGTGACCCTGTGTAGAGTTTCCAAAGAGCAGCTGGTGGATTTGAACAATTGGTCTTGTAGTTCAAACTGATCCTGTGGTTGTCTGCTTATCCGACAGTGCCAGACCATTGACATATACAGAGCACAATATACATTTGCTCTAGAACATTCTTCAGAATAGATATACATTATACTACCAAGTGAAACTTAGCAAATTTTAAAACATCAAAATACTACAAAGCATCTTCTCAGATCACGATGCAAATAAATTAGAAATCAACAATAGGAAGAAGTGAGGGCAAGATGGTGGATTTGGCTGAAAGACTGTGCAGACCATCTAAAGCAGAGATATGGAAAACCAAATGAAACAGATACAGATGATAGCCCTGGAACCCTGAGCTTCAGATGAAGGGACAGGGAAATGGATTGAATGCTTACTAGGAATTAAAGCTGAACAGATAAGGCAAAAACATGAAACAGACTGGTGACCTGTGTCAGTTTACCAGATGTGGCGCAATCATTTTGTAAAATTTTGTGGTTAGCTTCAAAGACAAGAAAACATAGTGGTATTGTAGAAAACTACCCATGACTCTCAGAGATTCAGGTGTGGTTATTTTTTTCTTGTTCTCCAAACTTTCCTTGTATAGGAAGTGAGGCTATCTCTCACCTGAATACAGCCCCAGGCAAGCTCATACTCTTCCAGTGGTTGGAATAGGATGGAATTGAGTGCCACAGTTGTGAGCCCCACTAAAGGAGAGGGGAACTATCCACATTAACTCTATTCAGATTGGCCCTGCTCCAAATCTGCAAAATTGGCCCTGGCCAGCCCTGTGCTAATTCTCATTAGGAGATGCAGCTGAACAGATGTGTGTATGTGGTGGGGGAAAAGAGAACTTGTAATGTGTACCAGGAGTTCTGATACAGTGCTGCAGGATAATGCAGTGGACCACAAGGTTGGTTTTATCCACAAGTTGGAAGTTCAAACCCACCAGTTGCTCCTTGGAAACCATAGACAAGATCACTATGAATCAGAACTGACTTGATGGCACTTACAAGTGCTCTGTGCCAGTCAGTCGAAGTGGCTTCGTAGTATTGACCTTTTTCAGGCAACTTTGAATGCAACAGGATGGTAGGGGGAGCAGTGACATACCACTTACTAGAGGAGAAAAGGTACGAAATTTGTTCTTATATCTCACATTAACCTGGTGACTAGATGTATGGCTGGCTTCTACCTACGTATACATATTTCCAGGAAAACTTCTGCTCTCTGGTTGTTCAAACTATATCAAAGGGACTGGGGAACTAGCTGTACCAAACCCTGCACCTGGAATCAGGAGTGGCCTGCTCCAGACCTGGATGACTGGTCCTGGCCAACCCTGGACTAGCAAAATCTCTTACCCTTGGCTAACCTCTGGTATAGAAATAGCCTGATTCCCCAGTTGCTTTTGGGTTTGCCTGAACTGCTTCCAGAACAGACAACACATAGTCCTACTGGAAGTCTATCAAAGGTTGAAAGTGCTACTTCTTTATCTCTTGCTCATGCATGACTTGAGGTCCTAGGTTGGAAAGAGACCCCAGAATTTTCTCCACTCTATGTCTGGCACCTGTCCTGGTTTTTTCCTCTCCTTTTTAAATTTTCAATTCTTGATTCCTCTTTTTCCTCTCTCTTGCTTTCTATCCTTCATATCTCCACTTTCATTTTTTCTTCTCCTCTTACCCAACCACCTTCTTCCTTTTTTCCTCTTCTTTTTATTCCTCTCCTTCTTTCTCTTTGATTATTCTTATTGCTTTCTGGTCTCTTTCCCTTTTACTCATTCAGTTCCCTAATTAGGTTTAGCTTTTTTCCTTTTCTGTCTTTTATCTTATTTTTCCTTTCCTCTCTTCTCTCTTTGCCTTTTGTATTCATTTTCTAGCTATTGCCTGTTCTTTTTTCTTTTTCCCCCTGTTGTTTGCTTGTTTCTTTTCTTTCCCTAATGTGTATGTTTTCTTCTCTTGCTTAATCCAATAGGAGACAGCAACAGTCTTCATACATCCCAACCATTACTATACCCTCTACAATCCCATACATTAGGAAAGAGACAGTGACAGCTGCTTTATACCAGATCAACAATAACCAATAGCAGCAAAATCCATCCTAAACTGAACTATATAAACAGTGAACAAAGAATAGTACACAAATTTATCCCCTAGTCACAGCCACCAGGAGGCAGTTGTTGAGCCTAAGAATACCCAACATACATTCATCAACTTAATACAAATATAATAACATCACAATGTCTCTGAATCAGCAGAAAAATTCTGTTCACATGAAGAAACAAGACAGAATGGGTTAAACAAATGACCCAGATGCAGAACTAGAAAATGCTTTTGAGGAGAAAAAAGATATTGGATTTAACTGAAAAATAGCTCAATAGAATGATACTTAGGTGCCTTGAAATAATTGATAGAAAGGTTAAAGAAAACAAGGAAAGATTAAGGGAAACATTATAGGAACAAGCAAACAAATAGAGGATTTGAGAAAGTACAGAACCTTAAAATATAACTTTAGAAGATTAATACTAAGATTTCAGGAATGGACAATACAATGAAAAGGCAAAGGAATATATTTGAATCAATGACAGCTCAATTTAGTGACTGATAAATCTCCCAATTCTCGAGAATTACAAGAACAATCAGAAAAAAAAAAAATCTGAAGAAAGCCTAAAATTCATGTGGGACAACATGAAGAGGGATAACTTACAGTTGGTTGGAATTCCAGAACAGGAAGAAACATAGAAAAGCATAGACAAGATAGTCAAAGAGCTATTGGAGGACAATTTGCCTAATGCCATAAAAGATGAGAAGGTAAGTACTCATGAAGCTCATTGACCCAAAGCAGGATAGAACAAAAAAGAAAATCACCAAGACATATCATAATCAAGCACTCCAAAATCAAAGGCAAGGAAAGAATCCTGAAAGCAGCTAAGAAAAAATGAAAAGTTAGTTACAAAAGAGAACCAATAGAATTAAGCTCTGATTTTCAGCAAAAGTGATATAGACAAGAAGGAAATGACAAAACTTATACAAACCCAGAAAGAAAAGAAACGCAAACCAAGAGTCATATGCCCAGAAAAACTATCCCTCAAATATTATTAGACCATTTCCAGATAAACAAAATTTAAAGAAATTTATAATAACTAGGCCAACTTTGCAAAAAATACTAAAGGTAGTCCTTTGAACTGAGAATAAGAAACAACAGAAAATATTCTGAGCTTGATATATATAACAATAGTACCCAGAATTCAATACAGATGTAGAAGCACCCAAAGTAAACCAAGTCTATAAGAAAAGGGAATCAGATATAACAATTTATAATGAAGAAAAGTGTAAAAGAAAATGAGGGAAAAGTGTAGTTAAAGAAATTCCAAATGGCAAGGAAGTAAATTTCATGATAAAGTAGTTTTAAACAGGGGAAGAAATTATTAAATTACAGGGTAACTTCAAAGAAAATTAATGCACCTTCATACAAAATCAAGAGAAGGAAAGATATGAAGATTTAGGAAACATTAAAACATTAGCAATGAAGAAATTGACTTCAAAACATACAAACAAAGTGATCTCAGCACTGAAAATTATGTGGAACAAAACCAACAGGCCAAAAAAAGCACACACAGCAAAATGACTGCAATCAATTCATACTTATCAATAGTTACACTGAATTTGAATTGATTAAATGCACTGGTCAAGAGATAGAAAATGGATAAGAAAACAAGATCCTTCAATATGCTGTCTACAAGAGACACATCTTACACAAAAGACAAAATATATAAAAAAGCAAAGGATGGAAAAAAGTATACCAAATTAATTCAAAAAAAACTAGCAGGAATGACAATACTAATTTCTAATAAAATAAACATTAAGGCAAAACCAGCATAAAAGACAAATAAGGACATTAACTCATGATTAAAGGGTAAATTGAACAAGAGGGCATAACCATAGTGACTACCTAAGCTCTCAAATGATTGTCGATGAAGTCCATCGTATTAACCCACAGTGCCACAACAGGACTCCAAGCTCCGGATAATAAAGCCTCAAAATACAAAAATCAAACTCTAATAGAAATGAAGAAAGACATAGACAACTCTATAATAATAGAAGATTTCAATGTAACACTTTTTATGAGGGACAGAAAAACTAGAAAGAAAATCAACCAAAATACAGAAGAACTAAACACAATCAACCAACTTTATTTCATAGATTTATACAGAGCACTCAATCCAGCAACTACAGCATGATACACATTCTTTTCCAGTGCATATGGAGCATTCTCAAGAACAGAACATATTTTAGGCCACAAAGAAAGGCTCAATAAATTTTAAAACATCAAAATACTATGAAGCATCTTTTCAGATTACAGTGCTATAAAGTTAGAAATCAACAATAGCAAGATCAAGGAAAAAGAATCAAATACATGGAAACCGAGTAATATCCTGCTTAAAAGTTACTAGGCACTAGAACAAATAAAAAGTATTAAAATTCCTTTAATTAAAAAGAACAAAAACAAAATATACACAAACCTTTGGGGCACAGCAAAAGCAGGACTTAGAGGGTAATTTATTGAAATAAACACAAAAACCCCAAAGTAAGAAAAAATCAAAGTAAGTACATTATTGCAACATCTCCAATGACTAGAAAAAGAATAGCAAAGTAAGTCTATATTCACCAGAATAAAAAAAAGTAATAAAGATTAGAGCAGAAATCAATGAGTTAGAAAACAGAAAAGCAATAGAAAGTATAAAGACAAGAAGTTGGTTCTTTGAAAGGATTAAGAAAATTGGCAAACCACTGGCAAAACTAACAAAAGTAAAGGAGATGATGAAAATAATATGCACAAGAAACGATATGAGTGATGCGATAGAAGAACCAATCAAAATAAAAAGGATAGTAACAGAATGCAGTGAACAATTGTATTGCAACAAATTTGAAAATCCAGAAGAAATAGGTAGATTTTTAGAAAAACACAACCTACCTAAACTAGCATAAACTGAAGTAGAAAACTTGAACAGATCTACACGAAATTTATCAAGTCATTAAAAAAAACTACCAACAACAACAACAAAAATCCAGGTCCAGATGGCTTTACTGGTGAATCCTACCAAACATTCAGAGAAGAGTTGACACCAATTCTACTCAAACTATTCTGAAATATAGAAGGAAAACTCTGAATGCATTTTATGAAGCGAGAATAACCCTTATACCCAAACCAGCCAAAGACATCTCTTAAAAAAAATATATATATATATATATGCCAATATCCCTCATGAACATAGAAGCAAAAATTCTCAACAAAATCCCAGCCAATAGAATTCAACAACATATAAAAAAAATTACATCTTGATCAAGTGTGATTCATACCAGCAATGCAAGGATGGTTAAGTATTAGAGAATCAATCAGTGTTTTCCATTACATAAATAAAACATAGGGAAAAATCATATAATCATATCAATCAATGTAGAAAAAGTATTTGACAAATTCCAACACCCATTCCTAGTAAAATTATTCAACAACCCAGGAAGAGAAGGGACATTTCTCAACATAATTAAGGTCATATATACAAAACCCAAGCCAACATCACTCTCAATGAAGCACTTTCTTTACAAGCAGGAAACAGACAAGGATGCCATTTATTACCACTCTCATTAAATATTGTGTGGTGCTGCAGGTTAATGTGCTGGACTAAAAAGTCAGTTTGAAACACAAGGTAGGTGATTCACGCTCACCAGCTGCTCCTTGGAAAGCTATACAGAGTTGCTATGAGTTGGAATTGATTCAACTGCTCTTAACAACAACAACATTAAATATTGTGCTGGAATTCTTATCCAGAGCTACGAGACAAGAAAGAGGCATTAAATTAAATTAAATTAAAGCCATCCAAACTGACAAATAAGTAAAACATTCTTTCTTTGCATATGGCATGATACTATACTTAGAAAATTCCAAAGACTCAGGAAAAAAATTATTGGAACTCATTGAAAGATTCAGCAAAGTGGCAAGGTACAAGATAAACATACAAAAATCAGTTGGATTTGTTTATACTAATCAAGAGAACTATAAAAAGGAAATCAGGAAAGAAATAACATTGACATTAACCACCTAAAAGATGAAATACTTAGGAAATAAATCTAACCAGAGAAACAAAAGACCTCTACAAAGAAAACCACACTACAATACTACAAAAAAAACAAGAGAGACCAACAAAAACAGAAGACTATACCATACTCATGGAAAGGAAGACTTAACATTGTGAAAATGTCAAAACTACCCAATGCAATCTATAACTATATTGCAGTCTGCATCCAGGTTTCAACTGCATTCAGAAAAAGCACCTTCACTTGGGAAAGAAAAGAGACCCGGATAGTCAAAGCAATACTGAAAAAAAGGACAAAATCTACCGTATAGTTACAGTAATCAAAACAGCCTCATACGGCTACAGTGAAAGGCACATCGATCAATGGAACCCATCCACCTATGCTCAGTTTACCATTGACAAAGGAGTGAAACACATTAAATGGGGGAGGAGATAGTCTATTCAACAAATGGTGTGGGCAAACTGTAAATCCTTTTGCAGAAGAATGAAATGAGGCCTATCTCAAAAACCATATGCACAAATGAATTTATCATGGATTAAAGACTTAAATGTAAAACCAGAACTATAAAGACATGACTCATGGCATACATACACTATCAATTATAACTGAAAGCATACAAACAGCAGAAGACAAAAAAGATGATTAGTTTTTGTTGTTAGGTGCCATTCAGTTGGTACTGACTCATAGCACAACACAGAACGACACACTAATCCATCCTTGTCCAACCTTATAATCATTGTGATGCCTGAGCCCCTTGTTGCAGCCATTGTGTCAATCCATCTCATTGTGAATCTTCCTCTTTTTCTCCAGCCCTCCACTTTACAAAACATGAGATCCTTCTCCAGTGACTGATCCCTCCTGATAATATGTCTGAAGTATGAGAGGCGAAGTCTGGCCATCCTGGCTACCAGGGAGCACTCTGGCTGTATTTATTCCAACATAGATCTGTTTGTTCTTTTGGTAGTCCATGGTAGTATCAATATTCTCCTCCAACACCATAACTCACAAGCATCAATTTTTCTGTGGTCTTCCTTATTCACTGTCCAACATATGAGGTATTTGAAAATACCATGGTTTGGGTCAGGCACACTTTAGACTTCAAACTGACATTTTTGCTCTTAAACACTTTAGCGTTTTTGTGCAATAATATTTCCCTAATGAGAAATGTCATTTGATTTCTTGACTGGTGCTTTCATGAGTGTTGATGGTGGCTCCAAGCATAGTTAAGTCTTTGACAATTTCAATCTGTTCGCCATTTCTCCTGATGGTATTTCTTGGTCCATTTGTGAGGATTTTTGTTTTCTTTGCACTGAGGTGCGACTCATATCAAAGGCTTTGATGTGCATCAGTAAGTCTTTTAAATCTTCACTTTCAAGAAGCAAGGTTGTGTCATCTGCATATTGTAGGTTGTTAAGGTGCCAGCCTTCAATCCTGAAGCCATATTCTTCTTCAGATAATCTGTATCCTCAGATCATTTGCTCAGCATACAGAGTGAATAAGTGTGGTGAAAGAATACAACCCTGGAGCACATTTTTCCTAATTTTAAACCATTTGGTGTTCCCTTGTTCTGTTTGAACAACTGCCTCTTGGTCTATGTACAGGTTGCTATGTACAATAAAGTGTTTTGGAATACTCATTCTCCACAGTGTTGTCCATGGCTTGTCATGATCCACACAATTGAAAGTCTTTGCCTAGTCAATGAAACATGGTAAACATTTTCTCTGTTATTCTCTACTTTCAGCCAAGATCCCTCTCATGTCAGCAATGATATCCTTCTTTCCATGTCCTCTTCTGAATCTGGCTTGAACTTCTGGAAGTCCTCTTGTCAGTGTATTGCTGCAACCAGATTTGAATTCTCTTTAGCAAAATTATACTTGCTTACTATATTAATGATCTTGTCCAATGGTGTTCACATTCCATTGGGTCACCTCTCTTTGGAATGGTCATGAATATGGATCCCTTCCATTCAGTTGGCAAGGCAGATGTCTTCCAAGTTTCTTGGCATAGATAAGTGAGTTGCTCCAGTGTCATGTAAGTTTGTTGAAATATTTCAATTTGCATTCCATCAACTTGTAGATTCTTGTTCTTTGCCAATGCCTCCAGTACTCCTTGAACTTCTGCCTTCAGCATCATTGCCTCTTGATCACATGCTACCTCTTGAAATGGTTGAATATTGACCATTTCTTTTTAATACATCTTTCCATCTTCTTTTAATGCTTTCTGAATTATTCAATATTTCTTAATGTCCTTCAATATTTCAAGTCAAGACCGGAATTTCATTGACAGTTCCCTCAGCTTGAGAAATGCTGAGTGTTCTTCACTTTTGGTTTTCTTACTCCAAGACAATTTAAAAACATTTCATTGTTTTGAAGGAATGTGGTGGTTCTGTAGGATAAAGCATAGGACTTTGACCCACAAGTTCAGCTGTTTAAGCCCACAAGCTGCTCTGGGTTGGGGAGATGGGGATGAAGCTTTCTGCTCCCACAAAGTTTTAAAAGTCTCAGAAACACTACACATCTTTATGAGTCAGAAGTGACTCATCGACACTTAGCAAAAACAACGACAACAAAAAATTTCACCCTGGTGACCTTTTTTCAGTTTTTATGTCTTCAGGTTTTAAAAATTATTATTGTGTCTATGTGTGGAAAGAAGAAATAAATGTCTAAATAAATTTTTAAAAACTGGTTAAAAATATGAATTCAATGGTTTATGATAAACAGATGCTACTTTTCAACATGAATAAAACAATTATCATTATTATTATTGAATTACATTAGTAGTGTATCTGAAGGAGCTCTGGTAGCGTAGTGGTTACGAATCGGGCTGCGAACCTTAAGGTCAGCGGTTCAAAACTACCAGCCGCTCCGCGGGAGAAAGATGAGGCTTTCTACTCCCGTAAGGATTTACACCCTCGGAAACCTTGTACAGGGTCGCTATGGGTCGGAACCGACTCGAAGGCACTTAACAACAACAACAACAGTAGTGTATCTGAAAGTGTTTCTTTAACTGTTTTATGGATAAAAAGAAACTCTATGTACCATATCCATAAAACAGTTAAAGAAACACCTTCAGAATCGGGCTGCGAACCTTAAGGCCAGCAGTTCGAAACTACCAGCCACTCCGCGGGAGAAAGATGAGGCGTTCTGCTCCCGTAAAGATTAACAGCCTCGGAAACCCTGTACAGGGTCGCTATGAGTTGGAACCGACTCGACGGCACTTAACAACAACAACAACAACAAATGTACCATATACTTAGACATACAGTCCACTTACTGATATTAGATAAGAACCATACCTATATATTAGATGTACCATGGACTACCAAAAGAACAAACCAATCTGTGTCGTAAGAAGTACAGCCAGAATGCTCCCTGGAAGCCAGGATGGCCTGACTTTGTCTCTAATACTTTAGACATATTGTCAGGCAGGATCAGTCTCTAGGGAAAGATATCATGTTTGGTAAAATGGAGGGTTACAGAAAAATAAGAAGATCTCCAATGAGATGGAATGACACAGTGGCAGCAGCAGTGGGCTCAAGTGTAACAACAGTTGTGAAGATGGTGCAGAACTGGACAGTGTTTCATTCTGTTGTGCATAGGGTCGCTATGAATTGGTGCCGATTCAATAGCACCTAACAACAGCATAACTTAACTGTTCCAAAGTTGTGTACAATTTGACTTAAAGGTAGGTTTATTACTGATAATCTGGAGGCTGTATTCATCCTGGCCTTCCTTTGTATCCCTCCTCTTTTACATTTTATACTTAAGGATACCAAAGATAACATGTAGTTCTCGTCCTCCATGCCTTTGCATATCTAGTTTCCCCTGTATAGCTCATCTTTCATATCTATCTTGAGTTATTACCTTTTTATCCATTAAGTATAAGCCCAGTTGTTACTTCTTGTTGTATCCTATTCCTGCTTTGCTCATAGAACTTAATTCATTGTGTTTATATATTTATCCACTCAGTTAGAATAGAAACTTCTATCAAATAAGTTTCCTTTTAAATAGTATTACACACTCAGTACTTGTTGTTGTTAAGTGCTGTGGAGTAATTTCAGTCTCATAGCGACCCTGTATAGGGTTTCAGAGGAGTGGCTGGTGAGTTTGAACCACCAATTTTGAGATTCAAACCTATTTTGCAACCCAATGTTTATCCGACAATGCCACAACAGGATTCAGTATTTAGTACCATATATTTCCTCAAAAGGTGAAAATGTGATTATCTGGAAATAAAGTTCAAAATATTTTATTAAACCTTGCTACAGTAACCTGAATTAAATATTCCTTAAGATCAACTTTCCTTTCTCAATGTTCTCAATTTCAAATGTCTAATTCTTTTGTCTAAGTAATATAAAATATGTAGTCCCTGTAAAGGGATACATGCTGTTATAAATTGAGTGTGTGGGTGTCAGTTTATAAACCCTTTTATGCAATAGTCTAGTTATTATTGCTGCATCACAAATCACCCTAAACTTCATACTGTAAAATAACACCTAGAGAGAGTATAGTGGGAATACTTTTCTCTGCCTAATGATATCTTGACATTTACTTTGTTTGATATGGACAACTGGGGACTTGTTCACTCACATGCCTGGTCCCTAGGATAGCATTACTTGAAGACTTGAAGTATCTGTAGCAGAGACATATCCAGAGAAAATTGTCTTTAGGGCAAGCACATAAATTACCCCCCTCTCATGGATTGAACTGTATCCCCAGAATAGGTGTCAGCTGGTTTTTGCCATGATTATCAGTGGTTTGGTGTTTGCATAATGATGAAATGTAGCAGTTATGTGATGGTCCCCATGATGTAAGTTCTAATGTAATAAACCAGTAAACAGTTTAAGAGTGGACTACAATACCCTCATAACCCTGATCACATGTCAGGGAGTTTCCTAAGGATTTGACCTGCAACACTTTTATTTTTTTATTTTAAATCTTACCAGAGATAGAAGGAGAAAGAAGTGAGCAGAGAGGGGGGTAACCTACTACCACCAAGAAAGAAGAGCCAAGAGTGACGTTCACCCTGTGGAAGTGAGGTTCCTACACTGTGAAGCTCCTAGAGCTCAGGAAAGATTAATATCTTCACACATGGAGATCTTCTCAGAATGCTGGACCTACGATGCTGAAAGTAGACAAAAGACCCTTCTTTAGAGCCAGCTCTCTGAATTCAGACTTCTAGCCTCTCCAACTGTGGGAGAATACATTTCCATTTGTTAAAGCCATTCGTTTGTAGTATTTCTGTTACAGCAGCACTAAATAACTAAGACAGTCTTCTTCTTGTTGTTGTTAAGTGCTGTCACGTTGGTTTGGATTCTTAGTGACCCTGTATAGGTTTTCCGAAGAGCTACTGGTGAGATAGAACAGGGGTGTTAGTTGTCACGGAGTCAGTTCTGGCTCATAACCACTCTGTGTACAACAAAAGGAAAGCCCTCCCTGCCTGGTCCTGCACCATTCTCACAATTGTTAATTACATTTGAGCCTATAGTTGCTGCCTCTGTGGGGATATTCCTATTTTTGCTGACACTCCCCTTTACTAAGCACAATATCCTCCTGGTATTGGTGCCTCCTGATAGATAATAAGTCTGATGTATGACTTCATCAAGTCTTGCCATACTCATTTCTAAGGAGAATTCAGGCTGCACTTCTTCGAACACAGATTTTGTTCTTCGGGTAATCCATGGTATTTTCAATATTCTTATCCAACACCATAATTCAAATGCATTGATTTTTCTATGGTTTTCCTTATTCATTATCCATCTTTCACATACACATGAGGCAATTGAAAATACCTTGGCTTAGGTCAGATATACTTTAGTCCTTAAAGTGACATCTTTGCTCTCGAACACTTTAAAGAGGTCATTTGCAGCAGATTTGGCCAATGTATTATGTCATTTAATTTCTTGACTGCTGCTTCCATGATCATTGATTGTGGATCCAAGTACAAGGAAATGATTGAAAATTTCAATATTTTCTCATTTCTCATGTTGCTTATTTTTCCATTTTTGTTTTCTTTACATTCAGTTGTATCTGTGCTAAAGGCTATATTCTTTGATCTTCGCTAGCATGTGCTTCAAGTTCTCTAAGTTTTCAACATGTTTCAAGTTCTCTTAGTTTTCAGCAAGCAATGTTCTGTCATCTGCATATTACAAGTTGTTAATGAGTCTTCTTGATGCTGTGTTCTTAATATAAATCAGTTTTTTAGGTTATTTGTTCAGCATACAGATTAAAGTATGATGAAAGGACACAACCCTGGCCCACACCTTTCTTGATTTTAAACCATTCAACACCTTGTTCGTTTCAAATGGCTGTCTCTTGGTCTAGGTACATGTTCCTTATGAGCACAGTTAAGCATTCTGGAATTCTCATTCTTCGCAATGTTGTTAACAGCTTGTTATGATCCATACAGTTGAATGCTTTTGCATAGTCAATACAAACGCAAGTAACCATTTAAAAATATTTTATGCTTTCAGTCAGCTTGAATTTCTGCAAGTTCCCTGTGACCATTTTTTAATTATCTTGCATGGATACTGAAGATATTGTTATTGATTTACACATTCTGTTGGGCTACTTTTCTCTCGGACAAAAATATCAATCTCTTTCAGTCAGTTGATTAGGTAACACTTCTAAATTTCTTGGCATAGACTAGTGAGTGCTTGCAGTGCAGCAACAGTTTGTTGAAATATTTCAGCTGGTATTCTATCAGTTGCTGGAGACATGTTTTATGCTATTGCCTTCACTTCAGCTTGGACATTTTCTTTTAATACCATTGATTCTTGAGCATATACTACTTCCTAAAACGGTTGAATGTCAACCAGTTCTTTAAGGTACAGTGATTGTGCATTTCTCTCATCTTTTTTTTTTTAATGTTTTATTGTGAATTATGTGATAGTTTACATGGGAAAAGATTGGTTTTACAATCATCCTATCATTTATCATTTCATTGTCATGGTTACAATCCACTCCATGCATCATCAACCAACCAAAGGGTATACTCTACAAGCCTGTCCCCCAGTCATCAGGACACAGCCCCTCTCCCTCTCTGGGTCTAAAGTCCCCAGCCACTCCATCTCTCCCCGTCATCAACTCTGCCTCCATCTGTGAGGTCACTGCTTCTCTGGGTAGGGTCCTGCTCTCTGCTCTTATACCATGATGGTCCCAGAGACCTCTGCTCCTAGACGGCAAAGTCAATCACTCCCCTCCTTGCTACAAAATGTCTACCTTTACATTTCCAACCCTCATAGTCAGTCCTGATAACAATTATTCACTATTGTATCACCTATCCGCATTTCCTTTCATCAGCCCCACCCAGATAGATTGATACTACTCAGTGGAGATTCTACCTTCCTCCACACCCTCTGGATCTAGGCTCCTTGTTGAAAGCTTGTAAGCCAGTCACTTCTTGCCTTTGTAGCCCCCACCCTCCATTTTGGTTACCCAATGTCCAAGATGCCCATCCCTGTCTACTCTGTGTATGGAGGGGGAAGGTAAGTGAACCTCTCTGTAAAGATTTGTTCCCTCTTTTGAGCTACTGCATCCATAGGTATAGGTCAACTTCATCAAATTGTATCAGATTACTTTTTCTTTCCTCTTCTTCCCTCTTCTAATTGAGCTCTGATCATTCAGTCATTGAAGCCAGGTCAAATGGGGTTTATCTGTAAGTGTGGGTGTTCTTATGCATATGCCCTCTCTTCTTATCATCTGGATGCTTCACTCTCCACTCTAGTCCTCTGTGGCTATGTCAGTGACTCAGGACCCAAGAGTCCCCAGGTCTTGTCACACTGCTGGCCAACCAGGTCTCCACCCAGGTTCACAGGAGTCTATTGAACATTGTAGGGCTTAGCTCACAGCTTCATTGCTGTTTTTCCCTTACTTCCCCTTATTGGTGATGAGCATGGTCACCAATCAGAGCATGTATTCCCATTGAGTCTTACTTCGTCTTGGAAGGGGATTTGCTCTGAGGGGACCCTACCACTTGCCTTGATGCCTCCAGGGCGAGCAACTTGCTTGTTCTTATAGTAATCAATCGGTCTGCCTCTACTGTTTTGTATTTTTCCTATCGGTCTTTCTTTCAAGAAGTATCTTCTGTTTTTCTAGCCACTCCAGGCTGGTATGCTTGTCCTTTCAAGTGGAAATTTCCCACCTTTGTCCATTCTGGATGCTGTTCAGGATTCCACCTATGGTCTTATGTAATGCAGAGGCTCCGCAGGAAGCCTCCATCACTGGGCATGTTGTAGTCCCATTTTAGGTTTTCCAATCAGTTATAGGCAGACAACAGACTTATAAGCTTTCTATGGTGATATTTCTGGCTATTCCTTTCTCTTCCCCCCAAGTGTTCATTTTATAATGTTATACAAGGGAAACCAAGATTCAAAAGACAGCCAAGCATCTTAACATTTTTTCGCCCCTTTTCCTTATTCCAACCGTGTCTCAATCCCTGTATCCCATAGCCCTGTTGTTCCAAGGTTGTGCATACATCTTTATTTACCTCTGTCCAATTAGCTCATGCAAACCTGCCTAATTGTTCCACCATCTGCTTTGTTCTTACATTCCCCTCCCCCTTCTTGTATATTGCCCGCCTCCCTAGCACCCAAACTATCCTGTGTCTATTCGCTGCCCTGTGCTCCACCTTCCTCTCCCTCCCCTCACCCCATCTCCATTTCCAGTAACTAGCAAAGAATCCCCACCCCCTTTAGTATGGGTTCTTTTTCTTAGTCTTTTCTAGTAGTGGTCCTATGCAGTATTTCTCCTTTTGTGACTGACTAATTTCACTCAACATAATGTCCTCATGGTGCCTTGCAGCTTCCTTGTTATTCTTCAAAGTAGCATAATATTCCACTGTTTGTATGTACCACAGTTTGTTTATCCATTCTTCAGTTGATGGGCATTTTGGCAGTCTCCATCTTTTTGCTAATGTAAATAGTGCTGCTATGAACATGATGTGCATATATCTACTTGTGTTATGGCTTGTATTTCTTGTGGGTAAATACCAAGTAGAGGAATTGATGGATCATAAGGTATTTCTATTTTCAACCTTCTGAGGAAGTGCCATATAGCTTTCCAGAAAGGCTGGACCATTTTGCAATTCCACCAGCAATGCAGGAGTGTCCCAGTCTTCCACATCCCCACCAGCATTTATTGTCCTCTCTTTTTTTGATCTTTGCTGTTATTGCTGATGTGAGATGTTATCTCATTGTTGTTTTGATTGCATCTCTCTAATGGCTAGTGATCGTGAACATATATTCATATGTTTGTTGGCTGCCTGGATTTCCTCCTTGGTGAAGTTTCTGTTCATGTCCTCTGCCCATTTTTTAGTTGGGTTATTTGTCTTTTTCTTGTAGCGGTGTTGTAGTTTTCTATATATTTTAGAAATGAGTCTCTTGTCTGATGTGTCATTGCAAAAGATTTTTCCTCATTCTGTGGATTCCTCCTTTACTCTTCTGGTGAAGACTTTTGATGCACATATGTTTAATTTTTTGATGTTTGTCCCACTAATCTATTTTGTCTACTTTTGTTTGTGTAGTTTTCAAAATGTTTGGTAGTCTATGTGTTCCCTGAGTTAGTGCCCTCACATTTGTCCCTATTTTTTCATTGAAGGCCTTCATAATCCTGGGATTCACATTTAAGTCTTCAATCCATGTTGAGCTGGTTTTGGTATAAGGCATGAGGTGAAGGTCTTGTTTCAGTCTTTTGCATATCACTTTCCAGTTCTGCCAGCACCATCTGTGTAAGAGACTATCACCTCCCATGCAATATATTTAGGTATTTTATCAAAAATTATTTGGCCATATGTAGATGGGTTAATTTATGGATTTTCCATTTTGTTCCATTAATCTATATCTTTCATTGTAATAGTACCAAGCTATTTTCACCACAGTAGCCATGTAGTAAAATTTGAAGTTGGGGAGTGAGAGGTAATAAGTCTTTTTATTAAGCAGTGTTTTGCTTATCCTGGGTCTCTTTCCTATCCATATGAAGTTTGTAATTGTTTTTTCCATCTCTTGTTTCAAAAAATGTATTTGGAAGTTATCCATCTTCCTCCATCTTCTGGAATAATTTGAGTAGAATTGGTGACAACTCTTCCCTGAATGTTTTGTAGAACTCACCAGTGAAGCCTGGTGAGTTCTGGGTCTGGAATTTTTTTGGTTGGGAGTTTTTTGATGACCTGATCAGTTTCTTTTTCTGTTATGGGTCTGTTCAGGTTTTCTACTTCACTGTGTGTAAGTTTAGGTAGGTTGTGTTTATCTAAAATATATCCATCTCTTCTAAGTTTTCAAATTTGTTGGAGTATAACTCTTCATAGCATTCTGTTATTATCCTTTTGATTTTCTTTTGTTCCATTGTGACATCGCCTATGTGGGTTCTAATGCATGTAATTGTGTCTTCTCCCTCTTTTCTTTTGTTAGGCTTGCCAATGGTCTGTCAATTTTATTAATCCCTTCAAAGAACCAGCTGCTTGTCCTGTTGATTCTCTCTATAGTTTCTCTGTTTTCTATCTCATTTATTTCTGCTCTAATCTTTGTTATTTCTTTTCTTTTAGTGGCTGTAGGTTCCCTCTGTTGATTTGTTTTTAATTGTTGTAGATGCTGTGTCAATGTGTTAATTTTGGTTCTTTCTTCTTTTTGGATGTGTGCGTTTAATGCAATAAATTTTGGTATGTTGTGGTTTTTTTTTCTCATTTGTTTCTAGGGATTTTGTGAATTCACATTTAATTTCTTCTACTACCCAGTCTCCTTTCAGCAGGGTGTTATTCATGTATTTGAATTTATTTCCTTGGTTTTCCTATTGTTGATTTCTAACTTGATAGCATTGTAATCTGTGAAGATGCTTTGTAGTATTTTGATATTTGTAAATTTATGGAGTTTTTTTTTTTTTTTTTTGTAGGCTAATACATGGTCTATTCTAGAGAATGTTCTATGTGCACTAAAAAAGAATGTGTAGTGAGCTGTTGTTTGGTTGAAAGCTGTGTACACATCTGTGAGGTCCAGTTGGCTGATTGTTTTGTTTAGCTCTTCTGTGTTTTTGTCAAGTTTCTTTCTTGTTGTTGTATACATTTTTGAAAGTGGTGTATTAAAATCACCCACTATTATTTTAGACTCATCTATTTTTTTTCCTCAAATCTATTAGACTTTGTTTTATCTATTTTGGAACTCTTTCATTGGGAGCATAGATATTTATTATGGTTATGTCATCTTGTTCAATTGTCCCTTTAATCATGAGATAATGTCCATTTTTATCTATTATGCTTGTTTTTGCCTTAAAGTTTATTTTATCAGAGATTAGTATGGTCACTCCTGTTCATTTATTATTGCAATTAGCTTGGTATATTTTTTTCCATCCTTTGACTTTTAATCTGTTTTTGTCTCTCTGTGTGAGATATGTCTCTTGCAGACAGCATATCGAAGGATCTTGTTTTCTTATCCATTCTGGCACTCTCCGCCTATTAACAGGTGCATTTAATCTGTTTACATACAGTGTAATTATTGATAGGTATGGATTAATTGCTGCCATAATGTTTGTTTTTTTGTGGTGTTGCTGCTTTCTTTGTTTTGTGTTTCTTCCTTTGTTGAGTTCATGCTTTTTTTGTGTTTTTTCTTGTGAGTTTCCTCATAGTTTTAATATTTCTATGTTCTTCTTGGATTTTCATTTTCTTGATATGTTGTAAAGTGTTAATATTCTTTGAGGTTGCCTTATAGTCCATTAACTTTTCTCTCTATTTAGTGCAGTCTATTTTATCTTGTAATCCTCCAGACCTTCTCACCATCTGTATCTCTGTTCCTATGTATTTACCTTCTTTTACATTGTACTTGTTTTGATCACAGACTGACCTGAGTTTGTTCTTATAGTTTTGTTCTGTTCTTGACTCTTCCTTTTGTTGATTTCATTCTGGGAGGTGCTGCCAAGCATGTCAATCTCTGGTTGTTGTCTCTTCTCGTTGGTTCTCAGTCCACAGAACTCCCTTTAGGATATTTTATAGCACAGGGTTGGCTTTGGAAAAATCCCTTAGCTTCTGTTTATCCTGGAATGTTTTGAATACACTGTCGTATTTGGTTGATAGCTTTGCTGGATAAAGGATTCTTGGTTGATAGGTTTTTTTTTTTTCTTTCTTTCAGGGTTTTATATATGTCTTCCCATTGCCTTCTTGCTTGCATGGTTTCTGCTGAGAGAGCCGAGTTTAATCTAACTTGCTTGCCTTTGTATATAATGCTTCTCTTTTCCCTAGATGCTTTCAGGATTGTCTCCTTATCTTTGATTTTGGAGAGCTTGATTATGATATGTCTTGGTGATTTTCTTTTGGGGTCTATCTTTCCAGGGGTTCGTTGAGTTTCTTGAATGTTTATCTTTTTACATGTCAGGATGTTAGAGAAATTTTCTTCTAGAAGTTTTTCAACTATTTCCTCTGTGGACTTGTGTGATTGTTCCTGTTCTGGAATGCCAATAAGTTTTAAGTTATTCCTCTTCATGTTGCCCAACATGAATCTTATACCTTCTTAAGATTTTTTTTATCCTTTTTTCTACTTGCTTTTCTATCTTAGTGATATTGAGAGATTTGTCTTCCAGCTCACTAGTTCTGCTTTCCATTTCTTCTATTCTGCTCCTTTGCCTTTTCTGTGTATTGTCTATTTCTGATATTTTATTATTGATCTTTTGGACCTCTTTCGTTAGATTTTGAATTGTTTTCAATGATGTAACTATCTTATTTGATTGTTCTTGTGTCACTTTCCTGACTTCTTCCTTATTTTTCTCAACTCCATTGTAAACTGTTTTGAAACAATTTATATTCATTTTTCTGAATTCCTTCTCAGGCATATCCAAGGCCTGCCCTCTTTCCAGAATGGAGTCCAGGTCTACCTCTAGGTCATTTGTCCAGACATTTTATCTTGTTTCTGGACATGTGTTCATATGGTCATCTGCTTTTGCTTCTTGGACATGTTTAGTGTTTATCTGTGGCCTTAATACTTAATTGAGCATGTGTTTTGGTGTTTTTAATGCTTTCTGATTGCTTCCAGGTAGATGTGATCAGGATGTGGGCTTCCCTTTTCACTCTTCTTATTGTTTAACTCAGAATAACTTTCACAGGTATTGTCTGCCTCTCTGATATATGGCAGTTGGTATTGGTTATTGCCTGGGTTTTGGTGTTTTATAGAGTGTGATTGTAGCCTGACTATATGGCAGCAGTTGCTGTCTCTTCTTGGGTAATATATGGAAAGAAAGAGTCCCCCAAAGGTAGAAGGAGGAGCATAAAACAGCAACAGCAAAAACAAGAAAGAAAACAACAAAACTACACTGAATACTGTAGTCTATAATTGCAGAAAAGGGAGAGGAAGCAGAGAAAAAAAAAAAAATCTCCCACCTAATATGAATATAACTTTAATGTCCTCTCTTCAGTTTCTGCCTTCAAAGCTGCCTGAGAGATTTCAAGATGCCACTGTTGGTTGTTATGCTGTACCTCAGTATTTAATTTAATTTTTGGCCTGTTTTGTTTTTGAACACACTTTCCCTCTCTACACCCTTGTCCTGGTATTTCCTATATTTAAAAACAAAACAACAACAACAAAAATCAGTTGAGGAACAGCTCTTGGGCTGAGAGTATCTGTGTGCATGCATGGCAGAAGAACCCACCAGTGGTGAGGGTGGTGGGTGTCCACTCACTCAGGCTCCTCCTCTAGTCATCAGAATTGAGGTGCACAAACAGTGGGGGTGCCAATAAACAGACACCAAAAAAAAAAAAAAAAATCAGAACAAAGCAAAACTGACAAAATGTATTGTCCACTTTTGTTCCAGGTTCCCGCAGTGTTTTTCCATGGTGTGTCTGCTCCCTGCTTGGTTTTGCCATTTAGTTTTGCCCAAGTTGTGCACTCTGGGCTGCCGAGCCCAGCAGGTTCAAAAGTACATGATTTCTTACTTCTACTTCAACTTCCACTTGCTATAAGCCTTAAAACTCTTTAAATATTCGTACCTATGTGGTTCCGAGTCCTGGAGCTCTGCCCTGGATCTGCTTTGCCTGGCATTCTGTGGAATTGTCAACAGTGAACTTCACTGCACCTCCACCCTAGCTGCCATCAAGTCCCACCCCCCCAAGTGGTTTATCTCTCCCATCTTCTTCTTTTTTTTCTCTTTTACAATATATTTATCTTCCTTTGTACAATATATTTATCTTCCTTTGCATATTTTACTCACATTTTAACATCCTTTTTACAAGCTGAACTCACCCAGCTGATATAATCAAAATTCTTTCAACCAAACAAGAAAAATTCAAAATTGTTAAACCTGTAAGAAAACAAATGAAAAACGATGATGAAAAAAAGTTGCCCCACTCATTAGGAACGGTGTTTGTGTATACAATACGTATGATCTGGAGCAGAATGTCTTTGTCCCCACACCTTAATCCCTCCTTCAGAGGAAGGGCCAGCAGGATGCTGGTCCTGACAGAGACCTGCTGTATTCAGGAGACCTGAGTAGTGAGGGGAATGAAGAGACGTGATGAGGATCCCAGCATTTATATACGGTTACCTTCCTAATGGGAGGGTGGGAGCAGAGCTGGTGGCAACAGCCCAAAGGTCTGACATCTCCCCTTCATACAGTGTGTGGGGGTGCACAGTGAGGCAAAACAGGGACCCCCATGGCTCAGGCAGTGCAAGGGGCACTGAGCCCACATTTCTCCCATCTTCTTTTGATACTTCCTGCATTGTTCAATATTTTCTCCATAGAACTGTTCAATATTGTAAGTCAAGCCTTTAATTTTCTCTTCAGTTCTCTCATCTTAAGAAATGCTGATGGTGTTCTTTTCTTTTGTTTTTCTAACTTCAGGTCTTTGTATTTTCCATTGTAATACTTTGCTTTCTTGAGATTTTCTGTTTATCTCTTTTACTTCATCATTTATTCCAGTCATTTTAGCTTTACATTCAAGAGCAAGTTTCAGAGTCTCTTCTGATAACTGCTTTGGTCTTTTCCTTATTTCCTGTCTTTTAAATGACCTTTTGCTTTCTTTATATTTGATGTTCTTGATGTCATTCTACAACTCCTGTTTTCAGTCATTATTTTGGAATGTGTCAAATTTGTTCTTTGGTTACTCTCTAAAATCAGATGGGGTGTATTCAAGGTTGAATTTTGGCTCTCGTTGACTTGCTTTAATTTTCTTCAGCTTCATCCTGAACTTATATATGAGCAATTGATGGTTTGTTCCACAGTCGGCTGTTGGCCTTTTTATCTGATAATATTGAGCTTCTCCATTGCCACTTCCCACAGATGTATTCAATTTTATTAGTGTTTATTCATTATCACTTATCTTGTTGAATAAGAGTGTTTGCAATGATGAAGTCATTGGTCTTGCAATATTCTGTCATGTGCTTTGCAGCATCATTTTGTGTCACCAAAGTCATATTTTCTAACTATTGAGCTCTACTCTTTGTTTCTTACTTTCACATCCTAATCACAAGTAATTATCAGTGTATCTTGATTACTGTTTTGATAAATTTCAAACCAAATTAGTTGGTAGAATTCTTCAGTTTCTTCATAACTGTTTTTGGTGTTTGGTGAGTAAATTTGAATAATAGTTGCATTAACTGGTCTTCCTTTTAATACCTGTGGACCTTAAGACATCATTGTACTTCAAAGTAGATCTTGAAATAAACTTTTTGATATTGAACTTGATGCCATTCTTTATCAATGGAGGCATAGTAAACCATATGATTTTCTGATTCAAAATGGCCAGTATCTGTTCCATTTCAGCTCACTAATGTCTATGATACTGATATTTAATGTATTCCATTTAATTTTTGATGACTTCTAATTTTCTTAGATTTATACTTTATACATTCCACATTCTGATTATCAATAGATGTTTGCAACTGTTTCTTCTCATTTTGAATCATTCCCATTAGCAACTGAAAGACCAGAGTTTTGGTCCATCCATTTAATTAAGGTCTTGTCCCTGCCCACCAATTTCAAGATGAACAGACCCTGATAGACATGATTTCTCAGGAGAAACACCTTCCCCGTCTTGTGCTGCTGTCTCAGTCAGGTGCCCGTCATATTTTCAGCATCTGGAAGTGCATTTGGCATCCACCTTGGGCTTGCACTAAGATGCAGAGGGTCCTCTTCTTCCCCATTGCTACACCTCTGTGTCTACTCTGCTTGAGGAAGCACATGAGACACAATGGATTAACAGAAACTGTTCAGTGGTGCTTCCCTTCAAATGATGCCCAGAGCACATGCCATATCTGCACTATTTTAGAAACACTTTTGTTGTTCAGTGATCTCTCCATGCGGCTTGGACTTTTCACAGCATCTGCACAGCCATTTATGACTTATATAAATTCACCTCTAGCACAACTATTGGTTGGAACAATCATCAACTTCATAAGTTGCATCCTCCAGAGGTACAAATACATTATAAATTCTAGAACTCTGAGACTGAGAACCAGAATCCAAACTCACATGCTAGGCTGCTTTCCTTAAGTAACTGTCTGAGTGCCCAATTGGCACAATGAACTAGTATTTCTATTAGAGCAGCGCTCAACTGAGAGGAATAATTGGTTACTTGTTTACCTGACCTAACTAGGAGAGATAAAGTTTCCACACTAGTGGAAAGCATATCTCTTCCAGTTTCGAGCTGTTGGGCACTATTTGTTCAAGGAAGTCTTTAACCTTTAGACTGTTGATCTGGGAATAAACATGTCCTTTTATCTATGGAAAACACACTGACAGGATATTGCTTTTATGTTCCCCAAACAGTAACTTTCCATGGTCTCATTCTTTTTACTTTCCCTTTGTTCTCAGGGAAACATTTGGGTCTTGAAACAACCATTGCCACAGGGAACAAGATATTTTCTATAAATGCAGGGTTCACCCTATATCAAAATATACAAAAATTTTGTAATCTGCCTCTTTTTCAGCTAACACTGAAATATGGTAGCAGCAATTGTCTAGATATTCTGATCCCATCCCCTGCTTCTCAATCCACAAATGCTGTAAAAGTTCTAATACCAGTTGTCACTGTATCAAGTCCATCATGGTGTCCCCATGTGTGCCATTTTAGAACTGTGCTCCATAGAGTTTTCAATGACTGTTGTTTGGGAAGTAGATCTCTAGTTCTTGCTTCCAAAGTGCCTCTGGGTTAACTTGAACCTCCAGTCTTTCAGTTAGCAGCTGAGCATGCTAACGGTTTGTACAATGCAGGGACTGGATAGACAGTTCTTTTCCAACTCTCCACTTGTTCCTTTTCACCATCACCATCGTTCATTCTATTCTGCAGAGGGATAAACAGTTTCTGTCTTCTCATCCCAGACACTTCTTCTTTCTGGACAGCTGTGTTGATAGCACCACTCCATGTAAGTATAGACAGCACATAGCCCACCTCCAGAGCCAGATTATTTAGCCATTTTGGGACATTTTCAGGGTACATTTAACTATTTCCCAGATACACAAGTTTCTCTGAGCTGTACTTCCATTGTTCTGGGCTATCTGACCTCCTTTTATATGGCTGTTGTTGTTATTTAGTACCTTTGAGTCGTTTCCAACCCATAGTGACCCTGTATAGGGTTTCCAAGGAGCGGCTGGTGAACTTGAATTACTGACCTTGTAGTTCATACCAACTTGGCAGTACAGTGCATTAACCCATAGCACCACATCAAGACTCCTTTATTTGGCTACTCCTTACTAAATGAGTACCTATTTTTGACCTCCAGGGAAGGCCTCTGGGGTGGCTACTATTTCAAAGATTGTTGTTAAGTTGAGTCCCTGGTACTCAACATTTTTCTTTCCCTGATCAAGTGCTTAATCCTTTCCTACCTATTTATTTTTAAATGTTTTAAAAATCCAAAGAAGTGGCCAAGAGTTTCAGGGGGAAAAGAAAGAGTTTGTTCCTAACATAGTGATTCTAGTGCACTAAGAAGACAGCATTGAAATGAACAAATCATTGGTTTTGCAGAATTCTATCATGCGTTCTCTAGCATCATTTCTATCACCAAGGCCATATTTTCCAACCCCTGATCCTTCGTCTTGGCTCACAACCATTGCATTCCAATCACTAGTAATGATCAATACATCTTTATAGCATGTTTGATCAATTTCAGATTGAAGAAGTTGATGGAATTCTTTTATTTCATCCTCACTGGCTTTAGTGGTTGGTGTGTAAATTTGAATAATAGTGGTATTAACTGGGCTTCCCTGTAGGTGCATGAATATTATCCAATCACAGACAGCATTGTTTCTCTGCTATTCATAAGGTTTTCAGTGACTAAATATTTGGAATAATTCGTCACTCTTTCTTCCTAGTCTGTTTTTGTCTGGAAGCTCATCTGAAACTTGTCCACCATGGTGACTCCTGCTGGTATTTAAAATACAGGTGGCATAGCTTTCAGAATCACAGCAACTCATAAGCCACCACAGTATGACAAGGTTGTACTCTTTCACCATACTTATTCAAACTGTATGCTGAACAAATAATCCGAAAAGCTGGGTTATATGAAGAAAAACGCGGCATCAGGATTGGAGGAAGACTCATTAACAACCTGCGATATGCGGATGACACAACCTTGCATATTGAAAGTGAAGAGGACTTGAAACATTTACTGATGAAGATCAAAGAGCACAGCCTTCAGTATGGATTACATCTCAAAAATCTTCACCACTGGACCAATAAACAACATTCTTATCAACAGAGAAAAGATTGAAGTTGTCAAGGACTTTCTTCTTCTTGGATTAACTATCAACAGTCAAGGAAGCAGCAGTCAAGAAATCAAACAACGTATTGGTTAGGCAAATCTGCTGCACAAGACCTTTTTAAAGTTGTGAAGAGCAAATATGTCAGCTTGAGGACTAAGGTGTGCCTGATCCAAGTCATGGTATTTTCAGTAACCTCATATGCATGTGAAAGCTGGACAGTGAATAAGGAAGACCGTAGAAGAATTGATTCTTTTGAGTTATGGTGTTGGAGGAGAATATTGAAAGTGCCTTGAGCTGCCAAAAGAAATAATAGATCCATTTTTTGAAGAAGCGCAGCCAGAGTGCTCCTTGGAGGCCAAGATGGCCAAATTTTGTCTCTCATACTTCGGACATACTGTCAGGAGGGACCAGTCACTGGAGAAGGATATCATGTTTGGTAAGGTGGAGGGTCAGAGAAAAAAAGGAAGACCCCCAACAAGATGGATTGGCCAAGTGGCACCATCGATGAACTCAAGCATGGCAACAGTAGTGAAGTTGGCCCAGGATTGGGCAATGTTTCGTTCTGCTGTTTATAAGGTCGCTATGGGTCGGTACCAACTTGATGGCACCTAACAACAACAACAACAAGAACAAGACAGTATTAGATAACCTAGATCTCAAGACATTTTGCTATTGATAAGTTTGGGTTTGTTTTGATTGCAGTCTTTTTTTTGTGTTCCTTGATGAGTTTTGCTTTTATAGATATTTTCCAATTTCAGATCAGGAATATTACTTTTGCAGTTTTTGCTTGAGGGAAGGTAGGGATGCCTACAAATCTGGTTAGCAGTTCTTATGCAGTGAAGTTAGCAGATCTGTCCCATGGCAACTCCTGCTGCCAGGGTTGGCTGGGCCTGCAGTGTAGTGACTACAGGACACTAGAGCCCCTACTTTGGTTTCCAAATGAGATTGTCTCCCTGGCAGCAAAGCTGCTGCCTTTTGTTAGCCTCTCCTGGTGCATCCTTTACAGATAAGTGGGCTGCAACTCCTGCCAGATGGACTGCTAATGGCACAGCTGCCCCAACTCAGCAACAAACTCTGGGTTGGGGGAAATGGATTTACTGAACAAATGGTGTCTGTCTTGGGAAGAAGAGCACATTGTTTGTCTGGAGATGCTCCCTGGAGCTTAAGTACATATTGAAGGAAACCAAACAACATGTCTGAGAAATCCTGCTGATAAAGGCCTGTTCACAACCTGAAGAGCTGTACAGTTCATGTTTTAGTTATTTAGTGGGATAATGTGGTCTCTGGAGTAAGACATGAGTTCAACTTTGCCACATTATACTGTGTGAATCCAAAGAAATGAAACTTTCTGAGCTTCAGTTTTCTTATTTTAAAATGAGGACTCTAATGCCCACTTTTGAAAGTTGCTGAGAATTAGTGCAAATATTTAACATATTCAACTGCTTATAAAAAAGTCAGAGGTCCCAGTTCACCTAGAGGCACCTCAGAAGAAATCCCTGGTAATCTATTTCCAAATAATCAGTCATTGAAAACCCTGAGAAGAAATTAATCTCTGATACACATAGATATATGGTCTCTATAAATCATAATCTACTTGATGACAACTGTTTTGTTTTATGATGATTAAATGAGAAAATATACATAAAGCACTTTGTCTACTCATTAGAACACTGGCTTTGCAGTCAGACAGACATGGGTAGTAATCCAGTCTCCATCATATGATAGCTGTGTTATCTTGGAAAAGACATAATCTCTTAGAGCCTCAGTCTATTAATCTGTATAATGGCTAAACAACCACTTTTAAAATTGGTTCTTATTATTAGAATTGGATGTAAATTTATGACTGTAGGAAAAGTTTCTAGAACATATTAGGTATATACACATGCCAGTTTCCCCTTCCTTTGTCCTCTGCCTTCCTTGTCTGTGTAGGAAGTGATTTCCCTTGCCACTATCTCTAATTTATCAAGGGTGACAAGGACTTGTCTGTCAAATCCTTGTGAGAATTCCATGCACCCAGTTCACAATAACAATCAGGAATGGATTTTCCACCTGAGCTGGCATGAAGAAAAGATGCATTAATGTGGAGCTTTCAAACTATGTTTTACAAAGATTAACAACCATCCCTGAAAGACACAAGCTCAGGATTTATATTGTGTAAAGTCACAGATTTCCCTCATTTCTTCCAGTGCCCCACAATGGGTCACAATGAGCTTAAAAAATAAAGTGTAAAATTAATTTTGATCTCTTTAAAAATATGAGACGTCAGCTGTAAAGCTATAGAATATAAAATAGCAAAAACAGTATTCCTGAAGGGAAGAAGCCATTTGACAAAAGAAGAAAAGGATAGAATCGAAAGGAGATGAAAACAAAGGTACACTCAAAGACTGAAACTAAAACAGAATCTTACCAAAAGAACTCAAGTCCTTGGAGGCAGATAAGTTAATACAGTGGTGAAGCAAAAGGACAGAAAAGGGAAAGAAAGAAATTGGGTCAAGGGACATCTCTTTTTACTCTGCTAGACCTAAATTCAATGATTATCTCTTAACAGCAGAGGCCACATTGGTGTGAGTACAATGTGCTAGTGACAAGTCTGCTCAGCTTTCCAAGAAGCCTGGAAGACTTGTGCAACAGAAGCCCAGGTATCCCAGATGCCTTTGTGCCACTGATTCAGGAAGTTGAGTGCAAGGAGGCTACATGGTAAACAGACTGACTAAATCTCAAAGAATAATGACAGAGCTGGAACATTGAGCTCAATGTGGGAGTCTGGGTAATGATAAATTCTGAGACACTGAGGAATTGGCTTGCGTCTTTCAGTGTTGCTATAGTTTAGGGAAGACCTCTAAGGGCACAAGGCTATTATTTTCGTCTCATGCTTATAGAATACCAGCAGCTAGGTAGAGAGAACGGCAGGAATTATTGTTTCTATTTTTCCAGTGGGAAAAGCAAGTATAGACATTATTAGAATCATTGAGTATTAGAGGTGGAAGTAAGCATGGTTATATATGCTTACCAAAGGGATTTTCAGTGGCTCACCATAAACCCAGAGACTCATATACACAGAAAGCTGTTAACACAGACTGAAATTGTGAACGAGACAGAACAAAAAAAAGCAAGAGACATAAACAAAACAAAACCTCAAATTTGTGTTTAAGATATGCAGCAACTTGAGCCTTAAGCTTCCTAGCAACCAAGACTAAGGAAAACAAATGACCTTCAAAATCACCTAATCCAACCCCTCATTTTATGGATTAGGAAATAAAGGTCTATATTATTTTAAAAAGATGTTCATCAATGAAATGTGTTTCTGTAGTTTCTGTAGCTAAGCATGGAATGATTTCCACTTTAATGTTTCAGATTGATTTTTTTTTTTTTTTTTTTTTCAACGAGGCTTTTTCATGAGGCACTGCTGGCCACCCAGAAACCAATTACACATCAGAGTGGTATAGAATGCTACATCATAAGTTAATCTTCAAGGAGCTATGGCAGTTTACACAACAAGGAAACAATCCTTTTATTGTGAGTTCTATTCTCCTGACCATCTGTAGGTTATACATTATAGAAACTTTCTTCAGTCAAATTAACCCAAAGCCTTCAATGCTTTCTCCTTTTATCATTCTTACCATGCTGCCTTAATTATCCTCTAATTCTCTACTTTTGCTGATAGTTACTGGATTGAGGAAAAGGCAGAGAGGTCCCACATGAATCTTGGTTTGATATTAGTTATCTGATGAGCCTTACCCTAGGGAGTTGAACAGTCAACTTAGGGTCACTAGCTAGTCAGTGATATACTTGAGAGAACATTCCTTCTTTCCACTTCCTGGTGGGTACACCTAACAATGCTAGCTCCAGACAATTTTTGAGAAGCAACTCTTTTTTTTTTTTTTTTATGTTTTACTGGGAATTATGTGGAAGTTTACATGGGAAAGCATTAGTTTTCCATTCATTCTATCATATATCATTTCATTGTCATGGTTACTATCCCCTCCATGCATCACCAACCAACCAAAGGATATATACTGCAAGCCTGCCCCCCAGTCATCAGCACACAGCCCCTCTCCCTCATTGTGTCTAAAGTCCCCAGTTGCTCCATATCTCCACATCGTCTCTGCCTCCATCATCAGGCATCACTGCTTCTCTGGGTAGGGTCCCACTCTCTGCTCTTTTCCCTTGATGGTGCCAGGGACCTCCACTTCTAGACTGAAAAGTTAATCACTCCCCTCCTTGCTACAAAACGTCTACCTTTACATTTCCAATACTCACAATCAGTCCTGATAACAATTATTCACTATTGTATCACAAGAGACCTATCTGCATTTCCTTTCATCAGCCCCGCTTAGATAGATTGGATACTACTCACTGGAGATTCTACCTTCCTCCACACCCTCTGGATCTAGGTTCCCTCTTGAAAGTTTATAAGCCAGTCACTTCTTGCCTTTGTAGTCTCACCCTGGCCCCCCACCCCCTCCATTTTGGGTAGCCAATGTCCAAGTTGCCTAATGCTGTCAGTCAAGCATCTTAACATTATTTTCCCCCTTTTCCTCATTCTAATCATGTCTCAATCCCTGTATCCCAGAGCCCTGTTCTTCCAAGGTTGTGCATACATCATTATTTACCTCTGTTCCACTTAGCCCATGCAAACCTGCCTAATTGCTCTCCCATCTGCTTTGTTCTTCCATTCCCCTCTTCCTTTTTGTGTATTGCCCCCCTCCCCAGCACCCAAACTATCCTGTGTCTATATTCTGCCATGTGCTCCACCTTCCCCTTCCTCATCTCACCCACCCCCACACCCCAGCACCCCAGCAACCAGTAAAGAATCTACCCTCTTTAGTATGGGCTCTTTTTCTTAGTCTTTTACAGTAGTGTGCCTATGCACTATTTCTCCTTTTGTGACTGACTAATTTCACTCAACATAATGTCCTCAAAGTTCATCCATGTTATGCGGTGGCTTGCAGCTTCCTTGTTATTTTTCAAGGTAGCATAATATTCCATTGTGTGTATATACTTTGAGAAGCAACTCTTGCACCCACAGAGGATTGAATCCACTGAGGAAGGAATTCGTGTTGTAAGGAAATCATGTTGTTGACATGATGAGAATGTGACTTTTGGTTGCCAATGCTACTGAAGAATACTACAACTCATTCTGCACTCAAGAATCTCCCTACCTAATATACAAAATTGAATTCATTCAACTTCACTGGCTGTTTGTTTCAACTATATCAGTAGCATCTATCTCTATGTGGGTCCCAAACATCTTTATACAGTTTCACCCTGAGAGCATCTCACCCAACTCGGTGATAATCACCTGTCACCTCTTGTTCTAGGACACCTCTGCACAGCACCATGCATGTGCAGATAGTGTGGGCTCACTACTCCATACCGTGTATGTAGTAAAACTTTGATAAGAGGGAGATAGTAACAATATAAAGGTCTCCTTGGGAGATAGCCCTTGAATAGTCATATTTAATAATAACAATCTCATGAATGGATCCCCTTGGTGGGGCAAACAACGTACTTTGTCTCTCACTGAATGTGAAAATTTGGAAGTGTAAACCACTCAGAGGTGCCTAAAAACAAAGTACTATAGTTATACTTTTGAAAAATAAAACATTGAAAATTCTATGGAGCACAGTTCTGCTATGATACATATGGAATCAATATGAGTCTGAGTTGACTTAACAGTAACTGATTGGATATTATTAATGCATTTTGGAACAGCTCTCTTTCCTTCCCTGCTTCATTCTCCTCTGCTTTCTCTCTTTTCCTGTTGGTCTGTGATTCCTAATAGCACACAAGTTTCTGTTCGGGCTCAGCTTCCTGGGGAGTAAAGGGAGAAACAGGTACACACATTATAGAGTAATTTCTCAGGTTTATAGTTCATCTGGCTTAGGTATCCTGGTTTGACTCACTGAAAGGTGATTTAGACTGTATGCCAGTTAGATTGATAATTGTGGTCATCTAGACTTGAGTTCTGGTGTGGTGCTGTGGGATGAAGCATTAGACTGCAAGGTTGGTTTGAACCATGAATTCAGCAGTTCAAACTCACCAGCTACTCCTTGGAAACTCTATACAGGGTCACTATGAGTTGAAACCAACTCTACAGCACTTACCAACAGCAACAGTAGCAGACTTGATGTATTCAACTGTACACACCAAACACGAAAGCCAGTGATGGTGAAATTGAAGAATTATACCAACATCTTCAGTTTGAAATTTATCAAACATGCAATCAAGATGTGTTGATATTTACTGGTGATTGGAATGTGAAGGTTGGATATACAGGAAAGATCAGTAGTTGGAAAATATGACCTTAGTGAAAAAAACAATGATGAAGACCCACATGTTATAATTTTGCAAGACCAATGATTTCTTTATTGCAAATACCTTTGTAACACAACGTATAATGTGATTATACACATTGACCTCGCCATATGGAATACAGAGAAATCTAGTTGATTACATCTGTGGAAAGAGAGAGTAGACAAGTCAATATAATCTACCATTAGAAGGCAAGGGACCAATTGTGGAACAGACCATCAATTGCTCATATGGAAGTTCAGGCTGAAGCCGAATAAAATTAAAACAAGTCTATGACAGTCAAAATAGCTCACCTTAAACATATAACACCTGAATTTATAGATCATCTCAAGAACAGATTTGATGCATTAGACACTAATGACCGAAGACCAGAGAGTTGTTGGATTACATCAAGAATATCTTACAGGAAAAAAGCAAAAGGTCATTAAAAGGACAGGAAAAAAAGAAAAGCCCAAAATGGATGTCAAAAAAGACTTTTAACCTTGCTTTCCAGCTTAGACATGCTAAAGAGAATGGAAGAAATGAGGAAACTAACAATTTGAACAGAAAACTTCAAAAATCAGCTCAAGAAGACAAAGTCAAGTATTATAAGGAAAAGTGCGAAGTGTTCAGCAAAAATTACAGCCTTGGAAACCCTATGGGGCAGTTGTATTCTGTCCTATAGCATTGCTATGAGTCACAATTGACTCAGCATCACACAGCAACAACAAAAAAAGCTCTTATTTCTTCTTAGGGAAAAAGATTCTTTATTTTCTTCAAGCAATCATGTCTACTCTAGTAGTCGTAGAGGGCTAACAGAGTTAACTCCCACTCTAGTTCCTGTAGGGAGTCCTAATGTGGAGCTATATGATAAGCAATGGACTGCTTACCTCAGAATTGGTAGTTCAAACCAATCAGCTTCTTGGAAACCCTATACAGGATTGCTGTGAGTTGAAACATACTCAATGGCACTTAATGACAACAAAGCTTCAGTAATTAACATATAATTTGCTTCCATCCAATCAGAAAACCAAATACTTCTGACCAGTGGCTGGTCTGAGATGAGCACATGATCTAAATAATATTCAAGAAATATTGCATAAAAGGCATATATATATATTTTTCATTTTACTGATAGGCCCCAACCTGGAAAATGGATCTTAATTATCCAGTGCACCTATAACAGAAATATCACAAATGGATGTCTAGCAAATGTGAATTTGTTTCTCCACAGTTTAGGATGCTGCAAGTACAAATTCATAATGCCGGTTGGGAGTTTCTCTCTTTGTTTTCTTTGGAGAAAGACCTTGTCTCCTTTCAGCATCTGTAGGCCCAGTATTCCTTGAAGATATACATGTGTCCTGGCATCAGTCTTCTCTGGATTTAGAAGTTTCCAGTGCAGGGACCCCAAGTCCAAAGGACACACTCCACTTCTGACTCATGAGGGTATTTGTTGTTGTTATTGTTGTTAGGTACCGTTAAGTCAGTACTGACTCATCACAACCTCATGCACAACAGAACAAAATACTGCCCAGTCCTTTGCCAACCTCACAATCATTGCTACACTTAAGCCCATTGCTATTGCCACAGTGCCAATCCATCTCATTGGGGATCTCCCTTTTATTTGCAGACCCTATACTTTAAATAGTATGATGTCCTTCTCTAGGAACTGGTCTTTCCTGATAATATGTCTGAAGTATGAGAGATGAAGTCTGGCTATCCTTGTTTCTAAGGAGTATTCTGATTGTACTTCTTCCAATGCAGATTTGTTTGTTCTTTGGGTAGGCCATGGTATGTTTAATAGTCTTCTCCAGCACCATAATTCATATGCATTGATTGTTCTATGGTCTTCCTTATTCACTGTCCATCTTTCACGTGACTATAAGGCTATTGAAAATGTTATGACTTTGGTCATGCACACCTTAGTCCTCAAACTGACGCTTTTGTTCTTGAACATTTTAAAGAGGTCTTACACAGCAGATTTGCCTAATGCAATACATCACTTGATTTCTTGACTGCTGCTTCCATGAGGGTTGATGGTTGATTTGAGCAAAATGAAGTATTTGACAACTTCAATCTTGTCTCCATTTATCTCGATGGTATTTATTTGTCCAGTGGTGAGGATTTCTGTTTTCTTTACATTGAGGTGCAATCTATACCAACGACTGTAGTCATTGATGTTCCTCAATAAATATTTTAAGTCCTTTTCAATTTCAGCTAGCAGAGTTGTATCATCTGCATATCTTAGGTTATGTTAATAAGACTTCCTCCAACCTTGATGCCATGTTTTTCTTCATATAATCCAGTTCCTGGACTTCTTTACTTAGCATACAGCTTGAATAAATATGGCAAAAGAATACAACCCTGGTGCACACTTTTCCTAATTTAAAAATATTCAGTGTTCCCTTGTTCTGTTCGAACAACTTCCTCTTGCTCTATATACAGGTTTCTCATGAGCACAATTAGGTGTTCCAGAATATTTATTCTCCACAATGTCGTCCATAGGTTGTCATGATCCACACAATCAGAAGCTTTCGGTTTGGTGGTAATGGGTCCTTCTAAGTTAGGCTTTCCTGCTTGCATTTTAAATCTCATTTATATCTCAAAAGAGATTGACTCATGATATAATCTAATCCTGTTGATGGCATCTGACTCATTAACATAGAAGTGAGGAGATACAGCATATAGGATAATTACATCAGATCAGTGCTGATCACATCAAATCACATTATGGGGAGTGATTACACCATATTAGATCTCATCATGGAACTGTTTACTGCTAAGACACTGAGAATCCTGATGCAGCCAAGTTGACACAAAACCTTCACTATTCCAATCTGCTACAACCATCTTGCCAGCTCAAGAGGGAAACCCGTTTGATGATTATTCCAATACCAAGGAAACTGAGCTGAGAGCAATCACTACATAGTAGCATAGTTTGACTATAATTTTCCCCATCCAACTGACCCTATGAATTTATGCCTGATGCTCTAGACTTTTTTTTTTTTTAATTTATGCCAATATCTTCCTTTTTTGCATAAGCTTGTTTTTATTATTGTTCATTTGTAGCCTAAAGAAGTTTAACTTCCTCTTGTCTCAACACTTTTATTTTCATAGTCCACCTTGGCTGTCTTTGCAAGACAATTTTTAAAAGTTATTTTTATTAAATGTTGAAAATATAAAAGTATTTTTAAAGAGTAACTATAAATCAGGCTCCTGATTACTTGTCAGCTAGTTTAAGAATGAAAACATGACTCATACCTTTAAACTGGTATGAGTTTAAAGACAGTGAATAAGGAAGACCGTAGAAGAATTGATGCCTTTGAGTTGTGGTGTTGGAGGAGAATACTAAAAGTGCCATGGACTGCCAAAAGAACCAACAGATCTATTCTGGAAGAAGTGCAGCCAGAGTGCTCCTTGGAGGCCAGGATGGCTAAGCTTCGTCTCTCGTACTTTGGACATGTTGTCAGGAGAGAAAAGTCGCTGGAGAAGGATGTCATGCTGGGTAAGATGGAGGGTCAGAGAAAAAGAGAAAGACCCCCAACGAGATGGATTGGCCAGGTGGCATCATTGATGGCGTCAAGTGTGGCAGCGGTGGTGGGGTTGGCCCAGGATTGGACATTGTTTCATTCTGCTGTGCATGAGGTCACTATGAGTCGGTTCCGACACGATGGCACCTGACAACAACAACAACAACAACCTTTAAACTCATCTATAAACCTCTCCTAGATTCTAAACCTTTCCTTACCCTATCAGAAGTAATTACTAATTTGAATTTTAAGTTATATTCCTTTGCTTTACTTTATAATTTTACCAGGTATGTGTATCCTTTAATAACTGATTATGGTTTTGCATGATTTTAAAGTTTATATAAATGCAATCATAGTGTACATTTTTCTTTAATGTGCTTTTATAGTAAACATTATATACTAAACAATATTCCATATTATTGTATAAGAATTCATTTATCTTCAATGTTATATCAACATACTACAATTGTTTTTTTCCTATTAGTTTCCATTATTTTTCCTTGATAATATAAAAATGCTAACAGGAACATTTTTGTACAAGTGTCCTGGTGCACACATGTATAATTATCCTTAGAGTTTATACCTAGGGAACAATCTGTCATTTTTTATCTCCATTATAAATTTGTTAGTTAATTACCAGGTGCTTTTTAGGATGGTTTTACTAATATATACTCCTATGAGCTACAAATAAGTGTAGTTCCTCCACATCATCTATAAAATTGATATTAATGTTTGTTAATATGATAGTGTGAAATTGTATCTCATTTTGTGGTTTCAGTTTACTTTTCTCTGATTTATAATAACATTGAGCATCATAGCTTCATTATAAATACTTGATTAATATTTCATATCTTGAAGGTAAAAACCCAATTTGTATTCTTCATCCTTTATTTTGAAGTGACTATCTGATAGATTTATTTTATTAACTAATGAGAAAAGTAGCACAATGGTGAGGATACTCAGAGAATTGGAGATATTGTATTATGAGTATTTATAGTGGCTGAAAGAATATGTTAATGAGATGGATAATTTTGATACAAGACTGGCTGACATTTCATAGTGTAGTAAAACTGTCACTGCGGGGAGCGCTTAACTCTCATTGCTTGGCAAGGCCGCACTGGGGGGAGACACATTATGCACGGCAAATGAATCTCAAAAGCTGACCCCTCTCTTCCCTTAAAGTTAGCTCTGAATTTACTTGTAAAAATATATAATATGGCAATATTCTCAGCTTTCACTATGAATTCTACAAACCTTAGAATAAACTAGCTTAGCAGCTTTCAACCTTGGTGGATTGAATACAAAGAGAAATTGTGTAAATGACTCCTTCTCATAGAAAACCTAAGTAACTGCATTTGTGAGGCCACAAAAGCAGATAGCATATTAGAGTTAAGCTGACCTACCCCTATAAACCTCACCACATTCAGTCACTAGCTAGAATTCTCAAACCCCTACATACAGACACCTGAGTAAATAAGCAGACAATAATGAACTTAAGTGAAGGATAGTTTTGACTTTATAATCTACACTTCTTGCAGCCAAGTAGCCAGGTTGGGCTTTATGCCACATAGCTTCCAAGTGATTTAATGAACACTTTATTATTGAAAATAATAGTATATTATGTAGGGTAGAAGGTTTGACTTAATCTTTTAGTAGAAACAAAAAGAAACAGTTTACCACATACTGGGAAAGGAGATAAAGGTCAGTCTGTCTGAACACCACAGAAGTATTTTTGTCAAGGATGTCTAATAACTAGGTGCAAGAATGTTGTGACTAACTGTGTAATAATTGAAGAAATGATAAGAGTGTCAATGCATGTACTGTGGGGGAAGAGGTAAAAAAATAAAGACTTGCTGAGCTGGACTGTCAGAAGGAGGAAGGAAGAAGCAGCAGGAAGAAGCAGAAGGTAGAAGCAGAGAGTAGAAGAGAAAGAAGCAGAAGATAGAGAAAGTAGGAGCAGAGGCAGAAAGAAGCAGAAGATAGAGAAAGTAGGAGCAGAGGCAGAAATGGCAGAAGAGGCAGAAAGAGAGAAGAGGCAGAAGAAGTAGAGAGCAGGAGGGAGGAAGCAGAGGGCAGACAGCAAAGAGCAGAAAGCAGAAGCAAGGGCAGAAGCTGGAGAGAATAGTGGAACAGCACAGCAAGCTGAAAAGCCTTTCAATTGTATTCATTCATTTCTTCACCCAACGATTCCTCCTCGTATCCTCTCCTGTCCTGCGACCTCCCGCGGAGAGGAGGAACTCCCCGCATGTCACTGCTGGAATTTTCTTTTCTATTGGATAGAAATATTTTGCATCTCTAGTAAAAAAAAAAAAAAAAAAAAAAAAAACATATATATATATATATATATATATATTTGCATTACTATTGGACAAAAATCATTTGTTTCACAATAGAAAGTTCTAGGCAGAATGGGAGAAAATTTTAAAGGAAAATTCAAAATCATAAAACCTGATTAACTTACTTGGTAGTGTAGTGGTTACGAATCGGCCTGGTAACATCAGGGTCAGTTGTTTGAAACTACCAGCTGTTCTGTGGGAGAAAGATGAGGCTTTCTGCTCCTGTAAAGATTTACAGCCTCGGAAACCCTGTACAGGGTTGTTATGAGTCAGAAACGACTCCATGGCACATCATAATTTACCTTCTAGTAACTGGTAGAATCTCTGAGACCATGGTCCTTAGACATTCTTCAAATCTGGTCTTGAACCGACCCTTTAAGATCACCTTCCCACCAAACAACAGACAGGGCTATAAAATGAGCAACAATAACCATGGATAATGTAATTATCAGTACAATTAGTCATATGAGACCAAAAGGACATTATTTGCACCATAACAAAGATCAGAAGCAGGAAAGAATAGAAAAGAAGAATGACTGAATGGCAAGGGGAAGCCCAGGGAGGAAGTGGAAAGGGTGCTGTTACACTGAAGGACTTGCAACAAATGTTAAAAAAAAACAAAACTGTGTATAAAATGGAAAAATAAAAAGCTAATTTTCTTTGTAAACTTTCACAGAAACCACATTAAAATGTGTTAGAAAAGTATTACATAATTACTATCAGTTTTCTATAATTTAACATCTACATATAATCTATTTAAGAGGAGTTCAAAAAAGATCATGGAAAATGGAATAAAAAGATAATGGAATGTTCCCAGGAACTTTTTGCAGCCCCCTCTTACTTAGATAATTATATAATTGTCTAATCAATTGTAAGTGATCAATCAAACCAAGGGGGAAAAGCTCCTATAGCCGAGATTAGCAAAACATTTTGTGTGTGTGTTAAGAGACAGTAAATATTGTGGTGTTTGAGGGGTTGTATGGCTTGTGTTGTAACTATTCATCCTTGGCCATGATAACAATCATTGTTGTTGTTAGGTGCCATCCAGTTGGTTCTGACTTACAGCCTAGTTATTGCACTATCCTCATGATAATTGTTATGTTTGAGCCAGTTGTTGCTGTCACTGTGTCAACATACCTCGTTAAGGTGTTCCTCTTTTTCACTGACCTTCCCTCCACTTTACCAAGCATGATGCCCTTCTCCAGGGACTGTCCCTCCTGACATCATGCTCAAAGTATGAGAGACCAAGTCTTATATCCACCCTTCTTAGGAAAATTCTGATTTTTTTTGGCTACTTCTTCCATGGATATAGATCCATTGACTGTGGATCCAAGAAAAATGAAGTTTTTGACAACTTTAATATTTTTTCGGCTTATAATGATGTTATTTATTGTTGTGAGGATTCTTGTTTTCTTTACATTAAAGTGCAGTTCTTAATAAAGGCTGTAGTGTTTGATCTTCATCAGTTAAGTATTTCAAGTACTCTTCCCTTTCAGCAAAAAATATTTTGTCATTTGCATATCACAGGTTGCTAATGAGTCTTCTTTCTGTCTTGATTCCATGTTCTTCCTCATGTAATCCAGATTCCAAATTATTTGCTCAGCATGCATATTGAATAAGTATGATGAAAGGGTACAACTCTGACTCACACTTTTCTTGATTTAAAATCATTCATTATCTCCTTGTTCTGTTTGAACAACTATTTCCTGATATATGTACAGGTTCATCATGAGCCCAATTCTTCACAATGTCATCCATTTTTTTTAATGATTCTCACAGTCTAATGCATTTTGCATTATCAATAAAGTGAAATTAAACATCTTTCTGGCATTCTGTACTTTAAGTCAAGATGCATCTGACATCAATAATGATATCCCTCATTCCATGACCTCTACTAAATCAGCTTAAATTTCTGGCAGCTTTCTGTTGATGTAGCAAAATTTTACTTGCATGTGATATTAATGATATTGTTTGACAATTTCTGCATTTGGCTAGTTCACCTTTCTTTGAAATGGGCACAAATACGAATCTCTTCCAATCTGTTTGCCAGGTAGTTGTCTTCTAGCCATAGATTTTTATTCTAGCCATAGATGAGTGAGTGTCTTTAGGGCTGCATCCATTTGTAGAAAATGTTCATTTGGTATTCCGTCAATTCTTAGAGCCTTGTTTTTCATCAATGCCTTCACTGCAACTATTACCTCTTCTCTCAATATCATTGCTTCTTCATCATATAGTGCCTCTTGAAATGCTTGCACATGGGCCAACTCTTTCTAGTATAGCAACTCTGTATATTCCTTCCATCTTCTTTTGATGCTTCCTACTTCATTCAATATTTTACCCACAGAAGCTTTCAGTATTGCAACCAGAATCTTGAACACTTTCTTAAATTATTTCAGCTTGAGAAATGCTGAACTTGTTTTTCCCTTTTGGTATTATAGCTCCAGGTAGTTACAAATTTTATGATAATACTTGATTTTGTCTTCTTTAGTTGCTTTTCAAAATTTTCTGTTCAGCTTTGTTATGTCATCATTTCTTTCAGTTGCTTTAGTTCTCTATGCTCATTTCAGAGCTTTTTCTGAAATTCACTTTGGTCTTTTCTTTCTTCCCTTTTTAATGATGTTTTGCTTTCTTCTTGAATAATGTTGTTGATGTCATCCCACAATTCTTCAGTCTTCTCATTAGTGTCTAATGCATTAAATCTGTTCTTGAGATGGTCTCTAAATTAAGTTGAGATATACTCAAGGCAATATTTTGGTTCTAGTGGATTTGTTTTAATTTTCTTTCACTTCAACCTGAACTTGCATATGATCTATTTTTTTGGTCTGTTCCAAAGCCTGCCACTGGCCTTGTTTTGGCTGATGTTTCAAACTAGGTTCTCTAGAGAAGCACAATCAGTGAAACACATATATATATAGTTGTTATTATTGTTAAGTGCTACAGAGTTTGTTCCAACTCATAGTAACTCTGTATAAGGTTCCCAAGGAGCAGCTGGTGAGTTTGAAAAGCCAACTTGTATGTGTAGTGCTTGCTATAGGATTAACACTGGACTGTGAATCACAAGATCAGCAATTCAAACTCACCAGCTGTTCCTCAGAAACTCTATACAGGGTCACTATGAGTAAGAACTGACTCGACAGCACTTAACAATAACACAACAATAAATATATGGTGGTGGTTGTGTGTCAGGGCCCATACATATATAATGTTGCTGTTGTTAAGTGCCCTTGAGTTGGTTCTGACTCATGGTGACTCTGGATTTGAACTACTGACTTTTCAGTGAGCAGTCCAGTGCGTATCCTACAGTGCCACACCAGGACTTCATAGATATATAAAGAGAAGTTTATATCAAGGAAATAGCTCATGCAGTTGTAGAGGTGGGAAACTCCCAAGTCTGGGTTAGATTAACCAAGATTGGCAGGCAGACAGGCAGGCTGGAAGGCAGGCAGGTAAGAAAGCAGGCTGCTGGGGAGTGCCCAGGATCAGTAGGTAATAGAGCAGGACACTGACCCAAATCCAATGAACCAGAGGTTGAAAGATGATCCAGATACAAGATCCAGATTCAGCAGAGAGCAAACAAGCTTTACCTGAGTGTCTAAAGTACTTGAAGCAGGCCATACCCCTGAGGAAACATCCTTTCAATTGATTGCTGCTCACAGCAGAATTGATCATATTGTTAATTGCATTGTATTATATCTCATTATAGGGATAACCACATTTCAACTAACAAACCACTGGGAATCCTGGCCCTGTCCAATTGACACAATACAAACATCACAGATATTGATCTTCATATGTTTCATTTCATTTTTGAAAACTTTCAGTTTTCTTAGATTCATACTTAGTACATTTCATGTTCCAATTATTCAAGGCTGTTTGCAGTCATTTGTCTTCATTTTGAGTTGTGCCCCATCAAAAAATGAAGTTTCTGAAAGCTTTACTCAAATCATGTCATTAAGGTCAACTCTACTTTGAGGCAACAGCTCTTCCCCAGTTATATTTTGAATACCTTTCCCTCCGAAGGGATCATCTTTTGGCATTATATCTAATAATGTTCTGTTGCTATTCATAGCATCTTAAGTGGCTTACCATTCAGAAGTAGTCTACCGTTCCTTCTTCCTAGTTTGTTTCATTCTGTAAACTCTGTGAAACATGTCCACCGTGGGTGACCCTGCTGGTTATTTAAAATACCAATGGTATCACTTACTGCGTCACAGCAACACACTAGCCATCACATTAGGACAAACTGACAGACAAGTGGTGAGGAAACAATCATAGACAATACATAAATGAATGAGTATGACTGTGTCCCAAATAAATTTATTTTATAAATAAGCTTTATTTATAAAAATGGTAGTGGCCAGTGGTAATATTTGACCTATGTACCACTGTTTACTGGTCCCTGTCCTGTAGAATCAGATAATTCACATATGGAAAACATTCTGCAGGTTGTTGTGTTGTTGTCAGATGCACTGCTGTAGAATCAGAGAATTCCCTCTTAGAAAACACTCCGCAGGATGTTGTATTGTTGTTAGGTCCCCTCACTCATGTTATAAGTTATAGAAATCCTACGTAAAACAGTGAACCACTGCCCAGTGCTGCATCATTCTCACAATCATTGCTCTTGAAGCCCATTGTTGCAGTCACTCTGCAGCTCCATCTCATTGAGACTTTCCACTTTTTTGCTGATCTTCTGTCTCATCAAGTATTACATCTTCTTCTAGGTCTTTCCTGATAACATGTCCAAAGTATGCTTATAAGAAGTATTCTAATTGGCTGTTCTTCTGGAAGTCCATGATTTATTCAATATAATTTGTCAACACCATGCCTTAAATGAATTCATGTTTGTTCTTTCTTTTTCATTATCCTACTTTCACATGCATATGAGTTGATTGAAAATTCTATGACTTGGGTCAGTCTCAACTTAGCCCTCAAAATGACATCTTGGTTTTTGATCACTTTACCGAGGTCTTCTGCAGCACATTTGCTCAATGCAATACATTGATTAATTTCTTCACTGCTGCTTCCATGAATTGTGGATTCAAGTTACATGAAATCCTTCTCATCTTTGATATTTCTCCATTTGTCATGATGTTGTTTATTTGATCCAGATGTGAGGATTTTGTTTTCCTTATGTTGAGGTATAATCCATACTTAGTGCTGTAGTATTTGATCTTCATCAATAAGTGCTTCAAGTTGTCTTTGCTTTCACCAAGGACGTTTGTGTCATCACAGGTTGTTAATAACGAGTCTTTCTCTAATCCTGATGCCTCTTTCTCCTTTTTTCTTAATATAGTCCAGTTTCTTGGATTATTTTCTCAGTATATAGGTTGAAGAAATATGGTGAAAGGATACAACCCTGAAACACTCCTTTTGTGAATTTAAACCCAGTATCCCCTTGTTCTGTTTGAACAACTGTCTCTTGATCTATCTACAAGTTTCATATGAGCACAATTAAGTGTTCTGGAATTCTCATTCTTTGCAATGTTATACATAATTTATTATAATCTGCACAAATGCCTATGCATTGTCAATAAAATTCAGGCAAACAAACATCTTTCTGGTAGTCTTTGCTTTCAGCTAAAACCCATCTGACATCAATAATGTTATCCCTAGTTCTATATCCTCTTGTCAGTCCAGCTTGAATTTCTGATAATTCCTTATTGATCTGTTACTTCCACCTTTTCTTAAAAAAATATTTAACAGAATTTTACTTGCATGTGATATTGTTCATTAATATCTGCAATCTGTTAGATTACCGTTGTTTGGGATGGGCACAAATGTGTATTTCTTCCAGTCAGTCATCCAGGTAGCTATCTTCCAGATTTTTGGCATAAATCAGTGAGTCTTGCCTGCCATCAGCAGACTGCCTGGATCTGCCTTCCTGCTGGACCTACCTGCCTGTCACACCTGCCTGTCTGCCAGAACTACCTGCTAGCTGGATCAGTCTGCTTATCAATCTTGATTCATCTTGTCTCAACTTGTGAGCCATTTCCTTGCAATATACTTCTCTTTATGTACATACATATATAAGTGTCACTGGCTTTGCATCTCTAGAGAGACACAGTCTAAGATATTTGGTACCAAGAGTGATACGAGAGAAACAAAATCATAAGGATGGGTTTTCTAAATTGATTATCAAGTCTGAATAAATTTAAATTCACTGATAACTCTTCCTCCACTAGTAAAGAGGGGAAATGTGTTAACAAATCTTGGTGTGAGGTGGAAATAGTATACAAAATATCCACCAGTAGATTACATATGGAGAGAAGTGAGGCTTTGGGAGATAATGTGTATACTTTTCAGGAATTTTGTGAAGGAGAGAAGTATAGAGAAGCTGATTGGTCAGTTCTACTTAGAATATGTTGTGTTGTCGATGTTTAAGTGCCGTTGAGTTGGTTCTGACCCATAGTTACCCTGTTAAGGGCTTCCGAGGAGCAGTCCAAGGTGAACTTGAACCATCTACCTTGCAGCTCAAATGACTTTGCAGTCCAGCGTATTGACCCACAACACCACACCAGGACTCCTATTTAGATTATACCAACTGGTAAAAAGAAAGGGATGTGCTTAGGGCTAAGGAGCCACAGCTGAAGCACCATGTAAAAGACCTCAAACTTGCCACTTGTGCTCTGAGATAAAAACTGATTTCTTATAGTTGCTGTTTATCATTATCTAGGACATCACCTAACTAGATGTCTTGCAAGACATTGCTGAATGTTCCCAGGAATCAACTCCACCATTTATTGCTTCTACACCTGTTTGTTGTTGTTGTTAAGTGCCGTCGAGTCGATTCCGACCCATAGTGACCCTCTATAGGGTTTCCGAGGAGCAGCTGGTGAAGTTGAACTGCCAACCTTGCAGTTCAAATGGCTTTTCAGTCTGGCGTATTAACCCACAGTGCCATACCTATAAGTAGACATAATTCTCAGTGAGACACAAAAAGTCAAGTACAAATTGTGACCCAGGAATAAGTGTGCTACAGTCCAAAAGAACTGCTTGATTTTTTCTAATATGTACAAATAGAAACCTGGAGAATATGTGTGGAAATGGCTATTAAAAGTGTGGGATAATGATGCAAGGAATATAGGGTTGGATTCATCTGAGTTTATAGATATGGACTTACTAAGCATAGATTCTTCATTCAATGTTTCAGCTTGAAAAGTTAGGAGAGGGTCCAGTAGTTTATCTGGCTTGTTCACTGAAGCATGGATTCTGTGGTCATCTATAATAAATCGAGTTGAAGTACCAGACTTCCCTGGTATTCTGTAGAGGAAGGAATCCAAAAACTGAGAAATGTGTATGTTAGGGAGGATTTATATGGATAAACTCATAAACCCATATGTGGAATGCTCAGAGGATACACCTACAGCACAACAGTGAGGAACAAATATGGGGAACCCAATACAGGGTTTCTATGAGTCAGAACTAACTCCATGGCACTTAACTAGAACAATATCCACAAACATATGGTATGAAGCTATTGATCTGGCCAATGCCTTATTGAAGATGGCTGTGATTGCTATTTTATGTAAACTGGATTTGACAGTGCGGACTGCCCTAATTGAATTTAGACACCTAACTACAATGGGAGACTGATTGGACCCTGCGGTGGTAGAGGCCAAGTGGCAACACTTAATTGACAAATCAAGTGTACTGTAATGGAGAGCATAATCAAAGTAGTAATCAGAATAGTCTGACTCGTGTTGACTTATCATGGTTATTTAGACAGGGTGTCCCTAGGACTGAAATAGATGGGAAGCCTAATAAATTGTACAAGAAGAAGAATTCTAGGTCAAGTGAACAGCAGTCTGACTTAAGTAGCAAGAATAGTAGCATGGCCTTTGAATCAATTCCCAGACTTGAGCCACTCTGCAGACCCACAACCACTTGAATGAAGGGATAGTCGTGTCACTTTGAGGAAGGGCTCCACTGTTAGTCTTTATTCCAGTCTTCCTCAGAGGGATCCACAGCCTCATATAAGAGTGAATGTTCATTGGAGAAAAGGAAATAACCAGACTTTTCAAGGATTATTGGTCACTGGCTCTGAATTAACACTAATTCCAGGAGCTCTGGTAGTGTAGTGGTTACGACTCAGCCTGCAAACCACAAGGTCAGCAGTTCGAAACTACCACTGTTCCGCAGGAGAAAAATGAGGCGTTCTGCTGCTGTAAAGATTTACAGCCTTGGAAACCCTGTACAGGGTTGCTATGAGTTGGAATCAACTCCACAGCACACAGCAGCAACCAGGACACCCAAATGTCACTTTGACTCACAAATCAGAATGTGAGAGTATGGATGTCAATTTATTAATGGAGTTATGGCTAAGTTTTATCTCCTCATGGGTCAAGTAAGTCCCCTAACTCATCCTATATTAATTTATCCAGTTTCAGAATGCATATTATGAATAGACACACTCAGCAAATGGCAAGACCTAAACCTTGGATAGCTAAACTCTGCAATAAGAACTCTTATATTTGGAAAAGTCACATGGAAACCATTAGAATGACCTCTACCCAGGGAAATAGTAAATCAAAGCGATACTGCATTTCTGGAGGGATTTCAGACACTAGTGCTACAACCAACGACTTGCAGGATAAGGGGTGATGATTTCCATCACATTTCCATTTATCTTTTCTATCTGGCATGTGCAAAAAACAGATGAATCTTGGAGAACGAAAATAGATTATTGCAAACTTAACCAGGTGGTGACTTCAAATTGCAGCTGCTCCAGATGTTGTTTAATTGCTTGAATAAATGTGGCCTGTGGGTTAATGCACTGGATTGTAAGGTCGGTTTGAGCTGCAAGGTCACTGGTTCAAGCTCACCAACCATACCTCAGAAACCCTACACAGCGTTGTTATGAGTCAGAACCACCTCCATGCCATGTAATAACAACAACAAGCATGTGGTATACAGCTATTGATCTGGCCAATGCCTTTTAAAAATCAATTCCCGCTTATAAGGATCACTAGAAACAGTTTGCATTCAGTTGGCAAGGAGAACAATACACCTATACTGTCCTACTTTAAAGTACATAAACTCTGTAGCACTATGATTTAATTTAGTCTGCAGGGACCTTGATCACCTTTGCTTCCACAGACATCACACTAGTCTATTACATTGATGCCATTATGCAGATTAAACCTAGCAAGGAAGAAGTATCAATGACTAGTATTATTGGTAAAACTTCAGCATGGGAAATCAATCCAAGAAAAATTCAGACACCTTCCATCTCAGTGAAATGTCTAGAGGTTCAGTGGTGCAGGGGCATGTAGAGATATTCCTACTAAAGTCAAGGATAAGTTGTTAAATCTGGCCCCTCACACAACTAAAAAGAACCACAACACCTGGTGGACATCTTTGGGATATTAAGGGCAACATATCTCTCATATAAGTGTGCTACTCTGGCCTCCACCACTCGTCTGTCAGTTTGTTATACTGTGGTGGCTTCTGTATTGATGTGATTCTGCAAGCTATTTCACAGGTATTTTAAATATCAGCAGAGTCACCTACAGTGGACAGGTTTCAGCTGAGATTCCAGATAAAGAAAGACTAGGAAGAAGGAGAGACAGACTACATCTGAATATTTAGTCACTGAAACCTTATGAATAGCAGTGGAACACTGCCAGTAACAGATCATTGAATATTGAAACATGATGAAGACACTAGAATACTGTCAGATATAGTGTTGAATGATGAGCCCCTCAGATAGTAAAGCATTTAAAATGTGACAGAACTGTCTCCTCAAAGACCGAGTTGACTGTGATGACATAAATGGAGTAAAACCTTTGGGACCTTCATTTTTTGATGGGACACAATTCAAAATGAAGAGAACTAGTGATAAATATCCACTAAGAGTAAGAACATGGAATGTATGAAGTATGAATCTACGAAAACTGGAAATTGTAAAAAGTGAAATGGAATGCATAAACAAAATGGTATTGACCATTTTGAATCTGACAACCACATGGTTTACTATGCTGGGAATGACAAATTTAAGCAGAATGGTGTCACATTCATCATCAAAAAGAACATATCAAGATTAGTCAGGAAGTACAACACTGTCTGTGGTAGGATAATATTCATATGCCTACAAGGAAGGCCAGATAATACTACCATTATTCAAATTTACACACCAACCACTAAAACCAGTGAAGATGAAACTAAAGAATTCTACCAACTTCTTCAATCTGTAATTAGTCAAACGTGCAATCAAGACGTATTGATAATTACTAGCTATTAGAATGCAAAGTTTGGAAACAATGAGGAACAATCAGTATTTGAAAAATATGACCTTGGTGATAGAAATGATACTGGTGATCACATGATAGAATTTTTCAAGACCAATAACTTGTTCATTAAAAATAATTTTTTAAACAACATTAAAGGTGACTAGATATATGGACCTCACCGGATGTAATTCATAAAAATCAGATTGACTACATCTGTGAAAAGAGACGATGGAAAAGCTCCATGTCATCAGCTGAAACAAGGCCAGGGGCAGACTGGAACAGACCATCAATTGCTCCTATGCAAATTTATGTTGAAGCTGAAAAACATTAAAACAAGTCCACAAGAGCCAAAAATATGATATTGATTATAGCCCACCTGAATTTAGAGATCATCTAAAGGACAGATTTGATGCATTAAACACTAAAGACTGAAGATCAGAAGATTTGTGGGAATGATATTAGGAGCATCATACAGGAAGAATGCAAAAGGTAATTGCAAAGATATGACAGAAGGAAAAGACCAAAATGGATGTCAGAGAAGACTCTGAAACTTGCTTTCCAGCATAGAGATGCTAAAGCAAATGGAAAAAGTGAGATAAAAGAACGGAACAGAAAATTTCAAAGGTTAATTCAAGAAGACAAAGTTTATTATAACAGAATGTGCAAAGTTCTGGAGTTAGAAAACCAAATGGGATGATCTCACTCAGTCTTTCTCAAGTTGAGGGCACTTAAGAACAAATGCAAGCCTCGCTTTGCTGTATTGAAGAATTCTCTGGTCAAAATATTGACAGATGCAGAAAGCATCAAAAGAAGATGGAAGGAATACATAGTCACTGTACAAAAAAGAAATGGTCGATGCGCAACCATTTTAAGAAGTAACATATGATCAAGAGTCAATGATCCTGAAGGAAGAAGTCCAAGGTGCATTGAAGTCATTGTCAAAGAACAAGGTATAGGGAATCTGTGGAATACAAATTGAAATCTTTCAATGAACTGATGTGGTGCTGGAAACACTCAGTCATCTATGCCAAGAAATTTGGAAGACAACTACATGGTCAACTGATTGAAAGAGATCCATATGTGTGCCCATTCCAAAAAGAGGTGACCAATAGAATGTGGAAATCACTGGGACAATGCCATTGTTATCCCATGCGAGTAAAGTTTATGAAAGGTACTACAAAAATGGCTGCAACCATACATTGACAGAGAACTTCCAGAGGTTCAAGCCTGTTTCAGAAGATGAGGTAGAATGAGGGAAGAACCCCAATGAGATGGATTGGCACAATGGTGGCAGTGATGAGCTCAGGAGTAGCAATGATTGTGAGGTTGGCCAAGGATTGGGCACTGTTTCATTCTGTTGTGCATTGGGTCACTATGAGTGAGTGCCAACTCAACGGCACCTAAACACCACCACCACAACAATGGCCTATTTATCAAGTGACTCAGAACACTATTAATTTTTACTGTGACCCATAAAATGAAGAAAGCAAAAAGTCATTGAGAAGACAAGAAAGAAGGAAAAGGTCAAATGGATGTCAGAAGAGACACTTAAACTTGCTGTCCAGCATAGAGATGCTAAAGCAAATGGAAGAAATGAGGAGTTCCAAGAGCTGAACAGAAAATTTAAAAGATCAGCTCGAGAAAATAAAGCTAAATATTACAGTAAAATGTGCAAAGATCTGGAATCAGAATACCAAAATGGAGGAACACGCTCAGCATTTCTCAAGCTGGGGAAACTTAAGAAAAAATTCAAGTCTTAACTTTCATTATTGAAAGATTCTCTGGGCAAATTATTGAATGATGCAGAAAGCATCAAGAGAAGATGGAAGGAATATAGAGAGTCACTGTACCAAAAGGAAATGGTTAATGTTCAACCATTTCAAGAGGTACCATACGATCAAGAGCCAATGATATTAAGGAGGAAGTCCAAGGTGCATTGAAGGAATTGCAAAGACCAAGGCACCAGGAATTGATGGAATAAAAATTGAAACCTTTCAAGAAAGTGAGGCAGCACAGGAGGCACTCACTCATCTCTGTCAAGAAATTTGGAAGACAACTATCTGGCCGACTGATTGGAAGAGATCCATATTTGTGTCCATTCCAAAGAGAGGTGATCCAAGGGAATGAGGAAATCATCGGACAATCTCTGATATCTCATGTGAGTAAAGTTTTGCTGAAGGTAATACAGAAATGGCTACAATCATACATTGACAGAGAACTTCCAGAGGTTCAAGACGGATTCAGAAGAGGCCATGGAATGAGGGATCTCATTGCTGATGTCCAATGGATCTTGGCTGACAGCAGAGAATATCAGAAAGATCTTTACCTATGCTTTATTGACTATGCAAAGGCTTTCGATTGTGTGGATCATGACAAGCCATGGACAACATTGTGAAGTACCAGTATTCCAGAACACTTAATTGTACTCATGAGGAATATGTACCTGGACCAAGAGGCAGTTGTTCGAACAGAACGTGGGAACACTGAATGTTTTAATATTGGGAAAGGTGTGCGACAAGGGTGTATTCTTTCACCATACTTATTCAACCTGTATGCTGAACAAATAATCCGAGAAGCTGGGTTCTATGAAGAAAAACATGGCATCAGGATTGAAGGAAGACTCATTAACAACCTGCGATATGCAGTTGATACAACCTTGCTTGCTGAAAGAGAAGAGGACTTAAAACATTTACTGAAGAAGACTAAATAGCACAGCCTTTAATATGGATTACATCTCAATGTCAAGAAAACAAAAATCCTCACCACTAGACCAATAAACAACATTCTTATCAATGGAGAAAAGATTGAAGTTGTCAAGGACTTCATTCTTCTTGGATCAACTATCAACACGCATGGAAACAACAGTCAAAATGTATTGCATTAAGCAAATCTGCTGCACAAGACCTTTTTAAGTTGTTGAAGAGCAAAGATGTCAGCTTGAGGACTAAGGTGTGCCTGACCGAAGCCATGGTATTTTCAATAACCTCATATGTATGCAAAAGCTGGATAGTGAATAAGGAAGACTGTAGCAGAATTGATGCCTTTGAGTGTTGGAGGAGAATATTGAAAGTGCCATGGGCTGCCAAAAGAACCAATAGATCCGTTTTGGACCAAGTGCAGCCAGAGTGCTCATTAGAGGCCAAATGACCAAACTTCATCTCTCATACTTTGGACATATTTTCAGGAGGGACCAGTCACTGGAGAAGGACATCATGTTTGGTAAGGTGGAGGGTCAGAGAAAAAGAGGAAGACCCCCAATGAGATAGATTGGCCAAGTGGCAGCATCAATGGACTCAAGTGGCAACTGTTGGCAACTATAGGCAACTATTGGCAACAATAGTGAGGTTGGCCCAGAATCGGGCAGTGTTTTGTTCTGCTGTGCATAAGGTCGCTATGGGTTGGTCCCGACTCGATGGGAACTAACAACAACAACAATAAGAAGAAAAGGCTCTCCAACAGGTTCAGATTGCTCTGCAAGCCACTCTGCTACTTGGCCCATATGATCTAACTGATCCAATGGGGTTTGATTTGACAATGGGAAATAGAGATGCAGTTCGGAGTCTTTGACAGGCCCTTATTGATGAATCACAGTGCAGACCCTAAGATTTTGGAACAAAGCCCTATGATTATCTGCAGATAGCTAATCTCCTTTTGAGAAACAGCTTTTGACTAGTTTGTATGCCTTAGTAAAGACTGAACAACTATTCATGGGCCACCAAATCGCCATGTGACTGAAGCTACCCATTATGAATTGTCTGACCCACAGGGCCATAAAGTTATACATGCAAGGCAGCCATCATTAACTAGAAATGGTATATATGAGCCCAGGCTCAAGAAGGACCTGAAAGCAGAAGTAAGTTGCATGAGAAAGTAGCCCAATGTCCATGGTCTCTACTCCTATCACATTGCATTCCCTCTTCAAGTCTATAACTGTGGCCTTATGGGAAGTCCCTTATGATCAGCTGAGTGAGGAAGAGAAAACTCATGCTTGGTTTACTTAGTTCTGTACAATATACAGACACCTCTCAAATGTGGACAGCAGCAGGACTAAAGCCTTTTTCTGGGACGTCACTGAAGGACAGTGGTGAAAAGAAATCTTCCCATTGTGTAGAAATTCGAATAACATACCAGGTTGTTCATTTTGCTTGGAAGAATAAATGACCAGATGTGTGACTGTATATTGATTCATGAGTTGTGACCAATAGTTTAGCTGGAACATGATTGGAAAATTGATGACATGGATGTGTGGGGAAGAGGTATGTGGATAGACCTCTCTGAATGGGTCAAAAGAGTGAAGGTATTTTGTGTCCCATGTGAACATGCACTGAAGGGTTTAACAATCAAGTGGACAGGAGGATACCTTCTGTGGAAAATAATCATGTTCTTTCTCTAGCTGCTCCTGTCAGTGCCCAATCTGCTCTTGTACAAAATGGGCCTGGTAGCAGGATGGAGGTTATGCATGGGATCAGCAGGATGGGCTTCCACTCCCCAAAGCTAACTTGACTACAGCCATTGTTGAATACCCATTCTGCCATCAGAAACCAACACTAAATTTTTGAAATGGGAGCATTCCGCAGGGAGATCAGCCAGCAACCTGGTGGCAAGTTGGTTATATTAGACCACTTTTGTCATGGAAAGGGCAACATTTTGTTTTTACTAGAATAGACACTTACTTTGACTATGGATTTTCCTTTGCTGAATGCAATGCTTCTACCAAACCTATTATCGGTGAACTTACAGAATGCCTTATCCACCATCATGGTATTCCACAGTACATTCTGTCAGAAAAAGGTTGCCACTTGACAGAAAATGAAGGACAGCAATGGGTGCATTCTCATGGAATTCACTGGTTTTGCCAAGTTCCTCATCATTCTGAGGCAGTTGGCTTGATCAAATGATGGAGTGGCCTTCAAAAGACACAGCTATGACATGTTAGGCGGTGATACCTTGCAGGGTTGGAACAATGTTTTCCAGAAGGCTGTATACACTCTATTCCAGTATCTAATATATGGTGCTGTTTCTTAATAGTTAGGATTCACAGGTCCAGGAACCAAAGGGTGGAAATGGAAGTGGCAACACTCACTATAACTCCTAGTGATCCACTTGCAAAATATTTGCTTCCTGGCCCTGTGAGCCTACTCATGTTTGGATATTTGATTATAAAGGAAGGCATATTCCAACCTGGAAACATAGCATTTATTCAGTTGAAATGAAAGCTAAGAATGTTTGGCCACTTCAGGCTGCTCATGCCTCTTGATCAACAGGCAAAGAAGGGAATTGTTGTGTTGTATGATCCTGATTAGTTTCATTCTGTTGTCCACAATGTTCCTATGAGTTGGAACTGACTCAACATCATCTAACAACACCACCACCAAGGGTAAATTGGATTGACATTACATAATAGAGTTAAAAAGCAATATGTGTGGAATCCAGGAGATTTCTTAGGACACCTCTTAGTGCTACCATTCCTGGAGATTAAAGTCAATGGTAAACTACAGCAACTCAATTCTACGCTCTGGTAGCATAGTGGTTACGAATCAGGCTGCGAATCGCAAGGTCAGCAGTTCGAAACTACCAGCTGTTCTGTGGGAGAAAGATGAGGCTTTCTGCTCCTGTAAAGATTTACAGCCTCGGAAACCTTGTACGGGGTCGCTATGAGTCGGAACCGACTCCACGGCACACAACAACAACAACAACTAATAGATCAGATTCTTCAGGAATGAAGTTTTGGGTCACACAGCTGACAAAGAGCCATGACAAGCTGAGGTGCTTGCTGAGGGAAACGGAAATATAGAGCTGATAGTGAAAGAAAGCAATTCTAAACATCAACTTGTTTTTCATCAATACCTTCAGTGCAGCTTGGACTTCTCCCTTCAACACGATTCATTCTTGATCATATATTACCTTCTGAAATGGGTGAATGTAGACCAATTCTTTTTGGTATGGTGACTTTGCTTATTGCTTTCATCTTCTTTTGGTACTGAGAGAATGTTCAGAATCCTTTTGGTCTATTTCATTGGTCTATATAATTTTCCTTAGCTGTCCCCTTTGATTATAAATAATCTCAAAAAATTACTCTTTATCACAAAAGACTTGTTTTATAGTTTTTGTTGCTAAGTGTCATTGAAGAGGTTTCAACTCATAGTAACCCTGTATAGTGTTTCTGAGAAATGGCTGGTGAGTTTGAACCACCAACCTAGCAGTTCAAATCAACCTTGTGGTCCAGTACTTATCCTACCGCACCACACTAATTCATCTGTACAAATACAGCAAAAGTGTTAATCAACACATGCAAGTATTAGCAAACTTTGGATAATGTCAGGAAATGTTAAATCCTATGGTGGTTAAGTAATTTGTAAGATTAGAAAACTAACTTTTGTCTAGAGATTGTATAAAGCATCTGGGAATATATTTTTAATAGTTTCTATTATTCCAGATATGTTTTTGTTGCTTTTCCTTGTTCTTCAATTCTGATGCCAGGAAACCAAGCTTAAGACATGTATTATGAACAATTTCGTATACGTGTCCTACAATGCCTAAAAACATGGATCAATTCCTTTTGGTGTACTAAGCCTTATGGTTAGGCAAGAAATAACCATTGTTACTACCTGTTAGGATTACTGCTTTAAGCCAGGGGTCAGAAAACTTTATGTAAAGGTCCAGATGGTAAATATTTTAAATTTTGTTGGCCATAAGATCTCTGTTGCAACTATTCAACTCTGCTGTTATAGCATGAAAGCAGTCATAGACCATTTCTAAGTGAAAGAATTTGGCTATGTCCCAAAAAACTTTACTCATTGAAACAAATGGTGTGCTCAATTTGACCTAAAAAGGCTGTAGTTTGTCACAGAATAAACACTAGCCCTTTTTATTTTCTGGTCAGCTATCAAAGAAATTGCAGACTAATCTGCTATAATCTCTTATTAAGTTGTTAGTTGCTGTTAAAGTGGCTGGACCCATGGCAACCTCTTGCATAATAAAAGGAAATGCTTGCCAGTCCTGTGCGATCTCTATAATCAGTTGAAGATCAGACTACTGTGATTCATAGTGATTTCATTGGCTTATTTTCGAAGTAGATCACTAGGTCTCTCTTCTAAATTCATCTTAGTCTAGCAGCTCTGCTGAAATCTGTTCAGCATCCTAACAACACACAAGCCTCCACTGACTGAAGACTTATGACTGTACATGAGTACATTGGTTGGGTTTCCCACATGGAAATCCAGTTTTCACACATGGAAGAATTCTAGCTTAAGAGCAGACCAATACTATAAGACTTATTGGGCATTTTTCACAGAAAATCTAATTCTAGGTTTGCATCACTGTAACATTTGATGCTATAGGAATTACAAACTCTTTTTACAAATCTTATACCTAAAGTTGTCAAAACTGAACCGCCTCTGGCAAATGTTAACACATTTTATTTAGTCTCTTTGGACTCATTTCCATATACCAAAATCCAAGGCAAATAAAATTTCCTTCTGCAAACACTTTACAATATTATGGTGTTGTAGGCTAATGCATCAGACTGCAAAGTCATTTGAATTACAAGGTCGATGGTTCAAGCTCACCAGCTGCTCCTTGGAAACCCTATACAGGGTCGCTATGGGTTGGAATCGACTCAACGGTGCTTAACAACAACAACAATGCCTTATCATGAGACCTGAAGTGGAATAATGTCAGAAATGATTACCTGGCACAGCCATTTCTTAATGGTTTATTTAATTTGGACTCCTGGTGTGGCACTGTGGGTTATGCGCCAGACTGCAAAGCCGTTTGAATTGCAAGGTGGTGGTTCAAGCTCACCAACTGCTCCTTGGAAACCCTATACAGGGTCACTATGGGTAGGAATTGACCTGACGGCACTTAACAACAACAACATATCCATTCAGGTTTTATTCTTTACTGCTATCTTTCACATTTTGCAGCATCCAATCTCTTATTAAACAAGCCTATGGTCTTTTCCCACCTTGTTGTTGTTGTAGTTAAGTGTCCTCAAGTTGGTTCCTATTTACAGGGACCTTGTATAAGGTTTCCATGAATTGGAGGATGGGTTTGAGCCACCAACCTTGTGGCTCAGACTGGCCTTGCAATCCAGTGGTTGTCATAGAATGTCACACCAGAACTCCGTATTGATTATACGCTTTACTAAAGTATATAAAATACATTTCATAGAAAACTCTAAGGTGGTTGAAAACATTAAAAAAAATCAGCAAAGTTCATTTGCATGTATATCCTGACTTGCTCAGCAACAAATAATAAGTTATGGTAGTGTAGTGGTTACGAATCAGGCTGCGAACCTTAAGGTCAGCAGTTCGAAACTACTAATTGCTCCACGAGAGAAAGATGAGGCTTTCTGCTCCCATAAAGATTTACAGCTTCGGAAACCCTGTATAAGGTCACTATGGGTTGGAACCGACTCGACGGCAGTTAACAACAATTACAACAACCTTTTTATAGCCTCAAAACTGAACGTATTTTCTAGCATGATCCAGAAGTACAACCATTCTATAATGTGTAAAAATAATACACAAGGTGACTTCAAAAAGTTTATGGAAAAATAGAATGAAAAGACTATGGAATTTTTCTGTAAACTTTTTAAAACCCTCTTGTGGTGTCTGTGTGCAGGTGTGCATGAAACTGGCTAACCTTGTGTCAGTATTCTTTTAGAAATTAGACAAGTAATTAAAGATTATTTATTAAATAATACAATTTAATATTGGTCTAAGATCTCAAAATTAACTAAATATATTGATGATTATGTTTAAATTGCCATGCTACAAAACATAATTGCTATTCATATCAAAGTATTTGTCGGAATTATAACTTAATTTAGTTGAACACATAATTTTATTTTTTATATTCTAAAACATGTGAAGAACACTTAATTGTACTTCTGAGGAATCTATACCTGGACCAAGAAGCAGTTGTTCAAACAGAGCATGGGAACACTGAATGTTTTAAAATTGGGAAAGGTGTGCGACAAGGTTGTGTTCTTTCACCATACTTATTCAACCTGTATGCTGAGCAAATAATACGAGAATCTGGGTTCTATGAAGAAAAATGTGGTGTCAGGATTTCAGGAAGACTCATTAATAACCTGCGATATGCAGATGATACAACCTTGCTTGCTGAAAGTGAAGAGGACTTGAAACATTTACTGATGAAGATCAAAGAGCACAGCCTTCCATATGGGTTGCATCTCAGTGTCAGGAGAACAAAAATCCTCACCACTGGACCAATAAACAACATTCTTATCAATGGAGAAAAGATGGAAGTTGTCAAGGACTTCATTCTTCTTGAATCAACTATCAACACTCGTGGAAGCAGCAGTCAAGAGATCAGATGATGTATCACATTAGGCAAATCTGCTGCACAGGAACTTTTTAAAGTGTTGAAGAGCAGAGATGTCAGCTTGAGGACTAAGGTGTGCCTGACCCAAGCCATGGTATTTTCAATACCACGAGTGCTCCTTGGAGGCCAGGATGGCTAAGCTCTGTCTCTCATACTTTGGACATGTTGTCAGGAGAGGGCAGTCGCTGGAGAAGGATGTCATGCTGGGTAAGGTGGAGGGTCAGAGAAAAAGAGGAAGACCCCCAACAAGATGGATCAGCCAGGTGACATCATTGATGGCGTCAAGTGTGGCAGCGGTGGTGGGGTTGGCCCAGGATCGGACATTATTTCATTCTGCTGTGCATGGGGTCGCTATGAGTCAGTTCCAACTCAATGGCACCTGACAACAACAACAACAAAACATGTGAGAGAATATAAGTATTAATGGTAAGTAAACCAATACACAATAATTAAGAAGATTAGAATAGCCTTCATTAAGACATTAAGACAGGCTCACGTTGTGAAGATATAGGATTAGCACTGGACTGCTAACCACAAGGTTGGCAGTTCAGACCTACCAGCTATTCCTTGTATACTCTATACAGTGTCGCTATGAGCCAGAACTGACTACATGGCACTTAACATCATCTTCATTAAAAAAACAAACAGTTTTTTAAAAAAGGATTAGAAATGAAAGCTGCTTTAAAAAATTGAATAAATGTGTATTTTTATTACACTCTATATCACTAAAATCAAGGGAAATGCATATAGCACTTTTGCTATATGTATTTTTTTTGGTTAGTCCAAGAATGCATTATCATATAAGCTCCATTTCTTACCAAAAAAATTATTTTAAGTAGGAAATTTCTGTGAGAAATGTTTTTTTCTCAAAATAGAAGTATACTCAAAGCATTAGAAGCTCAGTTTTCTAAACTTGGTTTTCTTGGAATTGTGTAAATATTAGATTTAAATAAAATTTAATTAGTATACATTAGCCAATTTAAAAAGGGTTTCCTATTTTAAGGAACTTTACAATTTAGTATATTAAAATATACTGGCTAAATACTTATGTATGGATACATATGCACATGAGGTGCCTTCTTAAAGTTTGTGAAAAATGGAATAAAAAGATAATAGAAATTTCCCATGAACCTTTAAAGCCCCCTTCTGTGTATGTGTGTGTAATTTCATATTTACGTAATGAGAAGTGAAGGTTTTTCTTAATTAAAAGCACAGAAATAGTGCAGTTTATGCCATACAACTTCAACTACAGGACAGAGTAAATGTAGAAAGCAAAAATAATTACCAATTGAGATCTTAAAGCTATAGTCTCCTTTCCAGTGGAAGGAAAACATTTTCTTTCACAAAGATGCCATCAAAACAATTGAAGAAATGTCAAATTTCCTTGTATCTTTCAACCGAGTGACACTGCCTTCCTACTCTATCCTTTAGCTGTTGTTGGCTGTAGTTAGTCTGCCCCTGGCTCATGATGATTTTGTGAGCAAGGAAAGAAATAGCTGCAAGTCCTGCACCAGCCACATAGGTTGAGATCATCTACTGGTCAGACCATGAAGTCAACTCACCAATTAATCTTGTTGTCAGTGGGGAATTGCTCAGGGACCATGTGTAAACCAGAAGCAGAGGGCAACATATCCAAGAAACTAAGCACAGAGTTTAAAGAGATAGAGGTGATGGGGTGGGAGAGAGAAACCAAGAGGCAGCAAAAGTAGACTTTTATTGCCTTTGAGGATTCATCCCCAGACCAATAAAAGTCATATTTAAGCTTAAACAACCCATGAGAGGCACTCCTTGGGAAACAGTTTAATTGGCTATAGAAGGTAAATCCAATTGGACTTCTCAGTAGCACTTCCCAAAGGGTCAAAGTATAATTTTTTAAAAAGCTAAAATGTGTGTCTCTCATACGAATTTAAAATGAGCACATGTTAAAGGCTTATGAAACTTATTAATCAGGGTACCAGCTAGATGATAAAACTAGTTTTCAAATCTCTGCTTAATGAATTATTAGCTTATTTTCCTGTTCAAAGTATTCAGTGAACTTCTTTTTCTTTGCTTTCCAGCATATGATTAGTATGGAAAACCAAAAACTATGAAGAAATTCTTGGATTACATTGAAAGCAACATTTGCAATAAAACTTCCTGCTTGCTTTTGACTCCAAGGCCAGAGTTCTTTCTGTTGCATTGTCTTTACTAAGATGTAATCCATGTCTTCTAGTGGTTTAGAAAAACTTTGGAAAGGTATTTACACATGAACACATTGAGCAAATAAAGAATTGAGGGCAGATATCCAGTATACATGGTAGGCTGACTTGGTCAGAGCAATTAATGAACAAGTTGGAACTAAATGGGTTCCCAAAGCCAAAGTCATCCAATACAGTTCAAGGGAAATGGACATTGAAGGATTTCAATTGCAGTTCATTTAAGGAATTCAAGACAATGAAAAAAGTGAAGTCTTAACTGACAACAAAATGCTGTCTTTTGCTTGACAACTGAAATCCTAGAAAGAGAAGAAATTTAAATAAATGAGTATCTTTTTTCATTGGTAGTATATCTTAACTTTTTCTGAAGGAAAATGAATTATAAAATGTTTACTGAAGATATATGTTATCTATTTTTTATTTTTAATAAGAAAGCTCCAGTGTTGTAGTTAGGTGCCTTCAAGTTGGTTCTGAGTCATAACAATCCTATAAACAACAGAAGGAAAACTGCCCGATTGTGTACCATCCACACAATTGCTATGTTTGAAGCCATCGTTGCTGTCAATTCATTGTTTTGAATTTATTCCTCTTTTTCATTATCCATCCACATTTCTGAGCATCATGTCCGTCTTCAGGTCCCTCTTGATAATATGTCTGATTTATGAGAGCTGAAGTCGCACCATTCATACATCTAAGGAGCATTCTTGCTGTACTTCTTCTAAGACAGTTTCATTTGTTTTTCTGGTAGTCCATGATACTTTCAAAATTCTTCATCAATACCATAATTTGAATGCATCGATTCTTCTAAGTTCTTCTTCATTCATTGTTTAGTTTTTGCGCCCGTAAGAGGCAATAGTAAATACCAAGGCTTGGATCAGGTATACCTTAACCCTCAGGTGACATTGCTCATTGATACTTTGTTGTTGTTGTTGTTGTTAAGTGCCGTTGACTTGATTCTGATCCATAGCCACCCTGTATAGGGTTTCCGAGGAGCACCTGATGAGAATGAACCGCCAACCTTGCAGTTCAATGGGCTTTGCAGTTTAGCACATTAACCCAAAGTGCCACCAACACCAGGAGTATAATACTTTTAGGAAGTCTTTTACAGCAGATTTGCCCAGTGCAATATGGTGTAAGATTTCTTTACTGCTGCTTCCATGAGAGTTGATTGTGGATTCAAGTAAAATGAAATCTTTGACTAGTTTAAGCTTTTCATTTATCATGATACTATTTATTTATAAGGAGCTCTGGTAGCGTAGTGGTTACGAATCGGGCTGCGAACCTTAGGGTCAGCGGTTCGAAACTACCAGCCGCTCCGCGGGAGAAAGATGAGGCTTTCTACTCCCGTAAAGATTTACACCCTCGGAAACCCTGTACAGGGTCGCTATGGGTCGGACCCGACTCGATGGCACTTAACAACAACAACAACTGGTAGCGTAGCAGTTATGAATTGGGCTGCTAACCTCAAGGTCGGCAGTTCTGCTCCGGTAAAGATTTACAGTCTTGGAAACCCTGTGCAGAATCACTATAAGTAGGAACTCCATAGTACTTAACAACAACAACAATTTAGTGGTGCAGCTGTGAGGCGTTTTCTTCACATTGATGTGCAATTAACACTGAAGGGTGTAATCTTTGATCTTTATCAGTAAGTACTTCAAATCATCTTTGCTTCCAGTAAGCAAGGTGTTATCATCTGCATATCACAGGTGCTGATAAGTATTCCTTCATTACTAATGCCATGTTCTTCTTCATATAATTATGCTTCTTAGCTAACTTGCCCAGCATAAAGTTTGAATAAATACAGTGAAAGGATACAACTCTGGCACACACCTTTCCTAGTTTTAACCCATTCTGTATCCCCTTGTTTTGTTTGAATGACTACCTCTCCTTGGTGTATGTATAGGTTCCTCATTAGCACAGTTAAGTAATCTGGAATTCCCATTCTCAATTACTGGAGTCTTGTTTTTCACCAGTGCTTTCAATGTAACACTTTCAATATGACTTGGACTTCTTTCTTCAATACCTTCTGTTCTTGATCATATGCTACCCCTTGAAATTGTGGAACATCAACCAATTCTTTTAGGTACATAGGGTATTCCTTCTATCTTCCTTTGATGCTTTCTACATTATTCAACTTTGCCTGTAGGATCCTTCAGTATTGCAGCCTGAGGCTTGAAATGTTTCTTCAGTTCTTTCAGATTGAGAAATGCTAAGCATGTTCTTTCCTTTAGATTTTCTGACTTCAGATCTTGGCATCTTTGTCTTCTCAAGTTGCTCTTTGAAATTTTCTGTTGAGTTAGTTTACTTCCTCATTTCTTCCAGTTGCTTTAGTTTCTCTATGCTCAAGAGCAAGTTTCAGAGTCTTCTGACATCCACTTTGGTTTTTATTTTCTTTCCTGTCTTTTTTTTTTTTTTTTTTCCTTAAAGCTTTTATTGTGAATTGAGTTCTAGTTTACATGGGAAAACATCAGCTTTATACTCATCCTAATGTGTTCTGTTTCATTGCAATGATTACAATCCCCTCCATGCATCACCATTTAACAGTATTTGCTTCTATTACCTCTGTTGTTTTTTAATAACATTGTATGTACACAAAAACACTCAGGGGTATATAATCATTTAAATAACCAACAGGTACATTCTGCAACTCAGTCTCCTGGCCACTAGCACATAGCCTTCCTCTTTCCATCAGTCTAGAGTCCTCAGCTGCTCTATCTCTCCATGTCATCACTTCTACCTCCATCTCTGGTGTCATTGCTTCTCTGGTTAGGGTCCCAAGTTCTGCTCGTGCTCTCCTCTCTTGATGGTCTTAGGGTCCTTTCTTCCTGGACTATAAAATTAACTACTCTCCGCTTTATGTTACAAAACTTCTATCTTTACAGTTGTGCCAATCACAATTAGTCATGATAACAATTACTCACTATTGAATTAAAAGAATTCTATCCCCATTTCCTTTCACCAGACCCATCTAGACAAGATGAAAATGATTCAGTGGGGATTCTACCTCCCCCCCGCACACTCTGAAACTCAAGTCCCTCTTGAAAATGTGTAAGCCAAACACTTTGTGCCTTTATACTCCCTCTCCCCCATCCCATTTTAGGTAGCCAATGTCTAGGTTGCCCATCCCTATCAACCCTGTATACTGAGGTGACAGGCTTGATCCTCAATGTGAAGACTCCTTCCCTCTCATTTGGTGTTTTGAGCTACTACATCCATGTGTATAGTCACTTTTCATATTGCTCTATAAAGGTATTTGCAATGAATAAGATGCGGATTTTACAAAATTCAATTATGCAATCCTCAGCATTGTTCTTATCACCAAGGTCATATTTTCCAACTACTGATCATCCATCTTTGTTTCCAACTTTTACATTCCAACCACCAGTAATTATCAATGCATATTGATGGTATGCTTGATCAGTTTCAGACGGAAAGTTTTTAGAATTCTTTAATTTCTTCATCACTGGTAAGTAAATTGAAATAGTCCTATTAATTGGTCTGCTTCGTAGACTTATAGGTTTATCATTTCACAGGCAGTATTGTATTTCAAGATAAATCTTGAAATGCTCTTTTTTAAAAATGAATATGACTCCATTCCTCTCCTTTTCATTCTCAGGCTAGTAAACCATAGCTGTCAAATTCAATATGGTTATTTCAGCTCACTAGTCAATTTCAGCTCACTAGTTCCTAGGATATTTATCTTTTTGAGTTTCATTTCCTCTTTGACTATTCCTAAATTCATACTTTATACATTCTATGCTTTGATCATTAATGGATGTTTGCAGTTGTTTCTTCTTGTTTTTAGTTGTGCCCATCACCAAATGAAGATCCTGAAATCTTTGCTCCATCCACATCATGAAGGTCAACTATACTTTGTGGAAGCAGCTCTTTCTCACTCATATTCTGAGTGCATTCCAACTGAGGGACTCACCTTCTGGCACTGTATCAAGCAACTTTCCACTGTTATTCTTAAGATTTTCAGTGACTAAAGTTTTGGAAGTGGTCTGCCTCTCCTTCCTACTGTATTTCAGTCTAGAAGTTCCTTTGAAATCTGTCTACCACAAGTAACACTTTTGGTATTTAAGATATAGTTGGTATTGTTTCAGCATCACAGCAACACACAGGTCACCACAGTAAATAACTTACTTTATCCACCTGTATGGCAATACAAGAAAAGCACAGCTTGAATTTTGAGCAACAATGAAAGAAAGAGCAAGAGAGATAGAGAGAGAAACTTGAAACTCACTTTCTAAACAATATACATAGCAAAGGAAGAAGCTGTCTTCTAAACAAGAGCAAATAGGTTAGTATTGAGCAAAATGTGAATCAGAAATTATAGCAGAACACTAAGTGAAAGATGTTGCTAGATTGATTTTACACTTAAGACATTATAAAAAAAACTTAGGAGAACCGGTTTGATATTAATTCTGTGAGGGAAAAACATTTAATAAGTTGTGATTATAGGTTTGATCAAGGTAAACATGAGATGTTTAGGGTAAGTAAGTAAAAATGAGTGCTTGTATAGAAATGAGTTGTTAATCTGTGAATCTTTCTTTTACTGTTCTTACCTTTATAAGAGGAAACACAGTCTCAAGAAATTTCCCTATGAAACCACTTGCTGTAAAATTACTAGGAACAGTATAAAACTGCTCCTTATGTGAAAAGTTAACAGCATGTAGGAAGAAATCTCTTGCCAGAGCAATATTTTTCTGAGACTATGAAGCAGAAATGACTTGACAGTTATTTCCATTAAAATAATTCAAGTTTAATGTTATATTTCATATCATTTTTGTTCTCTTACTAAGTCCATGTTTAGACATTCTATCTATTTTGTCTTTATATCCCTTTGTTGTTATTAAGTGCCAATGTGTCGATTCTGACTCATAGTGACCTTGTATAGTGTTTCTGAGGTGTGGCTGGTGAGTTTGAACTGCCAATCTTTCAGTTAGTAGTCCAGTGTTTATCCTACAGCACCACATTAGTTGCATCCTGGTGTGGGGCTGTAGGATAAGCACTTGACCATAAGGTTGGCCATTCAAACTCAACAGCCACTCCTTGGAAACCCACAGGAAATGGCTATAAGTTAAAACTGACTTGTCAGCACTTAACAGCAACAAATAATCTCTGATAGATGTTGTTCATGGCTCATTATCAACAGATGACTTAATTCATAATTTTTCAATAGAATTTAAAAAAACATGTGTCCTGTGCCTTTAAGATGGTCTCATTCTATTGATCTGGAATATGTGGTAAAAGTTAGGAAGTATTTTTAAATGGTCTTTAGGGTGTCCAGTGATCTACAGATTCAGGCATCATTACCTGTAGGGTATTGGGAGTAGAATTAGAGTTATAAATTTATCTTGGAATGAACATTCCAGACTATTACAAAGAAGAGTTTTAAATGAAGAGGTAATGAAAGGTATGAGTTTTAAGGATGAGCATAGAGAAAATAAACACATGACCTGCAGAGTTTATGTTTGGAGTAACGAGGAAATAAGTAGAGATATCTTTTAGTTTCAAATAGCCCAGATCAAAATTCCAAATAGCCCCACAGGTCTGTCAGGACCAACTGAAGTCTGGCAAATTAAACTGGCTATAGTAATGACTGTGGAATTTTCTTCTAATAGTCAACGTAGAGAAACAGTAGATTTACTGTATGCTCAATGAAATAAACATTCCGTGATGGTCAAATCATATTATATTGAAAATTAATAACAGCTGACATCTTGTCTATATAGAATCTTTCTGAGAAAAGGTCATTTGGAAAAATGTTCATTTTAAATAAGGCACACGGTTGTCATTTGTATCATCCAGTAATTCAATACTTGATGGACCTTAATTGAATTTTCTTGAAAGAGGAGGAGGTAATACAATGAAAAGTGAGTTAAATAAGAGTTGCTGGTAGCGTAGTGGTTACGAATCGGGCTGCGAACCTTAAGGTCAGCAGTTCGAAACTACCAGCCGCTCCGCGGGAGAAAGATGAGGCTTTCTACTCCCGTAAAGATTTACACCCTCGGAAACCCTGTACAGGGTCGCTATGGGTCGGAACCGACTCGACGGCACTTAACAACAACAACAACATAGTGTGAATGTAGACATTAACTAACAAAGTAGACCCTCTTATGTTATTTAATAGATCGAATGGTATCCCACCAACATATATGCCAGTGATCTAATCCACAGAATATGTGAATGTGTCTTTATGTGGACAAAGGGATTTTTAAGATGTCATTAAGGATCTCAAGATAAGATCATCTTGAATTAACCAAGTAGATGCTAATCTAATAACAAGTGTCCTATAAAAGGGATACAGAGAAGAATGGTATGTGAATATAGAGGCAGAGATTGGAGTTATGCTACTACAAACCAAGGAATGTTTGAAGCCACCGAAAACTAAAAGAGACAAGAAAGAATTCTCCCCTAAAGTACTCAGAGAAAGCATAACTTTGCTCACACCTTGATTTTGGACTTCTGACTCCCCAAACTCTGAGAAAGTTAGCTTCTGTTGGTTTTTTCAATGTGCCCGACTTGTGGGAATTTGTTGACAGCCCCAGGAAACTAATACATAGCTCAGTCAGAATGCAGAGAGGAGAGATTCTGTGCAACCTATAAGTGGTAGAAAAGAAAAGAAAAATGAAGCCGAGAAAGAGAAGAACAAAGATCCCAATCTATTAGGGAATGGCAGATGCTCGGAACTATGGCGGAGGGGTGCACTCCATGGACCATGAGAGGAGATGAAGTATCATCAATGATTTGCATATGCTGGTTATGCAGCAGAGAAAAGAGAAAACAAAAACAATGGAAGAGGAAATAGGAATGAGAAGCTTTAATGTATTTCAGTGGCCAATGGAATGACCAAATCTTTGGACAAAATGTGTCAACAGGATATAAACCCCCGTGAACCATTTGTTGGGAGCTGCCTGACAAAAATCTCTATGCTTGTGCTTCTTATGTAAAGCACATGGTGGATAGAGCAGAAGGTATTTTTTTCCCCAAATAATCCTTAAACTCTATCACTGTGTCAAACAAAGCTAAAACGCTGCCCGAGGTGGTAATTGCTGGAAAAGAAAATAAATTTGGGAAAAATCTACATTTTCAGATATTTATTTAACTCTTCTACTTTAGGGTGAACAGGATACTCACAAGCAGACACATTATAAAGAATAAAGCACAATTCTCATTGGGTCCAGATAAAGGCAAGTGGGTGCCCTAGACAGGATAATCTGTTCAAATGGTTTTTAAATATTTGTTCACCATTTACTTAATAGAGGAGGGCACAAAAGGATTTCTGTTAATAAATATCTTTAACAGAATTTGAGACAATTTTTCTAAGGAAACTCTTACTTACTAATTTACTTGCTTAAGGTAGAATCAATATGCATGAAAAAACAAACACTTTGTAAAATGTCTTTGATTTTTTAATAATTATTGGTTCTCTTTTTAGTTTCCTCTCACTACTTTCAGAAGTGAACTGTTGCTTGGGAAATATATTAGTGCTTAAAACCTCAGTGATTAAAGAAGATTTTCATTTTTGCAAGCAGCGTTACATCCCATATTTTATGGTTCAGAACATCAGCTAACTGTGATTGCCGATGTGAGTGACACAAAACCACAACATAAGTCAGCACTAGAGAGGACTATTTTCACATTTCTGCTCCTGACCTTCGTCTGTTTCTGCCTTTCTGGAAGCAATTTGTGGTTGATTAGTTATCTGAGGATTTATGCATGGAAATGTGTTCATCGATGTTACTTTTCTGTGATGAAATTTTGTCTTTAGAGAGTGGAATCTTTCTTTTTGCGCCTTAATTTGGGCCTGAATCTAATGCTAATTTCTATTGGTCTACTTTCACCAGAGACTTGAATCTACAAACAATTGGAAGTCTGGGTAAAATTGCCTACTAGTCCAAATTATCACTATCCTTTAAGGCCCAATGTACATCCTATGATTTCTAATAAGGTTTTCATGATGCCATAGTCCAAATAAAATGCTTTCCTTTCAAGCCAGAGTAATTATTGCATATCTTGGAATTTAGTTAATTAACATTTTTTACTAAAACATTTGTTTTAGTACCTCAGGATTCTGGTACAGATTACTCATTCATTTATTCTTTCATAATGAATGTATTTCATCAATTCTATAATATGTTACATTTGTTTACATGTTGTTGTTGTTAGGTGCCATTAAGTTGGCACCAACTCATGACAACCTTATGCACAACAGAACAAAACTGCTTGGACCTGTGCCAACCTCACAATCATTGCTACATTTGAGTCCATCGCTACTCAACTGTGCCAATCCATCTCATTGGGGATCGTCCTCTTTGTCTCCATCCCTCCATTTCACCAAATATGATATCCTTCTTCAGGAACTGGTCCCTACTGACAAATATGTCCCAAGAATGAGAGATGAAGTCTGGCCGTCCTGGCTTCCAGGGAGCATTCTGGCTGTCCTTGTTCCAACACAAATTGGTTTGTCCTTTTGGCAGTCTGTGGTACTTTTAATATTCTCCTCTAACACCATAGCTCAAATGCATCAGTTCTTCTATGGTCTTCCTTATTCACTGTACAACTTTCACATGCATATAAGGTTATTAAAAATACCAGGCTTAAGCCAGGTGTACCTTAGTCCTCAAACTCATTTAGCATCTCTAAAATTAGTGTGGTATGTTTGATTGGCAATTTGCACTTCATAAGAATACAAAATACAATGACATTTCTTAAAATATTGCCATCTTATAATAGATGGAATATTGAACTTAAAGAGGGCTTACAATATGCTAGAGTTGTATTTTCAGAGTTGTGTTTTCCACTTCTATGGAGGTTGCAGTGTTGTATCCCACACTACTATACTACCCAACACTAACTGGCTGTAAATTGCTTTCTGTTTTGTCACATGTACTAGAAGCAATATTTTTAACAAGATTACAAGCCACTGGAGGTACTGGATCTTGCAGAATAAACTTTCTTGTATGTAACCCATGATACCATTTCAAATACTTTTTCTGAATGCTTGACTTGTCTTTTCACATTAAATATAGAAGGGTCCCAGGTGGTAAAATAATTATATTGTTTCAGCTTTAAAAAAGATATTTTCTAGAACTTGGGAAATCACACCTGGGCCAGTTAGATAGAGACACTAACATCTCTGCCACTTTGCTACAAAATAATTTACTAACAGCATTTGTTGTTGTTGTTAAGTGCCATAGAGTTGGGTCCACATCATAGTGACCCTTATAGGGTTTCCACGGAGCAGCTACTGAGTTGGAACCACCAACCTTGTGGTTCAAACTGACCTTGCATTCCATTGCTTTAACCTACAGTGCCATGCCAGGACTCCACTTAGCAACATGTGGTGGTTATGTGCTGTGGAGTGGGTTCTGACTAAACACCTCTGTCCCCTGTGTGTTGGTAAAGGACAGAGAGCAGGAAAGAACAGGAAGGGTAATTGTGGACAGATAGTATTCTATTACAGAGATCCACATATGGTCTTTGTGTCTGCCCTCTTATCCAAGTCATATCTCCTGGCTAAGTAAATGACTGATGTGAACACTAAGCAAATCCATCTTCCAACCAGTACCATCCTTGGAATATCAGTTGGAATGATTTCTGATCATTATAACTGAAATACAGGATTGCAGAATTACTACTTTCTTTTGTGTGTCTATTTTAATTTTTGGACTTCTGGCGTGGCACTATGGATCAGCACTGGACTGCAAGCCACAAGATCAGCAGTTCACACACACCAGATGCTTCTTGGAAGTCCTATATAGGGTCCCTATGAGTCAGAACGGACTTGACAACACTTAACAACAACAACATTTTCATTTTTAAGTAAGAATATATTTGCATGTATGTGTATTTGTTTTGAAATAGCATGCCATAGGAAATAATCAGATTGTTTCATATGTGCAAAGCTACATTCACTATCTCTGGACATTGTCTCTCTGAGAAGGAATCAAGATGACAAGAGTTCTGGAAATGCCTTGGATGCATGCTAATTACTTTCAAATCATCCCTGGCTATTGAAAGATGCTTTCAGAGTCTCCAACACTACTGTGCAGTCTGTGAGATAGATAAAGTAATATATCAAAAAACAAGCCAAAGCCAATAAAAAAGTTGGAAAGGACCTTGAAGATTCTCTACCCCAAATCTTAAATCTTAAGAATGTGGTGATATGACTTGGCCAAAATTGGTTAATTCTTGAACCCTATGTTCTTCATTCTCAATTCAGTCTTTTCATCCCACTAGCCCAACTCCCAGAGTTCAGGACTGATGAGATACAGAATTCTGCAACCAAACAAAAGCTATCCAAGATGTATGTGCATGGTTAAGTACTGGACTGTGAGTTAGAGAGTTTACTCAAGGTACTAGCTCAGTAGTAAGAGGCAGAGAGTGATATAAAGAAATAAAATATTAAGGTGAAAGAATATTAACTGATAGAAATACTAAATTTGGAAGTTCCCCAAGACTTTCACTTTGCTTAATTTATTTATTGTCTAAATGTTCTCAAGTTAGAAAGAAATGTAATTGCGTTGTAGTGAAAACCAAACAAGACATGACATCAGAAACCTAGGTTCTAGTCCCAGCTTTTTCAGTATGCAGCTGAGATGTGCAGCACAACACACAAAACCTAGGGTATAAAGTCAGAGAGATTAGTGCTCAAATTTGAGCCCTATTGTTTATTAATAGCTCTCAACATCATTTGATCGAAGCCTCATGATGCCGTGGTTAAACACTTGGAAGCTAAATGCAAGGTCAAGGTTTGAACCCAACCAGATGCGCTGTGGAAGGAAGACCCGATGATCTGCTTCCATGAAGACTACAACTAAGAAACCCATGGGGCAGCTCTACTCTGTTACATGAGGCCTCTGTGAGTTGGAATCATCTCAGTGCTCCCCCTATCCAAAGCAACAACAAAGCACCACCTTCTAAACGATAATATTGGCATATACTTGCAGAAATATGGATATAATTAAAGGAGATAATACAATATGTTTAGCATATACTGGGGACCATGGTGGCTCTGTAGGATAAGCACAGGACTGCAAACCACAAAGTTGGAAGTTCAAGTCCAACAGTGATCTTCAGGAGAAAAATGAGGTTTTCTGCTACCTTGAAGGTTTAAAGCCTGGAAAACCTTATACAGGGCCGATATGAGCCAGAACTGACCTTATAGCACTTAACATTAACAATATCAACTAGCTGCTCAACGAAAAGGAATTTTAGTCATTTGGGTAATTCTGCATAATATACCTTATTTATTGTAACGGATTCTCCATTTGCTTGCTGTTAAAAAGAGAATGATGACATTAACAAAACCAGTCTTGTCATTGGTGTTAAGTGCTGTCCAGTTGGTCCCAACTCATAGATGTCCTGTATAGGGTTTCCGAGGAGCAGCTGGTGAGCCTGAACCACCGACCTTATGGTTCAAACCAATTTGCAGTTCAGCGCATTAACCCACGGTGCTACACCAGGACTCCTTAGAAGATATGAAATCAGAATTCTCCTTAGAAGCATAGATGACAAAAGTTCATTTTGTTTGCTTTGGGACATGTCATCAGGAAAGACCATTCCTTAAAAAAAGACATCATGTTTGGTCAAGTCAAGGACCTCAGAAAACAAGCAATACCATCAATGAGATGAACTGATACAATAACCACAGCAACAGACTCAAAGGTGTGAATGAATGGAAGAGCAGGGACCTGGATAACCTTTTGTTCCGTTTTACATAGGGTCCTCATGAGTCAGAGGTAACTTGTTGGTAATAAACCACAACATTGTCAACAGAAACTATTTTCTCATCATGTTGTTGTTCTTAAGTTAGTTCCAACTCATAGCAACCCTGTGTACAACAGAATGAAACACCGCATAGTTCTGCCCCAGCCTCTCCATTTTTGTATATATATAGCAGCTTTATTGAAACTATCTAAAAAAAGGAAAAAAACTTGAATGTTTTTCATTGGGTGAATGGTTAAGTGAACTGGAGTACATCCATAACATGAAATAATTATTCAGCAATAAAAGAGAACAAGCTATTGGTACTTAAAACTTTGATGAATATCCATGAAATGATTCTGAGTTAAAAAAACCAACCACAAAAAGTTGTATGTTGTATGATTTCATTTACATAACAGTCTTGAAATTACAAAGGTATGGAATTGGAGCACAGAATGGGGGCTAAAGATGGTAGAGATTGATGTGCATGAGGGAAGGGAGATATGTTTATACAAGGGTAGCAGAAGGGATTCTTGTAGTGATGAACTGTTTAGTATATTCATTTTGGTGATAGATATATGAACCTATGCATGTGATAAAATTGCATAGACCCTCCCCCCCCCACAAGTACAAATAAAATGGAAAATCTGAATAAAATCAGTAGTTTGTATCAACGTTAGTATCCTGGTTTGATATTGTACTAAACACAGTTTAGTTTAGCAAAATGAACCTTGGGAGACTCTGGGTAGAAGGTATTTGGAATCTTTTGTATTGTTTGCTAAAACTGCGTGTGAATCTACAATTATATGAAAATTAAAGGTTTAATTAAAAATGATGTCTATATTATTTGCTATATGAAAAGCGGTCTTTTTATATATATATAAAGTACGCATAGTAAAAAAGTCTGGGGAAAAATAGTCAATTAGAGTTCAACTGCACAGAACACAATCCATTCTAGCTAGTTTGGAACAAAGAAATTTAATACATACAGGGAATTAAATGCTTACAGAATCATTAGAAAGGATTGAGGAACAGGCCTTAGCCTGAACTTCCAGTAATTACTCCTTAAACAGCTCTGTAGAACAGGCCACCAACAGCACTATAGAACATGCCACCAAGAATTCTGCCACAATCAGTAGCTACATCTGTAAGCTCCTGCACTAACTGTTGGCTCAAGATTTCATCACTTTAGTTCTTCTTCAACCAGCAACATGGGTGCTTGCATGGACTGAATACAGCTCAGGGTACTGCGTTACTGCCCTAACGTATTCAGCAACTTTCCTGCTCAGAAGAAACTGTACATTCCTGAAGCACAAAATCGATCTCATTTCCACCTTTGCAACCTCACACTGTACTTTGGCTAGGGGGCATGGGGATCACATAGGAAATAAGGTATAAGGGAATTGAGAAATACCAAGGGGCTTCAAAAAGTTGATATGAAAAATGGAATTAAAAGAGAATAGATTTTTTTCCACAACATTTTTGAAGCTCCCTCATATACTTACATTTCTACCTTTTTTAATGTGACGTTAGGAGTCCTGGTGTGGCACTGTAGGTGAATGCGCTAGATTGCAAGTCAGATTTGAACCACAAGATCAGTGGTCCAAGCTCACTAGCTACTTCTTGGAAACCGTAGGCAAGGGTGCTGTGAGTCGGAACTGACTTGACAGCACTTAACAACAATAACAACAATGTGAAGTAAACCTTACTATGAAGTTTAGCAGAGCTTAGAGAATCATTCTGCAGCACCTGCCACAAGTATAAACCAACAATTCTAGTGACTCTATGTAATATGATCATGTGATTCTTTTTCTCTCTGCACTTTTCTATGTTTGCATTGTCTTTTTTATTTTGGGCACAATATCAGGAGTGGCCGGTAGTTGGAAAATAATTATGTTTGGTGAAATAGAGGATCAATAGAAACAAAGAAAGCACTTAATTGGATGAACTGAAACAACAGTTTCAACAATGGACTGAAACCTATGAACGATCATGAAGATAGCACAGGACTAGGTAACGCTTCTTTCTCTTATCTAGAAGGTCACCATTAGTCAGAACTTCAAGGCAACTAACAACTATGATTGGATTTTGTCTTGTATTGTTTTGTTGTTGTTGTTTTAACAAAGAAAATGCATGACAATAACATTAAAAACAAAGGTATCTCATTTGAAAATTCAAACTAAACAAATATTCAATATGTAATTTGGGGGAAGGAGATGTGACTATAAGGATTGGGTCCAAATCAGTTTTGTTGTTGTTTGTAAGGCATCGAGTTGGTTCCAATTCATAGTGATCCATTGAGTTTCCATGGAACATCTGGGGGTTTTGAATCACTAACCTTACGGTTAATAGTCCACTGCTTAGAACCTTTAATATCTGAGAGTTTATGTTTCAATGATGAATGACCTGCTTTCCTTAGAAAGCTTAGGCCAGGAGTTTAAAACTACAGCATTGACAATAAGAAGTAATATAAATGAAGAAAACAAATGATAATATAGGGTAGTGGGAACTATGACGAGGACGTCTTGTCTGAACTGGAAAGTCTCAGTTCTGCTCCAGCTAATTATTATTATGTGGAAATTTAGGCCCAGGGTTGTCCAATCTTCTGGTTCCTATTTAAAGGAAGTAGGAAATAGTATTTTTATGGAAAATGTTGTCATTTTAATGTTGATTTCAACATTTAAATATTGACTTCAACTGACAGTAGCAGAGTTTCTTGGTGCCCTGTTCTGCAGTGCTTTTTGAAGACTCATTTATTTCATTACTGGAATCTCTAACTGAAATATTGCTACCAATATTTGACAAGCAAGTAGAATACCTTTTATAGCTAGAATTGTTCAGAAAACCATCAAGTATAGGAGTTCCACTTGAAGCACTTCCAAATCTGCCTTTGTAATTCTAGTAGGTACTGTTCTGAAAAGTGGCTCCATTTGAGAAAATCAAGGTACATCATTGGGTACAGTTACCATGATAAGAATTTGGGTGGGGGGATGGGGATGGGGCTAATTTCCCCAAGCATCCCTTGAATCAAGGCAGACATGGTTTTCAGTGTCTATTTAGTTGTGTTTGTCTCTTCCATAAGTCTCTCTTCTACTATGAGTACCATATCATCTGGCAAGGCTCAGAGAAAACTGCTCAAAGAAATCATTCAGTACTGAATCCAACCCATATAACTCCATCTTCCAATATATTACTAAGAGGAAACCTAAAAAGATAAGGATAGCCTGTCAAGGAAAGGTAGAATTAGCTACACTAGAACAATCATAGCTTTTCTAATAATAAAAATGGCTAACATTTCTGGTAGCGTAGTGGTTACGAATCGGGCTGCGAACCTTAAGGTCAGCGGTTCGAAACTACCAGCTGCTCCGCGGGAGAAAGATGAGGCTTTCTACTCCCGTAAAGATTTACACCCTCGGAAACCCTGTACAGGGTCGCTATGGGTCGGACCCGACTCAATGGCACTTAACAACAACAACAACAACAACATTTCTACAATGGTTTCTCAGTGGTAAGCATTATCTATGTGCCAAGCACCTTGCATATAATGTTCAATTTTCACAAAGCCTGTATAGTGGATTCTCAAATGGAGAAATTGAGACACTGAACAGTCAGGTCACGTACTGCGTTCAAGAACCAACTCAAAGCGGATCCTTTTCCATTTTTTCCTTTCACTGGAATGTGAGCGACTTGCATAAAAGACTATACCCATGTTACACAAATAGTAAGCAGTAAAGCCAAGAAAATTATCTGGATTTAACTGACTCCAAACATAATTGACCTGGCTCTTAAAATATTAGGAAATTTTTGGTCAAAAATTTTGACCAAGATTAATTCAGGCCAAGGAACTACTAACTAGTATATGAAAAAGCTGGGAACATTGTAGTAGAGAAGGGTAGGAAACCCAGAGAACAAGAGAAGAGACTGATGAGGAAGATGGGCCCAGTTTGTGCAGTACTCCATGACGCAGGCTAACACAGCACACAGACATATTGTTTTTGTTGTTAAATGCTGTCGAGTCAGTTTTGACTCATAGCAACCCTATATGGTTTCCGAGGAGTGGCTAATAGGGTTAAACTGCCGTCGTTATAGTTAGCACTCCAGTGATTGCCCTACAGTGCCACACCAGATAGATTGTTGTTGTTGTTGAGTGCTGTTGAGTTGATTCTGACCCATAGCGACCTTGCATAGTGTTTCCAAGGAGCAGCTGGTGAGTTTGATCTACCGACCTTGCGGTTCAAACGGCTTTGCAGTCTGGTGTTTTAACCCACAGTGCCATACCAGGACTCCTTAGACTTAGCCAAATGTTATTCCTAAAATGTTCCTGCTTTACACCTGCTTCAACGATTACTAATTTCTCAAATGAATTCCTGAGATTATTAGATTGATCCCAGGACAGAACTATCAAACTCTCTTGTACAACATAGAAAGTAAAATGCTCTCTCCCTCTCCTTTATTGCTTTGGCTAGAAACAAGTCATTAACTTTTCAAAAACTTATCATTTTGTTTTCTTGGAGTTTGGTCAAGGTCCCACATTTATCTTGAAAATGCTAGTTTCTGCAGTATTTTTAATTGAAGGGCTTTAGGGCAAATTCAATTAAGTTGTGGTATATGAACTGAAACTTGCAATATATTAAAAATATTTTGTTGCACAGCTCACCAATTACCCAATTTCTAATTTGAGTCCCACTGTCATTCCAACTTTTTACTCAAATTCAGACTACATACTCAGAAGAAATGACTGAGGGCTTCATCAATCACCAATACATCCCCAACACATCTAGGCTTACCTAAAGACAAATGATACCAATACTAACTGCTACTTAGAGAATCATGAATCTAGGAAGGACCTTAGAAATCTTCCTTTGAACACTTTTCCTTGTAGATGAACACATTAAAGCCTAAAGTGATTAACCTACTCAGCAAAGAGAGCAGAGCTGATATTAGAAACCCAGGACCCTGACTATTGGATGTATTAGCTTTGCCCCAGATTTGGTTGGGTTTCTACTCACCTTGTGGTTTTAGGTGACAGTTACTTTCTAGAGGGCCTGTGGATAGTAGTGTGATAAAAGGGAGACAACTAGAAATGAGGTTATCAGAGCTTTCTTCTGGTCCTGGTTCTTTCCTTACTAGATTCTTAGAAACTACTTTATCTATACCATGGTTCTTAGATTTAATAAGTCCTGGTGTGCTGCTGTGGGATAAAGCACTGGGCCGCAAGGTCCATTTGAACCACAAAGTTAGAGGTTCAAACTCACCAGCCGCTCCTTGGAAACCCGGTATTGGGCAACTATAAGTTGGAACCAACTCGACGGCATTTAACAACAAGCCAGAATAGGATTCAACCTTTTCCAATGCAACATACCCTGAGATTGCCCTCTAGAATTATCATCCCACAAATGTTCAGGCCAGGAGGGTGGAGTCTGAGGAAAAGAAATGGGTGAAGCAGATGTGAGGATCTAGATCTGTATTTAAGTCACTTTGTGTATTAGCAATACCAAGATGCACTTGAAGGCTAAATTGCAATTATCTCTCAGCAATTGTTTTCATTAACCACAGCTGTCTTCCTCTTGTTAGTAATGCCAAACCAGCACCAATGAACAGCTGCTTCATATCCCCACACAATTGTTAGGGCAAATGTCCATAAATCATTATGCAAATTTGCCTACTGTGACTATGATTATATAATGGCTCTCAATCGAATCTACTGATTTCTACATTTTTGAAAAATTATTTTATCCAGAACAATGTTTTATAGAGGTTACTGGAAAGAACTCACAATATGGAGAATAGTGTTTGATTTGATTTGATTTTTTTCTGGTTAGTAATATTGTTGCAACAACTTTTTTTAAATGAAAATAAAATTTTGATAATGAAGATAGAATACTGTCAATCCTATCACTCGCCATAATTATTTTGCTTTGGCCTATTTGCCTTTCAGGCTTTAAAATCTTTGCAAATTTAGTAATCACCATGAATTTGTCCTTTGGAAGTTTTTTTTTAAAAAAATTAATACATAATAAACATTTTAATTTATTTTTTAATTTGTTTAATTTCTTTAAATGACTTGGTAATATTTCATCACCTTCACACATTATAATTGAATGTCACAATTTCTTTCTCTTTCAACCTTGTTGCTCTTATTTGCTCTGTTATTAGGAGGATTCCAGTTCATACATTTATGAATTCATTATAAATAAAACATGTTTAAACATGTGTTCATGATTAGTGGATGGCCGCAGACAAGTTCCTTCAGTAATAGCTTATCTTAGTCTCCTTGTTGTTGTTGTTATTTGGTGTCATCCAGTCAGTTCGTACTCATAGCAGTCCTATGCACAACAAAACAAAACCTTGCTTGGCTGTGAGTCATTCTCATCATTGTTTTTATGTTTGAGCCCATTGTTACTGTCAAGGGGTCAATTTCATTTCATTGAGGATGTTCCTCTTGTTGGCCGACTCTCCACTTTACCAAGTATGATGTCCTTCTCCAGGGACTGAGTCCTCCTGACAGCACGATCAAAGAATGAGAGACCAAGTCTTGCAATCTGACTGTACTTCTTTCAAGATAGATTTGTTTGTTATTCTGAAAATTCATGGTACTTCCAACATCCTTCAACAAAACCAATTAATTGTCCAGCTTTCATGTGAATATGAGGCTATTGAAAATAACTTGGCTTGGATCACACACACCTTAAGATTTTTTTTAACACTTTCAAGAGTTGTTGTTGTGTTTTTGCAGCAGAATTACCTAATGCAATAAGTCATTTGATATCTTTTCTGCTTCTATGATGGTTGATTGGGGCTCCAAATAACTTGAAGTTTTTGGCAATGTCAATCGAGTCTCCCTTTGTCATAATGTTATTTATTAGTCTAGTTGTGAGAATTTTGTTTTTCTTTACATTGAGGTAAAATCCATACTGAAGACTGTAATAGATTGATCTTCATCAATAAGAATTTCAAGTCCCCTGAGCTTCCAGAAAGCAAGTTAGTATCATCATTATATTGCAGGTTGTTAATGAGTTTTCCTCCAATCCTGATGTCATGTTCTTCTTCATATAATACAGTTTCTTGGATTATTTTCTTGGTATACACATTAAATTAAATAAGTATGGTGAAAGGATAAAGCCTTGGTGCACACATACCATTCTTGATTTTAAACCAGTCAGTATACCCTTGTTCTCTGAACAACTGCTTCTTGGTCTGTTTATCTGTTCTTCTTGAACACAATTAAGTGTTTAGAAATATCCATTCCTAAAAATCTTATCCATAATTTGTTATGATCCAAAGAGTTGAATGCCTTTGCATAGCCAATAAAACACTAGTAAAACTTTTATTGATATTCTCTGCTTTAATCAAGATCCATCTGACATTAGCAAAGATATGCCTTGTTCCATGTCCTCTTATAAATCTGGCTTAGATTTCTGGCAGCTTCCTGCTAATGTACGACTTTAACCATTTTTAAATTATCTTCTGAAAAATTATACTTACATGTAATATTAATTATATTCTTCAATGATTTCTGCATTCTGTTGGGTCTCCTTTCTTTGAAATGGAAACGATTATGGAACTCTTCCAATCAGTTAGCCAGATAGTTGTCTTCCAAAACCTTGGTACAAAGAAGTGACCACCTCTAGCTCTCCATCAGTTTGTTGAAACATTCTATTTGTATTCCATCAAGTCATGGAGCTTTGTTTTCACCAATGCCTTCAGTGCAGCTTGGACTTCTTCCTTCAATAGCATCAATTTTTGGTCATATGTTATACTTTGAAATGGTTGAACACCAACCAATTCTTTTTGGTACAGTGACTCTGTATATTCCTTCTATCCTTTTCAGATGCTTCCTTTATTATGCAATATTTTGTCCATAGAATTCTTCAATATTGCAACCTGAAACTTGAATTTTTTCTTTAGTCCTTTCAGTTTGAGAAATGCTGAGCATGTTCTTCTTCATTGTTTGTTTTCTGAATCCTGGTCTTGCACATTTCATCATATTTTACTTCGTATTCTTGAGCTGCCTTTTGAAATTTTCTGTTCAGCATGATGATGTTCTGCTTCATCATTTCTTCAAGTTGCTTTAGCTTCTCTACATTCAAGAGCAAGTATCAGAGTCTCTCCTAATATACACTGCATCTTTTCTTTCTTTCGTGTTTTCCTTCAGCTTCAGCATACAAGCAACTGCTAATCTGTTCCACACTCTTTCCCAGTATTGTTTTGCTGATGACAATGAGCTTCTCCATTGTCTCTTTATACATGTAGTCATCCTGATTCCTGTTTTTAATATCTGGTAAGGTCCATGTGTATTGCTTATGTTGTTGAAAAATGATATTTGCAATTAAAAAGTCTTTCAGAATTCTACTATGAGGTAAGGTCTTCAGCATCATTTCTGTCACCAAGCCATATTTTTCAATGATTGATTTCATACTGAAGAAGGTAGGATAATTCTTCAATGTCATCATTGGCTTCAGTGGTTGGTACATAAATTTGAATAATAGTGGTATTATCTGGTCTCCCTTGTAGGCTGTGGTACCTGGAATTTACTTGATATGGTTTTCTATCCAATTTTCTTAATTCCCATCAAATGAATGGGTTGTTGCTACATGCCATCGAGTTGGACCCAACTCACAGTGACCCTGTATAGGGTTTCTGAGGAGCAGCTGGTGAGTTTAAACAGCCAACCTTGTGGTTCAAAGTCCAGAGCTGACCCTACAGCACTACATTATGAGTTCAATGATTGGGTGTGATCATACAAATATAGCATTTGGATCCTGGGTGCCCTGATTGGTTAGTTTCACAATTTGCTAGAAATCCTCTCCACCGCTCATCTGTCAGTTTTTTGCACTGTGGTAGTCTGTGTGTTGCTATGATGCTGGGAGCTATACCAACAGCATTTTAATTGCTGGCAGGGTCAACCATGGTGGACAGGGTACAGCTGAGCTTCCAGATTAGACAGACTCAGAAGAAGGACAAACAGACTACTTCTGAATATTTGTTGTTGTTGTTGTTGTTGTGAAGTGCCATTGAGTCGATTCTAACCCATACGACCCTGTATAGGGTTTCCAAGGAGCAGCTGGTGAGCTTGAACCACCGAACTTGTAGTTCAAATGACTTTGCAGTCTGATGCATTAGCCCACTGCGCCACCCCAGGACTCTGAATGTTTAGCCACTGAAAACCTTATGAACAGCAGACAACACCAGAGTACAGATTTTGAATATGATGAGTAGCACCAGAATATTTTCAGATATATTGCCAGATGATGACCTCCTAAGGTTAGAAGCTTCTCAAAATATGACTGGGAAAGAGCTGCCTCCTTAAAGTAGAGTTGGCAGTGATGATGCGAATGGAGTAAAACCTTCAATATCTTCATTTGTTGATGGGACACAACTTTTGGGACTTTAATTTCCTGATGAGGAGAAACAGCTGCAAACATCCATCAATAATTAGAACATGGATGTTACAAAGTGTGAATCTAGAAAAATTGGAAATTGTAAAAAATGAAGTGTATTGCCTAAACATTGATATCCTATGCATTAGTGAGCTGAAATGAACTGGTATTGGCCACTTTGAATCTGACAAAACATGGTTTAGTATGCCAGAATGACAAATAGAAGAGGAATGGTATTGCAGTCGTCATCAAAAAGAATATTAATATACTGTGTGTGATAAGATAATATTCATATGTCTAAAAAAAAAATACCAGTTAACAATACCACCATTATTCAAATTTATGAACCAACCACTTAAGTCATTGATGATGAAATTAAAGAAGTCTACTAAATTCTTCAGTCTGAAATTAATCAAATATACAATCAGTATTGATAATTACTGGTGATTGGAATGCAAAGTTGGAAGCAAAGAAGAAGAATCAGTAGATGGAAAATATGGCCTTGGTAATAGAAATGCTTCTGGAAACTGTATGAAAGAAGTTTGCAAGACCAATGACTTCTTCATTACCAATGTCATTTATAAACAACATAAGAGACAATTACACACATAGACCTTATCAGACGGAGTACATAGAAATCAAATTGACTACATCTGTGGAAAGAGACAGTGGAAAAGCTCCAAATCATCAGCCAAAACAAGGCTAGGGTCAGACTGTGGAACAGACCATCAATTGCTCATATGCAAGTTCAAGCTGAAGCTGAAGAAAATTAAAACAAGTTCACAAGAGCCAAAATATGATCTTGAACATATCCAGATTGAATTTAAAGATCATTTCAAGAATAGACTTGATGAATTAGACACTGATGAAAGAAAACCAGAAGAGTTTGAGGAAAAATTGCAAACCTTTAATTTTAATAGTGCATTATTCTTGGGGCAAAATATTGAGTGATATAGAAAGCATCAAAAGAAGATAGAAGGAATACAGAGTGTCAATGTACAAAAAATAAATGGTCGATATGCAACCATTTCAATTGGTAGCATATTATCAAGAACCAATGATACTTAAAATACTAACTGATGAAAATCAAAGACCACAGCCTCTGGTATGAGTTGCATCTCAATGAAAAGAAAACAAAAATCTTCACAACTGGACAAATAAATAACTTCACAATAAATTGAGAAAATTTGAAGTTGTCAAAGATTTCATTTTGCTTGGATCCACCATCAACATTCCTGGAATTAGCAGTCAAGAAATCAAACAATACATTGCATTAGGCAAATCTGTTGTACAACACCTATATTTAAAATGTTCAAGAACAAAGATGTCAGTCTGAGGACTGAAGTGCACTCAACCCAAGCCATGGTATTTTCAATAGCATCATGTGCATTGAAAGTTGGACAGTGAATAAGGAATACCGTAGAAAAATTGATGCATTTGAGTTATGGTGTTGGAGGAGAATATGAAAAGTACTAATGGACTGCCAAAAGAACAAACAGGTCTGTGTTGAAAGAAGTACAACCAGAATGATCCTTGGAAATCAGGATGACCATACTTTGTCTCTCATACTTTGGACATATTGTGAGAAGGGACCAGTCCCTGGAGGAGGATATCATGTTTGGTAAAATGGAGGGTCAGAGAAAACAAGGAAGGCTACCAATAGGATGGATTGGCATAGTGGCAGCAGCAATGGGCTCAAACGTAACATCGATTATGAGGTTGGCACAGGATAGGGCAGTGTTTAGTTCTGCTGTACAAAGGGTCACTATGAATTGGTGCAACTAACAAGAACAACAACAGTATAGTAAACCTGATTCAAAATGGCCAATGCCTGTCTATTTTAGCTTACTAATGCCTAGGATACTGAATCTTATGTGTTCAATTTCTTTTTTGATGATTTCTTATTTTCCTAGATTCCTATCTTCTACGTTCGATGTTCTGATTTTTAATGGGTGTTTGCAGCTGTTTCTTTTCAATTTGATTTGTTCCCCATAAGCAAATGAAGGTCTCAAAATCTTTGCTCTGTCCACATCTTAACATCAACTGTTCTCAAGTTGTATTTTTTTATAAGCAATTTCTGTTCAGAAATTTATTTGTATGTACAGCTAAAGTTTACTTCAGAAGAAACCATGAACAAACAGGAAGGGGAAGAGAATCAGAACTTTTACAGAACTGTATTTGATCTTATAGACAAAGCAGAATTACAATGCATGTAACAAAAACAGCAAAGAGACGTATTTTTTAAAGTTGATACAAATATGTTATGTAACAATTTTCTGTTTTATTTCAGTACAATTTTCATCATAGTTCACTAGTTTTCAAGTTATTTAAACACTTACAACAAAATATTTATTGGCTACTTGCAAACATTAAAATTTAAGTGAAATGCTTCCATTCTTACTTGAAAACAAAAATCAGGTAAAAAAAATAGCAACAAAAAAGATTGGTGCAAATTCTGTTCTGTTTTAATTTTACTTCCAGTTCACTATTTGTTTTGTTCTTTATGTCTGTCCTTCTTTTCTTCAGTATTTTCCATGGTCTTTTCTTCATCTTCAACAATCCCATCCCTTTGGTATTTGTCATGAGTCCATTCAGACTTTACCTGCTCAGGTGACTGACAGTCTTTCTTTACTGTTATTCTCTCAGAACTTCTGTCGTCTTCCGTGTGCTTATCTTTTGTAATGCTAGCCCTTTCCACTATGTATCCAGTCTCTTTTAGTTTATAAATTTTTTCTTCTCTCAATCCATCACTTTCTCTATTGCTTTTTAGTGAAACTTTAGACTTGTAGTTGGGTCCTTCCTCCTCAGCGTTCCCATGAGATGTAGTAGCAAAAATTTTACCCTGATCTCCAAGAACTGATTTCCTGAACTGTCTATAATCCTGTGTCTCCTCTGTGTCATCCCCTTCTGAGTCAAAACAAAGAGTTTTCCAGACTCTTTGTCACTAAAATAACCTAGAGCTTCTTGAGCTTTCCATTCTCCTTTTGCTTTCCTTTTTTCTGATCCTTTCTTCTTGGGAGCTTCTTTGTCCCTGGCATTATCCTATGAAGTACCAATACTCCAGACTCTGCATCTGTGAATCTTTTTAAGAACTTAACAGTCTTTGCAGTTTCCTGATTTCCATCATCAGGATAAAATGAGGACTGTCCCTAGGTTCATCTCTTGGAGCATTCTGTGGTGTGATTGTCTTTGCAGGGCTTGAGAAGGGATGGGATGAATTGGACGATTCTGAGAAGGACTGTATCAGGTAGACCCATTTCCAACAGAACCAGACCCAGATCTTTCAGGACTGTGTTGTTTGGAATGCGAATGTGGAGAAGGGGTGATTTTTGCAGAGTGGACTGTACTGAGCATAGGGATATCAGAGCAATATGAACTATGACTGGGTGGTATAGCAATTGGTGAAGGACTGTGGGGCCATCTGGGACTATTAGAAACTGAAAGGCCAGGCCAAATATCACCAGATGTGACTGATTTATTAAAGTCACAGTAAATAGACTCAGATAGATCATGTTCAAAAATATCTTTCTGCCCCTCCTGTGATTTACTTTTCAAAGGACTCTCTTCTTGAGGTTCCACTTTAGCTTTTTTTGTTTTTTGTTTTTTTCTTGAGACCTCGTCTTTTAGAGACAGGTGATTTGCTCTATGGAGATGATGAATGAGATGATGATGATCTTGGAGACCTGATGATCTGTATGACTGACGAGTTCTGCTTCCAGATCTCTAAGAAGAAACCAATCTTCTTTTTGGACTTCTAGAACATGACCTGCCTTGTCTAGGACTCCCAGAGTGTTTTCGATTCTAGACAGGTCTGTAACTGCCTTGATAATGTCTAACTCCTCCTCCTCCTCCTTGATAATACCCTTTACCCCTTTCTCTGTGCCCATAAGTGCTTCTCATTCCTCTATTATTACTGTAATCTGGATGATAATCTATAGAATAAATATTATCTCTACTATGAGATCTTGAATATGTCCTGAACTAGACCTACTACTGTAGCTCTTCTTTCTAGAATGTGATCTTGATCATGATGGAGAACTAGACTTTGATCTAGACTTTGATCTTGAAGAATGTGATCTAGAATTAGAGCTCTCCATTTCCTTTCTCCTTGAACTTTATGCAGGATCAAGCAGTCAAGAGATGCTTTTTGCAAAGCTGTAGATTTCTTCCTGGAAGCAATGTTCTGAGAAGTTAAACTCTAAATATTTGATACACTACAGCACGATTCCTGGGATTTACCTCCATTGTAACTACACAGCAGCCATTTCCTGAGTCAAGAACTGGAGGAAAACCAAAGAGGTAACTTTGACATGTTAGCTCATCTCCTCCCAGTTGTATTTTGAGTGTGCCTTCCAACCAGACTGATTCATCTTCCGGTACTATATTAGAAAACGTTCTGCTGTTATTCATAAAGCTTTCAGTGGCTAACCATTTAGAAGTGGTTTGCCTTTCCTTCTTTCCTCTCTGTCGTAGCCAACCTGTTTAACATGGGCCACAGTACTGGTATATAAAGTACCAGTGATATACTTTCCAGCATCACAGAAACACACAAGCCACCACAAACTGACTGATAAGTTATTGGTAGTCTCCTTAGGATGCCTTTATAATAAGATCCAATCAAAATAATGCCTTCTGAAGGAATATGCTGAGTCAGTTAAATCCAAGGCAGTAAGATCAGTTCAGAAAGTTATGGTGACTCTTTTTGGAATTCCAAGAGTGGAACATGGATAGATTTTCTGGAAAGAAGCAGGATGATCACAGGGACTTACTATGTAAATGTTTTTTAAAAACTGAAAACTGTATTGTTGAGAGAAAGACCAGGAAAATTGTACCAAATAATGTTGTTTTTTTTTTTTTTTTTTTTCCATCACTACAGTGCATCTGCTCATTATTTGAGTGTATCAAGGGTTGTCCTCTTAAAATTTCTTTCAGAACCCTTACCCCATCCACCCTACAGCCCATATCTTGCCCCTTCAGATTTCCTGTTGTTCTTCAAACTCAAAATGCAGTTGAAAGGAACACAATTTGAATATCTGGAGGATATTGAACTTTATGCAGGATCAAGCAGTCAAGAGATGTTTTTTGCAAAGCTGTAGATTTGCAAAACTTATGTTTTGTGGTATAAAACAAAGAACACAGAATTCTTCAAGAAGGTTTGTTGTTGTTAAGTGCCGTGGAGTTGGTTCTGACTATAGCAACCCTGTATAGGGTTTCTGAGGAGCAGCTGATGAACTTGAATTGCTGACCTTGAGGTTCAAACCGACTTTGCAGTCCAGCACATTAACCTGCACCACCACCCCAGTATTCTCAGGGAAGTTCAGACAGATGCATATACCCTAATTTCATAGCTGTACACACTTAGATGGAGTATATGTCAGGAGACAATAGCTTCACATGTTGAGTGTTTTGTTGTTTAATAAAGATTCTATGATTTTAACTTACTCTTTGTAAGTTGCTACTATTGTTGTTGTTGTTATGTGCTGTGGAGTCGGTTCTGACTCATAGTGACCCTGTACAAGGTTTTCGAGGCTGTAAATCTTTATGGGAGCAGAAAGCATCATCTTTCTCCCATGCAACAGCTGGGAGTTTTGAATTGCTGACCTTGAGGTTAGCAGCCCGATTTGTAACCACTATGCTACCAGAGCTCCTGGAAAATATTAATTAATTTTTTGCTCCATTAAAGTTATTTCTTTAGGAAAAGATGTGAACATTTTGATTGTACTTGATGTGCATTTTTAATATTGATTTAGAAAAGAAATATACTAATTTGCAATGATACCAAAAGTATGTGTATGTTACCAATTTTTCAGAAACCTCACCATCATTATCTTTTATTTATGTATTTATGCTTGTATGGATTTATGTATTTGATGTTTACTAATCTGCTAGGTTACAAATTATTCTCAGGCTACTGTATTTGGCATGTATTGTATTCATTTATTTATTTAACTAGCTCATTAAGAAATATTTATTCAATTAATGCCTTGTTAGGAACTGGAGAAAGAGGGATAGATAAAGTTCTGTGTCCTAAGAACATTTTAGATCTAGGTTGGTGGCAGGGATGGATTATCCAATAAGCAAGGTAAACACTGGTTTGCTTGTGCTTATTTACAAATATGTAATAAATAGTTTTACATGGGCTTCACCGTGTAAAACTTCTCTTCTTTTCTTCCTCTTTGCCTCTTACTTTTTCTCTTCTTTTTGTTCTGCTCCTCTCTCTTTTCTTTCTCTTCCTCCTCACATCATTTTCTGTCTTTTAGGTCTAAGTAGCAAAAAAAACAGCTAACAGCAGTTTCAAAATAATCATTTTAGACATTCAAATCAGGGTTTCCAACTGGCTAATTCTAGTTATACTTCAGCTGAGAATTTGTATGTCCATTCCAGATACACTGAATTAGAATCTATAGCTTAACAAGTTCCCCAAGTAATTATTTTTGTTTGGAATAAAATAGTTTGATAAATTGTGGTGATAGTATAGAAGAAGCCTTGGTGACTCAGCAGGCTAAATGGTGGGCTGCTAACCGAAAGGTTGGGGTTTGAACCACCAGCTGCTCTGTGGGAGAAAAATGAGGCAGTCTGCTTTCATAACGGTTTACAATCTCAGCTATCCGATGGAGTACCTCTGCTCTGTCCTATAGGTGTGCTATCAGTCAGAATCCACTTGACAGCAGCAGATATGGTGTAGAAGGAGAGAGCTGAATATCTTCGCAGAGAAGGTGCAAGTTATTTCTTCTTCTTCTTGTTGTTAAGTGCCGTTGAGTTAGTTCCTACCCATAGCGACCCGGTACAGGGTTTCTAAAGCTGTAAATCTTTACGGGAGCAGAAAGCCTCATCTTTTTCCCGCGCAACAGCTGGTAGTTTGGAACTGCTGACCTTGTGGTTCACAGCCCGATTCGTAACCACCACGTTAAGTGTCGTCAAATCAGTTCCTACCCATAGTGACCCTGTACAGGGTTTCCTAGGAGTGGCTGGTAGCTTGAACCACTGACCGTGTGGTTTAAACCAACTTTGGAGACCAGCACATTAAAATACAGCGCCATACCAGGACTCCTAGATGAGCCAAAACGATCACATTATGAGCTGACTTTGTCCTTGAGAAAGACCCTAAACTAGACCCTGTGGGAGCCAAGGACCCAGGATGACTCCTTCCCATACAGTCTGATCAAGAGCTTATTTCAGATGGAATTTTTCTGGTCTCCTGGGCTCTTGCTTAATCTCTGCCTGGAACTGAAACAAGTCTGTTCCCCTTCCCTTTCTGTTATTCCATTTATTTTGCACTTTCCAGAAGAAAAAGGGAAACACCAGAAGGATTTTGAGAAGGTGGTTGAGATAAACAAAACTTTTTTTTTTCTATTATTATTATTGTTAGAAAGATCACTCTGGCAGTTGCAGAGGATGGATTGTTATAGATTGAAGTTAGAGGCAGCAACACCAGTTAGAAAGAATGTTCTATCAATCCAAGTGAGAAATGATAAAAGCCTGAGGTAAGACAGTGACAGTAGAGACAGTGATGGAGAGATAGACACTAGCTATTGATAAGACTTGATGGATCATTTAGTGAACTTTCTGTAGCAAATATTAGGAAAATAAACAGCATAAACTAGCTTAAACAATGGATATATTTGTTTGCAAACTGTAATGGATTGGACTATATCCCCTCGAAATGTGTTGTAAATTCTAACCCTTATACCTGAGGGGTTTAAAACCAGAGAATATGTGTGTCAGGGTTGTATCCTTTCTTCATATTTGCTCAGTCTGTGTGTTGAGCAAAATATCTGAGAAGATAGACTATATGAGGAATAACACAGCATCAGGATTTACAGAAATCTCATTAGCAACCTGTGGTATGCAGAAAACACAGCCTTACTTGCTAAAAGCAGAGAACTTGAAAGACTTGGTTATAAAGAGCAAAGAACCTAGCCTTCAGTGTGGATTATGGCTCAATGTAAAGAAAACAGAAATCTTCACAACTGAACCAATAAATGATAAATAGACAAAAGATGGAAATTGTCAAAGATTTCATTTCACTTGGATCCACATTCCCTGTATTGGTCAAATCTGCTGCAAGAGACCTCTTTAAAGTGTTAAAGAGCAAAGATGTCACATTGTGGACCAAGGTGCACCTGACCTAAGTCATGTTATTTTCAATCGCCTTATATGCATGTGAAAGTTGGATAATGAATAAGGAAGATAGAGGGAGAAGAACTGATGATTTGAATAAAGGTGTTGGAGAAGAATATTGAAAAGATCATGAACACCCAGAAGAACAAACAAATTTGTCTTAACCTATAGTGAGAATTAATCTCACATAATTTGAACGTGCTAAATCTGGCAGCTAGTGGTAACGAATCGGGCTGCTAACCTCAGAGTCAGCAGTTTATAACTACCAGCTGTTCCGCGGGAGAAAGACGAGGCTTTCTGGTCCTGTAAAGATTTACAGGGTCGTTATGAGTTGGAACCTACTCCATGGCACATAACAACAACAACAACAATCAGGAGGAACCAGCCTTTGTTAAAGGACATCATACTTGACAAAGTAGAGGGATCAGCAAAGCAGAATTGACACAGTGGCTACAACAATGGGCTCGAAGTTAACAGTTGTGACAATATCGCAGGACCATAGTGTCTTGTTCTGCTGTACATTCTGTCACTGAGTTGGAACTGACCTGATGACATCTAACAACAACATGTCTGTAGATGTAGTTCCACTTGAGATAAGGGATTTCTTTTTTATGTTAATAAGGTCGTATCAGTGTAGAGTGTTACTTGAGTCCATTATTTTTGAGATACCAAAAGGGCAATTTATGTACAGAAACAAGTAAGCATGAATGGGGAAACAGTAGATATGATGTGGAAATTTCCAAATAATGCCAAAAATGCTAGAGAGACTGAGATAAGGATTTTCCTTTTGAGTGGGCAAAGAAACTTTGCCCTAGAGGTGGCACTCTGAATTCAAAATTCTACCTTCTTACTTATGCTGTAAGAAAATATATTCCTCATTATTATTTTTTAAGTTATAGTGGCCCTAAAAAACTAAGAAGGAGCTCTGGCAGCATAGTGGTTATGAATTGGGCTGCGAACCGCAAAGTCAGCAGCTCGAAACTACTGGCTGTTCCGCGGGAGAAAGATGTGGCTTTCTGTTCCGGTAAAGATCTATGGCTTGGAAACCATGTACAGGGTTGCTATGGGTCAGAACCGACTCCATAATAGCACATAATAGCAACAAAAGAAATTAAGACACTAGCCAAACATTAAATTTAGACAGAAACTGTATTTCAGCATTGCTTTTATTGACTCCTACTCTGGATTCCTGGTTTGGCGCTGTGGGCTAATGTGTCAGACTGCAAAGTCATTTAAACTGCAAGATCAGTAGTTCAAGCTCACCAGCTGCTCCTTGGAAATCCTATATAGGGTCGCTCTGCGTCGGAATCAACTCCACAGCCCTTAACAACAACAACAACTCCGAACCTCCACTTAATTTTCTTTGCTATGCTGGCTTCTTTATGTTGACTTCATTTCAAAGATGATAGGAAAATGGTACAGCAATTCCAGACCTTATATTTGTGTACAAAATCATCCAGAGAAAAAGTATCCTTTTCAGAAGCTTACCAAGTGAACAGGGAAGAACTTTCCCGGAAACTCTTAGCAACTCTGGCCTAAATTGGGTCACCTGCCTACCTCTGAATCAGTTCTTGGCAAAAGAAATGCAAGTATTATCAGGCAAATCAGAAATATTCTGGGTGTTGGTGGTGGAACTTACTTTCCAAGGAGTGAAAAGTAAGGTGTTCCTCACCCATACCATGATATTTTCAATCATCTTATATGCATGTGAAAGTTGGAGAGTGAATAAGGAAAACTACAGAAGAATTGCTACATTTGAATTATGGTGTTGGTGAAAAATATTAAAAGTATCATGGACTGATAGAAGAATAAATAATTCTGTTTTGGAGGAAGTACAATTAGGATGATCCTAAAAGTGAGGATGGTGATACAATATCTCTCATACTTTGGACATATCATTAGGAGGGATCTGTCCCTGGAGAAGGACATTATGCTTGGTACACTGGAGGGCCAATGAAAAACAAAAGAAGATCCCCAACAAGATGGACTGATAAAGGGAAGCAACAATGGACATAAGCACTGTCTGTTACTGCATCATCCTCACTTTTGCTGTTATGTTTGAGCCATTGTGCATAGGCTTGCTATGAGTTGAAGATGACTCAATCACACTTAACAACAGGAGCAAATGATCTGTGTTTGGAGAAGTTACGGTTTGGGAGGAGGAGTGAAATCTGAGTAAAATCAGGCTTTTCTAGAAAAATATACATGGAAATGGGTGGACAATAGTCAATTGACACAGCTCAGTAGAGGTATTCATTATTTTAGTATGAGTCCATGTGAAATGAGACAGTCACCAATCTCAAGTTGACTGAACTGGGCAATAATGTTGATTATAAGGATGAAAAATGAAGGAGGATAAATACATTTGAGCAGAAGATCAAAAAAAAAAAAAAAAAAAAAAGGTTAACCCTCTTGTTTTCCTTTCTCCCACACTCCCTACCCAATAACCACCAATAAACTTTAATCTCTATTTAAAAACAAAAAAATGGGGGAATGATAGATATCCATGTAAAGTGTCAAATAGGTAGTTGAGCTAACAAAAGGATTTGACTTACAGATATATTATTGTTGTTAAGTGTTGATTCTGACTCATAGAGAGCCTGGTCAGGGTTTCCGAGGAGCAGCTGGTGGATTTCAACAGCTGACCTTGTGGTTCGCAGTCCAGTGCTTATCTGATCGTGCCACACAATATATATTTGGAAATTATTAGTGCATATAAGTTACATAACATATGGAAACACATTGAGGTCATTGTTTAGATGAGGTCATGCCTAAGGAAGTGTGTAAAGTGAAGACAGAATGAGAAAAAAAATTCTACCCTGGAAAGTACCAAGTATATGGCTGGAAGTAGCTAAATAAATTTGCATATCAAAGAGATGTTTCTTGAATTTGGATAGCTGTTGCAGTGAAAATTTTTCTACACAACTAAATGATTTCAAAGCTCTATTTGACAGCTCATTATTTTTAAAGCAACATTGTCCCCCAGCAAAATTCACTTACACTAAAAGAGTACAGATAAGACTATGGAGTTAGTAGTAATAGTATTTAACCTAAAATAATAAATACGTCATGAACTGTAAAAGGGTTTGAAATCCTTTTATGACACAAATAATTAGCTATGATTAATAGGTTACATGGATTATTCTGAAATAAATGTTTGATGAACTTATATATTGTGACTTTCCTGAAATTAGTAATAAATTAAATTGAAAATCTTACAGAAGGATCTTAACAAGAGCTCAACAAATATTAAGGTCAAGTCCAACTGAAGATATAGGAATATTGTTCTACTAGATTGAAGGTGAAAAGAACAAACATGTGCAAAGAGGAAAAATCAGCAGCGTTTTCTAGCTTTCTAGGAGCTATAAGTACCACAATCCTCCTGTCTCTCCTGGTCTGCAGGCCCCCATGGTGCAGGGACAGAGAAAACCTCTCCCCCATGTTTGTGTGTACTTACTCCTGTGAACTGATCCCAACTAAGAGAGCTGGACTAGCGAACCTCAGAATGACGGAAAGAAAGCTAAATAGGCAGTCTCAACAATTTTGGAGCTTTATCTCTTATTTGGAGCCCTAGTATGGAGCTGTAGGATAAGCACTAGACTGCAAGATTGGTTTGAACCACAAGCTCATCAGTGGCTCCTTGGAAACCCTCTACAGGGTCACTATGAGTCAGTATCTACTCAATGGCATTTAATAACAATAACAGTTCTTGTTTAACATTCTAACTGCACTACTTCTAAAACAGAGTTGTTTGTTCTTTTGGCAGTCCATGGTACTTTTAATATTCTCTTCCAACACCATAACTCAAGTGTTCTTCCTTATTCACTGTCAAACTTTCACATGCATATGAGGTTACTGAAAATACCATGGCTTAGGTCAGGTGTACCTTAGCGTTCAAATTGACTTCTTTATTCTTGAACACTTTAAAAGGTCTTGTGCAGCAGATTTTCCTAATGCAATACGTCATTTAGTTGCTTGACTGATGTTTCCATGAGTGTTGATGGATGCTCTGAGCAAAATAAAGTCTTTCACAACTTCAATCTTTTCTCCATTTATCTTGATGTTATTTATTGGTTCACTGGTGATGATTTTTGTTTTCTTTACGTTGAGGTACAACATATATCAAAGGCTGTGGTCTTTGATTTTTTTCAGTAAGGATTTTAAGTCCTCTTCACTTTCAGCAAACAAGATTGTATCATCTGTATGTTGCAGGTTATTAATCATTCAAAACCTTATGTATAGTGGTGGAACACAGTCAGATGGCACCAGAATATCAAATACTGAAACATGATGAAAAACACCAGAATATTGTCAGATATAGTGCCAGAAGATAAGCCCCTCAGATTAGAAGGCATTCAAAGTATGACTGGGGAAGAGCTGTCTCCTCAAAGTAGAGTTGATCTTGATGATGTAAATGGGGTAAAGCCTTTGGGACCTTCATTTGCTGATGGAACACAACTCAAAATGAACAGAAATAGTGGAAAACTTCCATTAATAGTCAGAACATAGAATGTGCCAAGTATGAATCTAGGAAAACTGGAAATGATAAAAAACGAAATGGAACACATAAACATTGATGTGCTAGGCATTGTTTTTATATTCCATTGAGTTGAGTTCATCTCATAGTGACCCTGTAGAAGATTTCTGATGAGCAGCTGATAGGTTTGAACTGCCCACCTTTGGGCTCAAACTTATCTTGTAGTCTGATGCATTATCCCGCAGCACCACACCAGGATGCCATTCTAGATATTAGTGAGCTGAAATGGACTGGTGTTGGCCACTTTGAATCTGACAATCACATGGTTTACTATGCCAGGAATGGCAATGCCTTAGAAACAACAAAATAATAAGTCTTGGTAAATGCCTGGGAAATTCAGGGAAAACTATAGGGATCCAAGTAGATCATAGAAATACTTAGGTGCTTAAGAAAACACAGGACTGAGGCATAAAAATCAAAGAACTTCAGGCATTTTCTTCCAGCTATTGAGTTCTGTGTTTCTGTTGTTGACAGACACTGAGCTGTAGAAGAGAAGAAATAAACTCAGAAGCCTGGATTTTAATGCGGCTCAGTAGCTTCCTGACAATATGACCCTGCAGACCAATGCATTTTCTTGGATTTCACTTTCTACAACTGAAAAATAAGTCAATGGTACAGCTAATCTTTGAGTGAGAGTCAGTGGTTAAGAACAGAGATAGAAATCCAGGTTCAAATTCTGGCTCATTTCTTTTTTGACTTTGAGGATGCTAGTTAACCTCAGGAGTCCTGGTGTGGCACTGTGGGCTAATGCATCAGACTGCAAAGTCATTTGAACTGCAAGGTTAGTGGTCCAAGCTCACAAGATGCTCCTTGATAACCCTATACAGGGTCACTATGGGTCAGAATGGACTCAACAACACTTAACAATAACAGAAAGTTAGCCTTTTAGCAAGTTAAAATCTTTTAGTCTGTGTCAAGAATTCTAGGAATTAAAAGTGCTTTAATAGACATAGACACATCTTGAGAATAATCCATAGCCAGTACCTAGCATTTCTAAGCTGTCTTTTTATTACAACAAAATATTTCTAAACCATTTTAGGAAAAGTTGTTTTAAAAATAAGGTAAAGAATTGCAATTACTATTTGCAATATACTGTAAAAACTTTGCCCTGAAGTACCTCTCTCCTTTGAATTGCATGGCATTATATCAGAATTAACTTCCAGTTGTGATGGAAGGAAGTCCATTGGCTACTTGTTGAGAGCTCTCACTGCCCCTGGCTCAGTAACCTCTACACCATATCTGATGTCCACTCTAATTGCAGTGGGATAGAGGAAGGGGAGCCATTATACACCCTTGAAGGAAAGGATAGAATTTTAGGTTCTAGCATTCATTCATCTACTTTTCACCTATCTGTTTCGTTCATAACCCTTCAGAGTAGGAGTGCAAATAAGAATCACTTAGGGTTACTTGTTAAAATGCAAATACCTGGTATTTTCTTTCTGAATTAGTAGGCCTAGTTTTGGGCCTGCAATCTTCATTTTCAACTAGTACACCAGTGGGTTCTAATGCTCATGAGAATGGATTTCAACCTGGTAAAAGATTAGTTGACCATGAGGCATGCTATAAAGTCAATCATGAGCAGATTTGTGAGCAATATGGAAAGTCAATAATTTGATATGCTTCAAAGCAAATTCTTTAAACATTTCTTCAACAGTTTTATAAGAATTAAAACCTGCTGCTTTTGAGTCTACTCCGACTCAGAGCAACCCTATAGAACTGACTCACAGAACAGTAGCATCACTAGTGGGATACGAAAGGTACAGGCCACACGGGGTGACACTGTCAGACGGGTGACACCAGAATGACTGTCTATAATTTTTTTATGTTGTGTTTTAGCATAAATGTTTTACTTTTTAATAAAAAAATTTCCTGTAGTTATAATAACAATAATTTTTTTGTGTGTGTTCCCAGCTTACATATAATAATATATCTAGAAGGTTAAAACTGTATGCTCATCAATTAATTAAGTTTCTGGAACATTTTATTGTCATTTGGGTGAAAATTTACAAAGCAAATTCATTTTCCATTTACTTCCCTTTTTTTGGTGACATTAGCTTCAATCCTTTCATTGTAACATCAATCATCCCACTTCCACCCTTGGTTCCCATTTCCATTTGTCCTTCTTTCCTTTCCCTTTCTGCTTTCTGAACTTTTTTTAGTTGGCAAATGTTGCCTGCTGTGTCTTGTACGGTTGACGGTTTTCAGGACTATGTTTCTAGTGGCTATTGTTCACTTTTTAGACCTGCTCGTTTGGCTGGAAGGTGATCTCTATGGGTGGGTTCAGTTCCAGGTTTAAAGGGTGTCTAAAGAGTCAAACCACTGGTTACAATATTCTTTATCAGACCAATAAGTAAGAATTTTTTTCCTTTTTTTATAATTTTGAAATCTGCTCTACAGTTTTCTATCACTCTGTCCAAACTTCCTATTGTGATCCTTTTTAAAGTGGTAAGTGGTGGTGGCTGGGTACCATTAAGTTATTCTGGTCTCAGACTAGTGGAGGCTGTGGCCCGTTAATCCTTTAGACTCATTGTTTCTTCGGCCTTTGATTTTCCTCACTCTTCTTTTCCTCCAGATGGGGAAAGATGCAATAGTTGCATCTTGCACTGTCATACACAAGCTTGTAAGTCCCAAATTGTTATTCATCATGGTAGGGTGTAAAGCATTGTCTCTGTAAATTATTTATGCCAATTGACCTACATGTTCACTGAGAGTCCTAAGACCCCAAGCCCAGTGACTCACTCCCTCAAGTGTTGGTTATGGCTACAAAGTTTTCATAACTTTACCTCCCTCCTGTAAGCTCTACTGTATATGTGGATATATTTGCAGTGCATACAAATATGTACCTAGAAATATTCTCTACCAAACCAATATATGCTTGTGAATATACTCCCATTCACTATCCCATACCTATTCAATTTGCAGGTCTAGCTATGTATCCATTCATAGGTCACTATTTGCTATTATTTTTATTGGAGTACTGGTATGACACTGTAGGATAATGCACTGAATCATAAGGTCAGTTTGAACTGCAAGGTCAGTAGCTCAAACCCACCAGAAACCCTACATGGGGTCACTATGAGATGGAACTGACTCAACAATTAACAACAACAACATCACTTTTATTGATGGATAACGTTTGTAACTGTATTTATCATTGTTGCCTTTTACTCTTGTGTACTTCCCACTAGTTAATTTTGTCTTGTTTATGTTGTGCTGAACTCCCCTTAATGTATATTGCCTTTCCTTTCAACTGAGGTAGTACATATCTATTCTCTAGTCATTTTCCCTCCTATTGCTGATAACAACCAAAGAATGTTTCTCTCTCTGTGTAAAACTTTTCTTGACTTTATATAGTAGTGATCTCATATTTGTCCTTTTGTAATGGACTTATTTCACTCAGCATAATGTCTTCCAGATTCATCTGTATTATGAGATGCTTAGCAAATCCATCATTATTCTTTAATATTGGATTGTATTCCATAGCATGTATATACCACAGTTAGTTTTTCCATTCATCCCTCAATAGGCCCTTATGTTGTGTTCATCTTGTTGCTATTATAAATAATCCTGTATGCATATTCATGTCTTACTTCTTTAGGGTATAAATACAGTAGTGTGATGCTAGATCATGTGGTATCTCTATCTTCAGTTTTTTAAGGACATGCCATACTGTTTCCCATTGTGGTTGTACCATTTTACATTCCCACCAGGAGTGTGCAAAAGTTCTAATCTCTCTACAAGCTAGCTAACATTTGGAATTTTCTGTGTTTTTTATTTAGCCTGTTATTCATTGATAGTATGTGATGATATCTCTTTATAGTTTGGATTTGCATCCCTCTAATGGTTATTGATCATGAGCATTTTTTAATGTGTCTAATGAAAAGAATGTTTTTTTTTGGTGACAAGTTTGTTCATGGTATGATCTTCAGTAATTTACTTTTTGAAAATTGAAAAGTGCATAATAAGAAAAAGGCCAGGAAATTTGCACTGAGGAATATTTTTTCTTTTTATCTTAACAATACAACTACTCATTCTTTTAGTTTAGCAAGGGCTGTCCTACAAGAATTTTGTTAGGAAATCTGACCCCATCCACTCCACAACCCTGATCCTCCCCCTTTTGATCACAAAAATCAAAGATGCTCTCTGGTCAGAATTAGCATGATTACCTAATTACAATGATGCTTTGAATCAAGTGGTTTCTTCTACATGTGCACCAAGCATACATTTAGTATTTTCATTTTTATAATCATCGATTTTTTCAAATTTTCTGGTGTTTCAGATACAATATAGTGTAAGTAGTTTTGTGAACCTTTGTTTATAACTTTTTGAGAACTAAATAGTAATTAAAGGAAAAGAAGAAGAAAAAAATCTATAAGGCTTCCTCTCAGTTATCAATAATGTTAACTAATATTGTAATTCAATATAGAATGATTTCACAAAACCATTTTGTTATTAGTATTCATGTAATTTAAGAAATATTCCATTTAAGCAATTTACAGCCATATTACATATTATTCTGTGATTGAAATTGATAACAAACATTATTAAGGATTCTGTATGGTTTGGTGTAGGAGGATACCCATTGGGAGGTGTATGTGACACATGAGTTATTGTACTGGGGAACATCAACCTAGTGATGTCACTGTTCTGGATTTAGACATTGTAAATCTTTATAGAAGTGATTCCCACAAAGCAGCTACTGGTTACATATTGCCAACCTTTCAGTTAAACACTTAATCTCTGCACCAGTTGGACTCCTAAATGTCCACATTTATAAAATGATATTTATTTGGCAACATTGTTTTATTTGAAAACATATTTTAACTAGTGTCTTTATCATTATGTATTATATTCAACAATGATGTTTCTAATGACTCACTTCAAATGGATGGAGTCCTGGTGTAGCGCTATGGGCTAATGCATCAGACTGCAAAGTTGTTTGAACTGCATGGTCGTTGGTTCAAGTTCACCAGCTGCTCCTTGGAAATCCTATACAGGGTTGTTATGGGTCACAATCGACTCAATGGCACTTAACAACAACAATGGCTGAAGCAAACGAATAGCTTTGAAAAAGCTTAGCACAACAGGATTACAACATGTACAATTTTGAAGCCCAATTTTATATGGCTACAACTGCCATTGGGTTTAACTTAGATCGGGGTTGCAACATGCAAGTATTTCATTTAGAATGTTTTATTTTAATTTACCTTTGAGAGTACTCTCCTAGGCAGGGCCAATTAGCATTTCACTACTTATCTAATAAGTCCCTCTGGAAACTTGAGTAACTTGGCATCATAATGCTTATTTATCATTATTGTTGTAGCTAAGTGCCACCAAGTTTGTTAGGATTCATATTGCAAAGGGTTTCCGAGGAGCGGCTGGTAGGTTTAAACTGCTAACCTTGCGGTCCAGCACATTATTCTACAGAACCACACCAGGACTCCATTATTTACCATAGTGCTGTTGAAATGTCCCTTTCAGATGGCCTGATAGTGGTGGTGCACCTTTTCTCCCTTTAATCTGGTCTAGTTGAGACCACTGGGTGTTGAGTAGGAAGAAATGTCAAACAGGAAAGTCAGGGGCTTAAATTAAGCCAGACTCTAGGCACCAGCTTCAGTGTACAAAAGTCACAGTAATGTCACAGAACTTTATTGTTATGTAGTCTGTGCAGTGTACTGGGTTGCTGAGTATGAGGACATTGCCAGGAAAAGATGGTGGCAATGGTTCAGTGAGCACTACTCTCTTGTAAATTTTCTAGTCAGCAGCTGAAATTCTATGGGAATATGGTTTAGATTCACCAGACATGGTGAGAGTTAGTCAGGTATTAGCATCCTGTCAGTTGGCCTGTATTCAAAGCAGAAATCAATTGTCGAATGACCAACAGGAACTGATACATGTGGATGGAGATGTATCCAAATTAAGAACAGGTCACAGAGCCAGTAGAAACCTGGGGATTCATGGTTCAACATAAGTGTGGTGCTGTAGGATAAGCACTAGACTGCTTACAAGGTCAATGGTTCAAACCCACCAGATGCTCCTTGGGAACCCTATACAGGTTCATTTTGAACTGGAAGCAAGTTGATGGCACTTACTAATATAAACTTCAATCTTCCTTATTGGAGATGAATTGCTTAAACACTCTCTTATCTTGTTCAGATTGTTCCAGGAAATAGGCAGAGTAAGCTTTAAAGACTTGTTCCTCGATAACTCCCAAGAATTAGGTTTCCTTGAATTTTTACCATGTTTGGAGGAGAAATGATGATCTTTGAAATTATATCTTCAAAGGGTTAAGTGTTAAAGAGATACTATGATTTTCAAGTTTGAATAATGTAATGCCCTCTTTGGAGATTTGGAAGGAATATGAGATTGAATCTCAACTTCTTCACTTATAATTTCATTTTTGTTCACCCAGTGACATTTACTTGACCTGGGCATTTTACTAAGTGTGACATGCATATGTGCCCATATTTCTGATTTATTTCTTTCATTAATAATCCTTGGTGGTTGATATTGTCACTACATTTTATGGGTATGCAAATTGAGTATTAATGAAATTAAGTAACATGACACAAAGCTAGTGAGTTGTGTTGCTGGGATTTGAACTCCTATAGTATGCATTTACAATCTATCCTCATAGTAATTTTCTTTTGTTGTTGAATGGTATATTACAGAAACACAGAGATGGCATGTACAAATTTATCTTCACATGGTAAATATGCCACTAGCTAACCTTTCTTAATTTATGTTCCATTCATTTATACATACTGTTGAGTCCCTTCTGACTCATAGTGACCCTATGCACAACTGAACAAAACACTGTCTGGTTTGCAAAATCCTAATTGTTCTTACATTTGAGCCCATTGCTACTGATAACTTTGTCAAGCCATCTTGTTGGGGTCTTTTTTTTTTTTTTTCAACTAAGTCTCTACTTTTCCAAGTATGATGTGCTGCTCCAAACATGTCCAAAGTAAGAGAGACAAAGTCCCACCCTCCTGGCTTCTAAGGAGCGTTCTGGCTTTATTCTCCAGATTTGTTGGTTCTTCTGGCAGTCCATGGTACTTTTAACATTCTTCTCCAACACCACAATCCAAATGCATTGATTTTTCTTCCAGCTTCCTTATTCATTGTCAAAATTTCACATGCATATGAGGCAATTGAAATATCGTGGTCAGGCACACCTTAGTCCTCAAACTGACAGCCTTGCTATTTAAAGAGTTCTTGTGCAGCAGATTTACTAATGCAATATGCTGCTTGATTTCTTGACTGTTGCTTCTAGGAGTTTTAATAGTGGATCCAAGCAAAATGAAATCTTTGACAACGTCAATCTTTTCTCCATTTATCACTGTGATATTTATTAGTCTAGTTGTTAGGATTTTTGTTTTCTTTACATTGAGGTGAAATCCATACTAAAGGCTATGGTCTTTGATTTTCATCAGTAAGTATTTATCTTAGCTTCCAAAAGGAGTCCTGGTGTGGCACTGCAGCATAATGCACTGGACTGCAAGCTCAGTTTGAGCCACAAGGTCACCAAAAATCCTATATAGGTTCGCTACGAGTCAGAACAGACTAGAGGAGACTTAACAATAAAAAGTTTTCAGCAGACAAAGGTTTGTCATCTGTATATCACAGGTTGTTAATGAGTCTTCTTCCAATGCTGATGTCACGTTCTTCTTCATATGGTCCAATTTCTAGTATTTGTTCAGCATACAGATTGAATAAGTATGGTGAAAGGATAAAACCTTGGTGCATATATTGCCTGATTTTAAACCATTCAGTATCTCCTTGTTATGTTCTAACAACTGCTTTTTGGTCTGTGTATAAGTTCCTCAGGAGTACAATTAAGTGTTCTGGAATACCCATTCTTCCTCATGTTATCCATAGTTTATCATGATTTATACAGTCAAAAGCCTTTGCATAGTTAACAAAGCTTAAGTAAACATCATTCTGGTATTCTCTGCTTTCAGCCAAGATCAAATTGACATTGGCAATGATATTTCTAGCTCCACATTCTCTTCTGAATTGGATGTAATTTCTGGCAGTTCTCTGTCGATGTATTACTGCAACCATTTTTGAATTATCTTCAGCAAAAATTTACTTACATGTGATATCAATGATATTGTTCATTTATATATGTTGTTGTTTTTGTTATATATATATATATATATATTATTGTTTTTGTTAAAATGCCTTTGAATTGGTTTCAGCTCATAGCAACCCTATATAGGATTTCTTAGGAGTGGCTAGTAGGTTTCAATTACAAACCTTGCAGTCAGCAGTCCAGTGCTTATCCTACAGTGACACACTGAAATATACTTTTTCTCTCTTTATATATGTATATATATGTGTGTATATGTATATGTATTGGAGTCCCTTATCCTACAGTGACATACTAAAATATACTTTTTCTCTCTTTATATATGTATATATATGTGTGTATATGTATATGTATATGTATATGTATATGTATATGTATATGTATATGTATATGTATATGTATATGCATTGGAGTCCCGGTTACGAATCAGGCTGCTAACCTCAAGGTCAGCAGTTCAAAATTCCCAGCTGTTTCATGGGAGAAAGATGAGGCTTTCTGCTCCCGTAAAGATTTGCAGCCTCAGAAACCCTGTGTAGGGTCACTATGAGTTGGAACTGGCTCCACGGTACTTAACAACAACTATATATATATAGTTATTGTTAAGTGCTGTTGAGTTGATTATGACCCATAGCAACCCTGTATAGGGTTTCCAAGGAGCAGTTGGTGAGTTTGAACCACCGACCTTTCAGTTCAAATGACTTTGCAGTCTGATGCATTAGCCCACAGCACCACACTAGGACATATATATATATGCAAATGTATATATGGAGCTCTGGAAGTGTAATGGTTATGAGTTGGGTTGATAACGCAAGGTCAGCAGTTGGAAACTACCAGCCATTCCATGGGAGAAAGATGAGGCTTTCTGCTTGCTCTCTTCAAGATTTATAGCTTCGGAAACCCCATGTAGGGTTGCTATGAGTCAGAACTGACTCCATGGCACACTACCACCACCACCACCATACATCAATAAATATATGTTGGACCCTATACAGAGTTTCCAAGGAGAAGTTGGTGGATTTGAATGGACAATTTTGTGATTCACAATCCAGTTCTGATACTACAGAACCATATCAGAAGTATCTCTATCTATCTATCAACATATATTCCATGTCTCAAGCACTGCTTTAGTGAATACAACTGTGAAAAATTTCTGATCTCATAAAGTTCATATTGTAACGCAGGAATCATGAAAAACAAACCTAACAAATAAGTACGGCACAGCTTTCTAGAAAGTGAAAAGTTCTATGAGAAAAGAATAGTGCTGAGAAGGTCATGGGGGAATGTGGAAGTGGATACACAGCAATTTTAAATAGGGTGATCAGGAAAGTTTCAGCCTGACTGTAAAGGTGACAGTGATCAAAAACTTGAAGTGAAGAAGTTAGTCGAGTAGCTCACATATCAGGGAATTCTAGGCAGAGAGATCAGCCAGTGTGTAAGTAGCTTGAGTGTCAGGAAGGTATGATGTCAGAATAATAGAATTCCAAATCATAAAGAGCCTTTTAGATCATAGTGAAGCTTTTAACTCTTATTTGGCTTAAAAGTTGAGCAAGGGGTATACATTCTGAATTCCTTTTTTTCAAAAGGCTTACACTGACTACTGTGTTGAGAATGGGCCATAGGGAGACAAGAGTGTGAGCAAGGTGACCTCTTATTGTGAAACTATTAGAGTTCCTAGGAGAGAGGAGAGGGTGGCGTAACCTAAGGTAGGAGTAATGGTGTTGCAGTGAATATTGATTAAATTTTGTATTCATTTTAAGGATAATGCCAATAAGCTTTTCTTATGGTTTCATGTAGAATGTAAGAGAAAGAGTGGAGGCAAAGATGACTCCAAGGTTGTTGGGATGGGGTTATTTCAACAGCGATGGGGATACCAATGAAGTGGTCAGGTCCATGGTCAATGTTAGGTGTGTACTTTGGAACAAGTTTTATTTGAAATAACTGTTAAGACATCCAAATGAAGTTCTCAAGTGTGGCACTGTAGGATCGGCACTGGACTGCTAATCAGTAAGTTGGCAGTTCAAACCCACTATCCTCTTCTTTGAAACCCTATACAAAGTAGATGTGAGCAGGGACTGACTTGATGGAACTTAACAACAGCGACAAAGGGTAAATGGTCTGGAGTTTAGGAAAGAAGTCTAAATTGGAGATGTAGGAAAGGATTTCAGAATGTTCAGAGAAAATTCCATTAACTTTTAATTCCATTATCTTTTAATTTTCTTTGTCCATGAACTTTTTGAAGCATCATTGTAAGTCCTTTAGGGGGCTTCAAAAAGTTCATTGGAAAAACGGAAAGAAAAGATAAATGAAAATTTTCCATGAACCATTAGAAATCCCCTTAGAGAGTGTTACCAGGCAACATTCTGCAGGAAATAGTGACACTACCCAAGGTTTTAACAGAAAATAATTCAATAAAGGGACTATTTACAGAGGTTTAAAGGGACTTTCAAGGGATACTGGACACCAAGCAAAGACATTACCTTTTTTAGGCCTGAAGGAAAATTAGGAAGAGGACAGACACCTGTGAGAACTAAACCAATGGAAAAGGGGCAGCCTGGAGGGAGCTGTGGCTACAGAGGAACAGCCACTGCTAGGGAGGAAGAGACAGTGATGGAATTAAAATATCAGCCTTCCTCAACCCTCCATCTCCTGAAGTTATGCCCTATTTGCCAAACACAGTCAGGAATTGGCCAGCAAAATAGGCTGGATGTGTTTTTTGCTGCACCAAACTGTCAACAGAGTAGAGAAGGTGATATTGGAGAGAGGGTCTGAAAGTGAGAGATGGAATAGAGAATCAATAGCACAGAGTCTATACAAAGTCAGACGCTAGATGAGAGCACTAAAGAAGTTAGAAAAAATGCAGATGAGAAGAGGGCAAAAGATTAGGCTCTGTAGTCCTCTATCAATAAGAGATTTAGGAGACAAGAAAGAACTAGCCAGCACAAACACTGGAGAAGAACAGTAGGTGAGAGAGGAGGAATGTGTCGAGAATATGGTAGCCTAGAAACCAAGTGATGGGTCGAGTAAACTATAGACTGAGGATTAACCATTGTAAATGGCAGTCTTTGACGACTTTATTCAATGGAATAATGGAGAGTGAAGCCTACTGTAATTTTCTAATATAATATATTCAGAAATATAATACATGCACGTGTATCTCTACATATGGGAAACTAACACACAAGGAGGTTGCATAATTTGCAAAAACTATATAAGGCACAAATTATTTGAGTACAAATAACATAATTGGAATTACTTTTGGGAATAATGAGAAGAAAGGGATTTCTGGTAGTAAGATAACCAAGTTATTTTTAGGAGTTTTACTTCAAAGAGGAACAAAGAATTGGAATAAAAATCATGAAGGAAAAATTTTCAATAGAAAAATATTTTTGATGGAGAAATAGCATATTTCCATGATGTTGAGAAGGATCCAGTGGAAAAAGTTGTTGAATGATTCAGAAGAAAGGGGAGAATACCTAAAGTGATGTCTAAGCTTCTATTTCTTCTTTTATGAAAATGGGGTAATAATTCTTTTGGCCATCTTTAAGGGGGTAGCCGGGAGTAAAAGAAATAAAATGAGAATATATATGACGCCCACGGACAATTTGATGCATTTTCAGCATCAATACATTTAACTTTCCCTGCCTGACTTTCAGATCACCCACAATATTCTCTTCAAGAACAGTAGCAATCAGTTATCTGGTACATACTTTGGGCCAGACATTTATGTTTCATAGATATTAACTCTAATCCTCATAATATTCCTTTCTTCTAATTTCCAGGATGAAAAATTTGCATTTCACTATCAGAACCAAGTCATGAGTCCTAATTTTTCTATTACAAGATTTTTGATCAATGTTATCTCGGTACCCAGTTTCTTGGCTGAAAGCAGAGAATATCAGAAAGATGTTTACCTGTGTTTTATTGACTATGCAAAGGCTTTCAATTGTGTGTATCATCACAAACTATGGACAACATTGTGAAGTGTGAGTATTCTGGACACTTAATTGTGCTCATTAGGAACCTGTACATAAACCAAGAGGTAGTTGTTTGAACAGAACAACAGAACAACAAATAGTTTAAAATTAGGAAAGGTGTGCACCAGGGTTGTATTCGATCACCATAATTATTCAATCTGTATGCTGAACAAATAATCCAAGAAGCTGGATTATATGAAGAAAAATGTGGCATCAGGATTGGATGAAAACTTATTAACAACCAACGATATGCAGATGATACAACCTTGCTTGCTGAAAGAGAAGAAGACTTGAAATACTTATTGATGAAGATCAAAGACCATAGCCTTCAGTTTGGCTTGCATCTCAGTGTAAAGAAATCAAAATTCCTCACCAATAAGAAACATCCATATAAATGGAGAAAATATTGAAGTTGTTGAGGACTTCATTTTGCTCAGATCAACCATTAACATTCAAGAAACAGCAGTCAAAAATCAAATTACATATTGCATTAGGCAAATCTACTGCATAAGACCCCTTTAAAATGTTGAAGAGCAAAAATGTCAGGTTGAGGACTAAGGAGTGGCTGACTCAAGCCATGGTATTTTCAATAACCTCATATGCATGCTAAAGTTAGACAGTGAATAAGGAAGACCATCAAAGAATTAATGCATTTGAGCTACGGTGTTGGAGGAGAATATTGAAAGTACCATAGACTTCCAAAAGAACAAATACATCTGTGTTGGAAGAAGTACAGCCAGAGTGCTCCTTGGAAGCTAGGATAGCCAAACTTTGTCTCTCATGCTTCAGACATATTATCAGGAAGTACTAGTTACTGGAGGAAGATATCATGTTTGGTAAAGTTGATGGTTGGAGGAAAAGAGGAAGACCCTCAACAAGATGGATTAGCACAGTGGTAGCAGCAATGGGCTCAAGATTAGCAAGGATTGTAAGGTTGGCCCAGGACAGTGCAATGTTTCCTTCTGTTGTGCATAGGGTTGCTATGAGTCGGTACTGATTCCATGGTACCTAACAACAACAACAATGACAACAACCCAGTTTCTTATTCTACTTCTCACCTGTTTCAACTTTCCATTTTCTCATTTAGTCTAAGCTCTTTCTATTCTATTCCTTATTATCCACAATCTTCTTTTTCTCTCATTAAAAATCTAAAAACCAGCCCTGAAGAGAGTGGAAGTATACCCACAAATATATAAAGGTATGACAGGATATTTGTACATGGGTATTTACCTTTGTTGCAAACATATCCATGAATTTGATGGCATGTACAGGGAACAATTATGAAAACATGGTAGACATTACCAGACACCTTGAGGGGATGAGTTATTGGGCCTGGTGACTCAAGACCATAGTCTTTGGTGGATACCATGGTCACCAGGCATAATATAGTCCACAAACATAATGTTTAAGATATATATTTGTGGTAGTAACTGGGATCTTAAAAACTTCTGAGAGGTCATCTAAGGTGCAATTACTGGTTTCTTCCTGTACAGAGGAAAGAAGAGTTATGGAAATTGATGACACTTGGAATCAATTAGTCTGGTGGACTAATGAAACATGTGAACATCAATCAGCATAACCATATAACCAGAAGAAATTCCTAGTGCCTATCTACTACTACCAACTGTTCTGATAGGGGTCACATTAGTAAGGCCTGGATAGAGTGGGATAAAATGGGGAATCGAATTCAAATTACAAAAAAAAAAAAAAAAAAGACTAAGTTTACTGGTCAGAAGAGACTAGAGGAATCTGAGACTATGGCCCTTGGTAGCCCGTCAAATCTGGAACTAAAATCATCCTCATATCTCAGTTTGCAGCTAAGAAGTAGATAGGTAAATAGGGGGACACCATGCATACCACTGAATGGTCAACCATCCAAGATCAAAAGGATTCTATTTACCTAGGGACAAAATTCAAAAGAGTTGGAAAAGAATGAATGAATGAAAATAATAATCATAGGGAATAATTGGGATAACTGATAACTGATGTTACTTGGATGGGAATGTGATCACTGAAATAAAACAAAGCCTATGATTTATTGAATGTAAAACTGGTGATCTGATCTTTAAACCTTCACTCAATTCACAATTAAAAGTAAAACAAAATAAAACAAAAAGCAATCAGCCCTGAAAATATCAATAGTTTAGTGCATCTAAGTTCCCTGTTTAAGGAGAGCTTTTATTAGGTGCCACTGATTTAGACTCAAAACAACCTCATATGACAGAATGAAACTGCAACATAGGATTTTCTAGTCAATAATCTTTATGCCCACCACTCCTCTGTCAGTTGGTTATACTATGGTGGTTTGTGTGTTGCTGGTAACTATGCCACTGGTATTTTAAATATCAGCCTGGTCACCCGTGGTAGATAGGTTTCAGCTGACTTTCCAGACTAAAACAAAGAAGAAGGAGAGAAAGACTACTTCTGAATGTTTAGCCACTGAAACGTTATGAATAGCACTGTAACATTGTCAGATATAGTGTCAGAAGTGTTGTTGTTTTTAGGTGCCTTTGAGTCGGAACCGACTCATAGTGGCCCCATGCACAGCAGAACAAAACAATGTCCTATCCTGGGCCAACCTTACTACTGCTGCCACACTTGAGTCCATCAATACTGCCACCTGGCTAGTTTCATTGGGGGTCTTCCTCTTTTTCTCTGACCCTCCATCTTACCAAGCATGATATCCTTCTCCAATGGCTATTCCCTCCTGACAATATGTCCAAAGTATGAGAGACGAAGTTTGGCCATCTTGGCCTCTAAGGAGCACTCTGGCTGCACTTCTTCCAAAACAGATCTATTGGTTCTTTTGGCAACCCATGGCACTTTTAGTATCTCCTCCAACACCATAATTCAAAGGCATCAATTATTCTACGATCTTCCTTATTCATTGTCCAGTTTTCGCATCCATATGAGGTTATTGAAAATACCATGGCTTGGGTCAGGTGCACCTTAGTCCTCAAGCTGACATCTTTGCTGTTTAACACTTTTAAAAACTTCCTGTGCAGTAGATTTGCCTAATGCAATACGTCGTTTGATCTCTTGACTGTTGCTTCCATGAGTGTTGATAGTTGATCCAAGAAGAATGAAGTCCTTGACAACTTCAATCTTTTCTCCACTGATAAGAATGTTGTTTATTGGTCCAGTGGTGAGGATTTTTGTTTTCTTGACATTGAGATGTAATCCATACCGAAGGCTGTGCTCTTTGATCTTCATCAGTAAGTGTTTTAAGTCTTCTTCACTTTCAGCAAGCAAGATTGTATCATCTGCATATTACAGGTTGTTAATGAGTCTTCCTCCAACCCTGATGCCACGTTTTTCTTCATAGAACTCAGCTTCTCGTATTATTTGCTCAGCATACAGGTTGAATAAGTATGTGTCTTCTTATACTTATAAGAATAATAAGTGTCAGAAGAGGAACCCCTAAATATGGAAGACACTCATAATGTGATTGGGAAAGAGCTGCCTCCTCCAAGTAAAGATGGCAATGATAACATGAAAGGAATGAAACTTTCAGGACCTTCATTTTCTGATGGGGCACAACACAAAATGAGAAGAAACAACTGCAAACATCCAAGAACAATTGGAACATGGAATGTCAGAAGTGTGAATCTAGGAAAACTAGAAGCTGTAAAAAATAAAACAGAACACATAAGTATCAATATACTAGGCATTAGTGAGCTTAAATGGACAGGTATTGGCCATTTTTAATCTGACAATTAATTGTTTATGAAATAAACTATGCTGGGAATGAAAAACATCATGTTTATAGTAAAAAATACCATTACAAGGTCTACCTTGAAGTACAATTCTTTCTATGAGAGGGTAATATCCATACACCTGCAGGGAAGAACAGTTAAAACCACTATTATTCAAATTTACACACTGAGCATTCAAGCCAGTGATGATAAAACTGAAGAATTCTATCAACTTTTTCAGTCTGAAACTGATCAAACATGCCATCAAGATGTATTGATAATTACTGGTGATTGGAATGCAAAGGTTGGAAACGAAGAGGAAGGATCACTAGTTGCAAAATATGGTCTTGGTGATAGAAATGATGTTGGAGATCACATGATAGGATTTTTCAAGACCAGTGACCTCTTCATTGCAAATAATCTTTCATAAACAGCATAAAAGATGACTATACACATGGACCTCATCAAATGAAATGTACATGAATCAAATTGACTACATTTGTGGGAAGAGATGGTAGAAAAATTCAGTATCATCAACCAGAGATAGCTATGGGCATACTAGAAGAACTCATATGAAAGTCCACGCTGAAGGTGAAGAAAATTAAAACAAGTCCACAAGAGCCAAAATATAATCTTAAGCATACCCCACATGAATTTAGAAGCCATATCGAATACATATTTGATGCAGTAGACACTAATGACAGAAGTCCAGAAGCGCTGTAGGATGACATCAAAAACATCATACAGGAAGAAAGCAAAAATCATTAAAATACAAGAAAGAAAGAAAAGACCAAAATGGGTGTCAGGAGAGACTCTGAAACCTGCAGCATAGAAATGATAAAGTGAATATAAGAAATGAAGTATATGAGCAGAACAGAAATGTCGAAGGTTAGTTAGAAAAGACAAAGTAAACTAGTAACATGAAATGTGCAAAGGTGTGGAGTTAGAAAACCCAAAGGGAAGAACATGCTCAGCATTTCTCAAGCTGAAAGCACTGAAGAAAAAAATTAAGGCTTAACTTGCAATATCGAAGGATTCTATGGACAAAATAGTGAATGATGCTGAAAGCATCCAAAGAAGATGCAAAGTATACAGTCACTGGTCCAAAAAGAAATGGTTGATGTTCAAACATTTCAAGGTAGCGTATGATAAAGAACCGGTGGTACTCAGGGAAGAAGTCTAAGCATCACTGAAGGCACTGGTGACAAACAAGTTTCCAGTAATTAATGGAATGCAAATGGAAAATTTCCACAAACTGATGCAACACTGGAGGTGCTCACTCATGTATGCCAAGATAGTTGGATGACAGTTATTTGGTCAACCAAATGGAAGAGATCCATTTTTGTGTCCATTCTAAAAAGAGGTGACCCAACTGAATGCAGAAATCATCAAAGAAGATAAAACATATCACATGGAAGAAAAATTTTGTTGAAGATAATTAAAAAATTGCTGCAACAGTAAGTACATCAACAGAGAACTGCAAGAAATTCAACAGGATTCAAAAGAAGATATGGAACTGAGGATATCATTGCTGATGTCAGCTAGATCTTGGCTGAAAGCAGAGTATACCATACTTTCTTGACTATGCAAAGGCTTCTGACTGTGGATCATGACAAGATATGGATAACATTGAGAAGAATGGTTATTTCATAACATTTAATTGTGCTCATGAGGAACCTTTATTTATATAGACCAAAAGGCAGTTGTTCTAACAGAACAAGGGTATGCTGAATGGTTTAAAATCAGGAAAAGTGTGTGCCAGGATTGTATCCTTTCACCAGATTTATTCATTCTGTGGACTGAACAAATAATTTGAGAAGCTGGATTATATGAAGAAGAATGTGGCATCAGCATTGGAGGAAGACTCATTGACAACCTGTGATATGCCGATGATAAAACCTTACTTGCTGAAATCAAAGAGGATTTAAAATGTTTACTGATGTAGATTAAAGACCACAACATTCAGTGTGGGTTGCACCTCAATGTAATGAAAACAAAACTCCTCACAACTGGACCTATAAATAACATCATGATAAATTGAGAAAAGATTGAAATTGACAAAGGGGTCATTTTGCTTGAATCCACTATCAACACTAATGAAAGCGGCAGTCAGAATCAAATGACATATTGCATTAGGCAAATGTGCTGCACAAGACTTCATTAAGTTATTCAAGATCAAAGAAATCAGTTTGAGGACTAATGTGCTACTGATTCAAAGCCATGATATTTTCAATAGCCTTGTACACATGTGAAAGTTGGACAGTGAATAAAGAAAACTAGAATTGATGCAGTTGAGTTGTGGTGTTGAAGAGTATTGAAAGTACCATTACCTGACAGAGAACAAACAACTCTGTGTTGGAAGAAGCACAGCCAGAGTGCTCCTTAGAAGCCAGGATGGTGAGACTGTCTCTCATACTTCAGACATGTTATCAGGAGAGACCAGTCCCTGGAGAAAGACATCATGCTTGGTAATTTGGAAGGTCATCGAAAATTAGGAAGGCCCCCAATAAGATGGATTGGTACAGTAGCAATAGAAATGGGCTCAAGAGTAACAACAATTGTGAATATGGTACAGAACGAGACAGTGTTTCGTTCTGTTGTGCATAGAGTCACTATGAGTCAGAACCAACTGGCTGGCACATAACAACAGCAACAATCTGTGCAGATCATCAGTTCATTTCTCTCACAGAACAACTGGATGGGTCAAACCAGAGCCTTCCAAAAAGGATGTAAGTATGTAACCATTGCTACATTAGAGATATTTCCTTTTAAGTATGTGACCTTCCTGTAATGATTGAGCTCTATACCTTTTTCACAATGAATCTCTAATGATAGATTTTTATGTGTAAAGAATTCAATGGAGAAAAGAACAGAGACTTTATAATGTCCCTCAAATCTAGTCATGAAGGCCAGCATCTATACCTGATGCTGTCAATTTATGGTATTCTTTTAGACTACTAATTATTCTTCATTTCAAGTTCTCCAAATGTATGTCCTAAACATCGTAACAGGTCCGAACTAGACTACCTGTTTTCCTGGCTTAAAAGTTGATATAATTAAGTGCTGTTGAGTCGGTTCCAACTCATAATGATCGTGTATAGGGTTTCCAAGAAACGGCTTGCAAGTTTGAACCATCAACCTTGAGGTTCAAATAGACTTTGCGGTCCAGTGCGGTCCAGCGGTCCAGTGCTACAGCATCACACCAGGACACACACTATTTATCACTCCTCACCTAAATACCTCTCTCTCTTATCTCTTTTTCTTTCTCGTATTTTTGCTTCCTCTTGTTCTCTTTCTCTGTCACACATACACACACAGTTACACTATATACACAGCTCTTGTTAACAGAGAATCCTTTCACCCAGACTCTGCTTCCTGGCTGCCTGTAGTGGTTGGAGAAGATATGGGAGGATAGAGTGACCTGCCACTGTTGCTAATAGGTCGGATCAATATCACAAAATGTGCGACATCCTTCTTCATTTTTCTCATCATGCAGCGATCGATAGTCTTGCCTTGCCTGTAAACTTTTCTCAAAGATTCGACACTTTTCATTTCCCCCTTGTCATTTCCTGGGCTGAAATGCGCACACTAATGTACTTGGGACAGAAAAGGAGAAGCTTGTCCTAAATTTGCCAAGTTTGGGTGCCCCATGCTCACTGTTTTGCTGCACTTGTGTCACATGTGTCTGCTCACAGGGGTGTAGGTATGTATGAAAGAGTGGGTGGGTATGTGCACACATGTGCGTGTAGTTTCTGAATCCAAGTAGATCAATAACATCTACTTCACTTTATCCTCAGGGAACTTAACTTACCAGAAGAACAAAAGCAGAAGGATTTAGTTTTCCATATCAATTACTGTCATGTGGAAAAAGTCCACCGCTCTAACGACTTAATGCAACAGACAGTAGGAGAAGGGCAATAGCATTATCTGGTTTCCAATGATCCTGTTCAACTCCAGTTTATTCTCACTCTGGATCCAAAAGTATAAGCTCTGAGAAAGAACCAGAGTGACTATGTAACTGACCTAAAGCACAACAATAAAGTGTCTATATTTTGTGATTTGAAATACTAACGTGATTTCTTTTCCCCACACAGAAATGACACTTTCCCCAGGCCCACCACAATACTTCTACATGACTGACTACATGACTAGCAGTAGCTAACAGGTTAATTACAATGTGAAAAATGATGCAATTATCTATACATTCCAGATCACTAATTGATTTATCAAATTACTTTCTGCCATGTAAAAAAACTCTGTGGGGATATGGAACAGGAAGAATACGGTAGGCAGACTAATGACCTCCCAAAGATGTCCATGTCTTAACCCTGGCACCTGTTTATATGCTACATGACAAAAGGGACTTTGCAGGTGTGATTAAATTGCTTTTGCTGTTAAGTGCTATCAAGTCAGTTCTGACTCACAGCAACCCTATGAGAATAGGGTTTTGGAGGAATGCCTTGTGGGTTTGAACTGTCAACCTTTTGGTTAGCAGTCCAGTGCTTATTCTACAGCACCACAACAGGACTCTGTGATTCAGTTAAGAACCTTGAAATGGGAGACTATCCTCAATTATCCAAATGCGATCAATGTAAGTCTTTAAAAGTAGAAGAAGGTGGCAGGAGAGTCAAGAAAGGGTACGTGGTGATAGAAGCCAAGTCAGAGTGGTGTGATGTAGGAAGGACTCACTCTGCCCTTGTGGGCTTTGAAAATGAAGGTAGGAGGTCATGAACTAAGGAATGTGGGTGGCTTCTGTTGTTATTAAGCATTGTCGAGTTGGTTTAGACTCATAGCGACCCTGTATAGGGTTTCCTAGGAGCAGCTGGTGAGTTTGAACCACCAGCCTTGTGGGGCAAACCAACAGTGCATTATATATACTGCAGTGCCACACCAGGACTCCATGGGTGGCTTCTAGAGACTGGAAAAATCAAAGAAACAAATTCTTCCTTAAAGCCTCTACATAGGAATTCAACTCAATATCTGGATTTTTGCCCAAGATGTCCCTTGTTGGACTTCTAACCTGCAGAACCAAAAGGTAATAAATTTGTGTTGTTTTATGCTACCACATTTGTGGTAATTTTCATTATGCCTGCAATATGAAACTAGTACAAAATTAAAACTTTGAAAGGAAAGAATTTCAGACCATCTGAAGTGTGAGAAAGAACCTGCAAGGGCAGGTAAGTTTGAATTGAGCCCTGGAAAGGCAAAAGGTAATATCACTGAGGAATTTATGGGAAGAAGCAAGACATGAGGCAAAATATCAGCCAAGGCATACTTTCATTCTTTACTGTCTGTCAGGAAAACCCTTACTTCAAGTTTTTGGTGATGTTCTCACCAGAGGGTACTGGAAAGATAGGAGATCAGAGAGAAGCATGTAGAAAGAGCCTCCTGACTCAGCACAAGAAGGAGAGATAGACAAATTGTGTACTAGCTGCACATTCTCTTCCAGATGATCAAAGGCGATTCATGTTACTGTTTGAGCAGCTTCAATATTCACTTAAGACTCCTTGTCTGATGAGGGGATTGGGTTGAAGCCAGAAAGGACTTCCTCTCTACTCTGGCAACAGTCTCAGCCATTCAAGTCATGAGCTTCCCTAACATGTTATGCGAGGCTTGTCAAATACAGCTTCACAGACAAAAACTATGAGAAGGAAAGACAGTTTACTAGAGAAGCAGAGAAGATGATGGTTTTCAAACAGAAATTTTTATTTTGCAACCTGTTTGATGTAAAAAAAAAAGTATAATATTTGAGAAACATGCTGCATCTTTTTTGAGTTGCTAAAATAAAAATATACCGGTGCATAGTTTCCAGTGCATAGGATTCCCAACTTGTAGCTTCCAGAGAGAAATTTCATCTCCATTTTTTCTGGGGTCTTGGCTGCAGAGTAAAAACTTAGTTCCAGGTGGCAGATAATTATAAACTCAACTGGCAATGCTGACCTTTCCAGACATTCTTTTCCCATCAACCCCCTGAACAGGTATGAAAATTGTATGAAAGGAATGTGCTTGCTGCATGTTATAAAGTGACGGAGGTTTGTAATCCTAAGAAGAGACATCTTTCTCTTCTCTTCCCTTGATTTCATGACATGAATTCTCCAGGTGATCGGTTTGATAGGTTTCTGCCAGGGAACATTCCTCACCCCCTATTTCGACTCTTCTGTGAATACTTGACCTGTGGATAATCACTCTTTTCACAATGTAATACTAGGTGAAATGGATAGAAAACACTACATAAAATTCCAGGAGAGCAGATTACAAATAGAAACTGATAATTTCTAGTCGACTGTGGCCATGAAAGTCATATTCCACAACTATTTCCATGCACAATTTATTGCTTTTGAGATGGGCTTCTGAAGGCTGGAGAAACATCAGTTTCAGTTTTCAGTCCTGTTCTCAGGAATCTCCACTGGGACTCTTCACTGTCTTACCTCAAAAGTAACAGACAGCCACCCCAGGATTCTTTGGGCACCTAACATGCCATACATTTTTTCTAGGCCAGAAATTCCTTCCTTGTGCACCTTGAGGGGCTACTGCCCTGGCTGCCACCCTTGAGAATCTATGTACCACAAAGTTATCTCTTAATGCTTAGCCAATACTTGCCTCTGTTACTAAATCTCTTTTCTACCCCAAGGAGATGTGAATGTTCATTTCCTTGGACTGTGCCTCTTTATGGTCTTTCTTTATTTCTGCTCTTCTCTCAGCCTTTGGATATTTGCTTCCTCTAGAGATCATTTTAATTTCTGAAAGTCTCCCTGTGGCACTCTGTGAACTATGGCCCATGTACAACTGGTTTACATATTATTTAGTTTTGATGCGCTCATTGCCAACGTATACAATGTGGGACTGCCATCTTGGTGACAGTAATCTGAATTCCCCTTTCTTATCCAAAATTCTGAGCAATTCTGTAGATTTTGCTAAGTACTTAACTTTTCCATATTTGAAATGTACTAGATTTCATATCAAGGCAGAACACAGTGGAATGGAAGATAAGGAGGAAGGAGGATAAGGGAGAATGAAGGAGGAAAAGGAATACAAAAGGATGAGAAGGAAGACATGGGAAACAGGGAGTTAAAAAAAAAATCTTTAACTTATAAAAAAGAAAAATATATAATATAAATTTGGTTCTTCAGTCCCTCCATAGCCTGATAAGAGCAAGCAGGCTACCAGGCATCTCTTTATTCAGAAAGGCTAGGTTTCTGACTTATGAATTTTTAGCTTCCAAGACACAAACAAGCCATCTTGCCATTTGCCGTAGGTATCAGCATCACAGGAGTCCTAGTGTGGTGCTGTGGGCTAATGCGTCAGACTGCAAAGTCAGTTTGAACAACAAGATCGGTGGTTCAAGCTCATCATCTGCTCCTTGGAAACCCTATACAGGGTCGCTATGGGTTGGAATCGACTCGAAGGAACTTAACAACAACAACAACATCAGCATCACTGGAGACAGTGTACAGGTGCCAAGAATGCAAACCCATCCTCAGCAACCAATCCTGACAGCAGAAGCCTGGGAGAGGTTCTTCTTGCATGCTGCTTATCACAAGATCTATGTTTCCTTTACCCTCAACCCATTGCTAGCTGCTCCCATCTTCTCTTATAATCACAGTCTATTAGGTAAAGAATTTAGCTTTACTCAAATAGATTTGATTCTGTCCTTGTTTTCTGAGAAATAACCTCTAAAATCTTAAAATTTCCCCAGTGATTAAAGTGTCTCTGGTAAGGCCTCCAGACCAGATCAGAGGATTTGTACTAATAGGATTCTTCTTGGTCAGGTCAGAAATAACAACCAGGTGACATCAGCCTGCCTTAGAGGGGGGAACATGATTTAGTCAATCAGGCACATGTGGGCCAATAAAAACTGTACAAGTTCCTTGGGTTTCCTGGTTGGTGTAAACATTGATGCCCATAGGATGGTAACATGTCCCTTTTCAGGACATGAAAGCTTCACTTTGGGAACCCTCTCAGACCTCATCCTTTAGTTGCATAATTTTTTCTATAACAAAAGAGTACCTTTCTAAGTTTTGTGAATCATTGCAGTCAATTATCAAATCCAAGAGAACAATAAGAGTCAATAGGTCAGAAGGAGAGGTTCTCTGGAAACTCTGAGTTTATAGCTTGTGTCTTGAAAGGTTGGTGGGAAAACCACAATTTGTAGCCAATAAGTCAGATATGAGGGTGTTGTGAGGACTTCCAAGCTTTCAGCTGACTTCTGAGGTCTTGGGCTGACTGGACAATCTGGAGGATTATTCCCTTTAACTTGTGAGTTTTAGTTTAGCTCTGAATGGTTAGGGCCAGAGGAGGAAGAGGAAGTGTTTATGTTAACCTGGTGTCAGATCAGAAGAAAACAGAATTGATAATAAATTTAATTGAATTGACCCTTATGGCTTTATGTCATAAAAATGGGATTTAATTTTCCTAGCAGAACCAACGCTTGCAGAAAACCCCAAATATCATAGTAAAACAGGCCTCCTACGTCTGTGGGGAATGGATGGGTAAATGAACCACTGCAAGAAAAGCCATAGAAAATAGACATTGATCCAAACTTGGAGGTGAAGTGTGTGAAATTGTTTATAAATTGTCTGGATAATTGTAAGCACTGAAGTGGGACCTTAGTGCTTCCAGTCTCTCTTGCTTTTTGCATGACTGTAATTAGCTCTCAGACAGGAGGTAGTATACCACTTGGAGCCAGACAAAGCTGGATTCAAGTTCTACCTCCAGTATTTACTGGTGGTGGCGGTGGTGGCAGTGGTGTGCTGTGGAGTTGATTCTGACTCGAAGCAACCCTGTATGGGATTTCCAAGGATGAAAATCTTTATAAGAGCAGAAAGCCTTATCTTTCTTTCACAGACTGCCTGGTGGACTCAAACTACTGACCTTGTGATAAGCAGCGTAATATGTAACCCAATATACTACCTGGGTTCATTCAATACTTACTGGATGTGTGATTTTAACATGTTCATCAAATTGCTGTTTTCTTATCTGTAAAATGGGAATAATAATTTTTTTTGAGGTTTAATAAGAATCAAATTGGAGTAATTTATTTAAATCAACTAGCCAGGTCCTGACATACTTTAAGTAATCATTCAATGGTTCTTTACTTGAATCTTTTTAGAACTAGGATCTCAAATCCTCACATCTTCATCTTGTGTGAATTTGACTTGTCATCTCCTTCAAGCCTAACTGATTTCTCTCAGCTCCTAACTGATTCAGGACAACTTCACTCTTGATGCTCAAATCAGGAATCTAGAAGTCACTTTTAATCCCCACTCTCTTGTACTTATCAGTCATTAAGCCCATCAGTTTCAGCACACAAATATTTCTGGAAATGTGTGTATCCATTTTATCCCTACTAACTATCTTAAAATATTTTATTGTGAGCTGAGTGACAGTTTACATGGGAGAACATTGGCTTTACACCATTGTTTCATTGTAATGACTACAATCTCTTTCGTGCATCATCATTTAACTGTATTTGCTTCCATTTCCTATTATTTCTTGGGGGTGGGGGTGGGGGTGGATGTACATAGAATCACTCAGGAATGTAAAATCATTTAAACAACCAAAAGGCACATTCTGCAAGCCTTCCTCCTGCCACCAGCATCCAGTCCCTCTCTTTCCAAGAATCCAGAGTCCTCAGCTGCTCCCTCTCTCCATGTCCTCATCTCTGCCTCCATTTCTAGTGTTGCTGTCTCCCTGGATTGGGTCCCGCACTCCGCTTTTGCTCCTCTCTCTAATGGTCCTAGGGTCTTCTGTTTCTGGACTGTAAGATTAACTATTTCCCCATTTTTGTTACAAAACTTCTGCCTTGACAATTGTGAGAGTCGCAATTAGTAGTGATAACAATTATTCACCATTGAATCATAAGAATCTTATCCCCGTCTCTTTTCACTAGACCTGTCTAGACAAGATGAAAATTATTCAGTGAGGGTTCTACCTTCCCCAAACACTCTGAAACTATACTCCCTCATGAAAACCTGTCATCCAGTCACTTTGTGCCTTTATCACACCCTCATTTTAGGTAGCCAATGTCTAAGTTGCCTGCCCCTATATACCCTGTGTACAGAAGGGATAGCAATGATACTTTATGTGAAGACTCCTTCCCTCTCAGTTGGTATTTTGAGTATAGGTCAAGTTCATCAAATTGTAGCAATTTATACTTGTTTCCTTTATCAAAAAAATTGTGGTTTTTGTTTGTTTGTTTGTTTTGTTTTTATCTTCCTCCAGTCGAGTTCTGATTATCAAGACATCGAGGTTAGGTCCAATGGGTACTATCTGCAACTTTGTGTATTCTTGTGCATCTTCACATCAACAGGATGCTTCACTCTCAGCTCTAGCCCTCCATGGCTATGTCCTTGTCCATGGATTCAGAATTCCCTAGGTCTCGCCACACGTCAGATCGACCAACGCTTCCTCTCCAGGTCAATGGGAGTCTATGGAGCATTGGCTGAACTCAGCCCATTTATTCATTGTTGTCTTTCTCCCTCTTCCATTCACCAATAGACCAACATTGTCACTAGCAAGCTTGCCTGCTTACTCATGTGTTCCCTTTGAATTTCAGTATTAGACGGGGGATTGTCCTGAAGGGACTTGATTGTTTGCCTTGAAGGCTCCTGGAGAACAACTTGCTTGTTCTAGAAGTAGTCAATTATATTGCCAATTTTGTTTTGGCTTTTTTCTGCTCATCTTTCTTTCAAAATGTATCATGTATTTCTCTAGATGTTTCAGGCTGGTCTGCTTGTCCTTTCTAGTGGGAATGTCCCATCTCAGAAGGTTCTGGATGGGGCTCAGAAATCCACATAAGGTCCTATACATTGCAAAGGCTCCACAAGAAGTCTATTTCACTGGGCATGTTGACAGTTTTTTTTTTCTTTTTTTTTTCTTTCAGGGTTTTGTATATGTCTCCCCATTGTCTTCTTGCTTGGTTTCTGCTGAGAAATCCGAGCTTAATCTGATGCACTTGCCTTTTTTGTGTAACACTTCCCCTTTCTCTGGCTGCTTTCAGGATTCTATCCTTGTCTTTGATTTTGGAGTGCTTGATTATAATATGTCTTGGTGATTTTCTTTTAGGGTCTATCCTTCCTGAGATTCGTTCAGCTTCTTGAATGTTTATCTTTTCATTTTTCAGGCTGTTTGGGAAATTTTCTTCCAGCACCTCTTCAACTATCTCCTCTGTGGACTTGTGTGATTCTTCTTGTTCTAGAATGCCAATAATTCTTAAGTTATTCCTCTTCATGTTGTCCAACATGCATCTTAGACATTCTTCAGATTTTTTTAAACTTTTTTTCTGCTTTCTTCTATCTTAGCAGTTGAGAGATTTGTCTTCCAGCTCACTAGTTCTGGCTTCCATCTCTTCAATTCTACTCCTTTGACCTTTCAGTGTATTGTTCATTTCTGAAATTTTATTAATCAACTGGACCTCTTTCTACATGCTTTGAATAGTTTCCAATGCTATATCTATCTTATTTGATTGTTCCTGTAGTGCTTTCCTGAATTCTTCCTTATTTTTTTAAATCCCTCTGTGGAGCATTTGGATGCATCTCATTATCATTTTCCTAAATTCCTTCTCAGGCATTTCCAAAGCCTGCCCTCTTTCCAATGTGATATCTGGATCTATCTCCTGTTCAACTGTCCCAGTCACTCAATCTTATTTTCTGGACATGTGCCGATATGGTCATCTGTTTCTTGGGCATCTTTAATAGTTAGTTGTGACCTCAATAATTAGATGAATGTATGTTGATGTTTTATTATGCTTTCTGATTGCCTCCAGGTAGATGTGATCAGGAGATGGACTTCCCTTTCCACTCTTCTTATTACTCAACTCAAAGTAACTGTAGCAGGTGTTGGCTGCCTATCTGGTGAATAGCAGCTGGTATTGGTGCTTGCCTGGAGGTGGGATTTTATTGTTTGACTATATGACTGCAATTGCTGTCTCTTCTTGGGTAATGTAGGGAAAGAAAGATCCCCTAAAGGTAAAGAGGGGACCAAAAAACAAAAACAGCAACAACAAAAGCAAAGAAACAAACAAAACAGATTGGATACTATAGTCTATAATCAAAGAAAAGAGAGAAGGAAAACACAAAAACTGGTCAGGCATCCATGGTGGTTCTGATCCTTCCCTGACTCCATCTTGCCCAAAATGGCCACTCTGTAAGCCGCTGAGGCCAGCCTATCAGAAAAACACCAGTTTTCTTGTTTCAGCTGCAAATTCTGCTGGTTGTAATCATTCAAACTTTCTAAATATTCCTTTATCTGTAGTTCAAAGTGCTGAGACTGTCCCCTGAACTTGCTTCATAGGGTATTTTGTGTTATTGCTGCCAGAGGTTTGTACCACACGTCTCCCTAATCTGCCATTAAACCCCGCCCTCTGGTCATTGCTTTTTTAATGTCTCAACTGCCTGTTCAATAATTTGCCTGCTTCTATTTTCTCATCTTTCAATCCATCTTTTATGTACCCAACAAGAAGCTTGGCAGAGTTTGAACTGCAAGGTTGTTGGTTCACCAGCTGCTCCTTGGAAACCCTAGGAGGGTCACTATAGGTCAGAATCGACTTGATGACACTTGACAACAACAACAACACTTTCTCATCTTTCAATCCATCTTTTATGTACCCAAGAAGAAGCTTTGCAGAGTCTTTCACATAGCTCCTGCACTTACAAGACAATGCCCAATCTACACTGCATGGCATGCAAGGCAAATAGCACTTGACAACCTTCCCAATTTCCTATTCAAAGTCTCCTCTTACCCTGATCCCAGCCATTAGCCCTTAGATCATGTAGCAGCTCTGCATTCAAGCCATTTGTGGCCATATAATAAGCACATTTAATTAAAGTAAATGCAGTGATGGAATTCTGTTGTGGTGCTGAAGGATAAGCATTTGACTGCTAACTGCACAGTTGATGGTTCAAACCCACCAGCTCCTTCTCAGAAACCTTATACAGGGTGGCTGTGAGTTTGAACTGACTCAGTGGCACTACAAAAAGTCAGAGATACAATCTGGCATGTGAGAAGTAACAATAGAAAAAGGAAACAACTACTTAAATGGAGTGGTATTTCTGGCTCCTGCAGTGTTAGATAAACATTTATTCTGAGGTGCTCTGAGAGGTGGAAGCCATAAACCAGTTTAATTTATTCCTTCTGCCATTGTCCTCCACTGCTTAATATCTCCTGGTAACCAGTGCGCTATGATTTTAAGAATACAGAGTCAGAAGATAAATATGTTCTGTTGAACATGAGTTCAGTACTCAAATCAACTCCTTCACCTGGTGCTTAAGTAAAAAATTCTGATCTGTTTCAACCTTGGGAAACTGTCTCTGTGAGGCATAGAAAGAAATGCTGTGTCAGTACCCTAAGGAATGTCCAAGAGTATTTGACTATGGCAATCTTCCTTTCACTTGCTGCCCACTTTCTTGTGACTCTGGAATGCCTCATTCTCCTTCACATTAGGGTGCTTTTTATGTGCTGGTCATCTAATTGGAGTATCCTGCCCACTCTTATCTTACAAGATAAAACCCACACACCCTCTAAAACTTAGCATAAAGCAGAAAGGTGGTCCTTTATCTCTCACATGAAACCCACCCACTGGCATCTAGTCCATTCTGATGTATTTCTATTTGCGCACAGTCACATTGTTTTATAGCTATTTAATGGTATAACCCTCCACTGGACTGTGAACCCCTTGAGGAAAGTCGTTAGTTCACCTTTTTATCCCCTGTGTACTTTACTCTTTCTTGTTCCCTGACATTTGTTCTGCTAGTACGCCAATTAGAAATCACACCATCTCCCAGGAGTTATATTCAGGGTAAGGCTGCAGAGCTGTGGTAATTTTGTGATTAGGTTTGCTAGTTTTGCTCTATAGCTTGGGAAAGGCATGAGTGTATCACTGACCCACTGAGTGCTTTGCTCCATCTTGCTCCAGGAAAGAGCTTTGTCATGGTGCAGAGTCCTGCTCACCTCTCAGAGAAGCTGGGTTGTTCAAGCACTCACCCTTTTAAGGTTTCTCTTCATGAAAATCTCAGTAACAAGAGACAGCTCCACTCAGCTGCTGAGGTGGAAGTTGACTGAAATGTTGTCTTGTTCCATACAGTCTAGCCATAGTTAAATGGTTAATTGAAGAGGGTTTGATGAAGGAACTATTATAGAAGTGTGGGAAGGATTAATGGACTAGTACGGGTGTGGTGCTGTAGGTTAAGCACTGGACCAAAAGCTTGGTTTGAACAGCAAGATTGGTGGTTCAAATCTACCAGTTGCTCTTTGGAAACCCTATACAGGGTTGCTATGAGTTGGAACCAATTTGACTGCTCTTAACAACAACAACAAGAACAATAACAAGTGATCATGAAATGCCAGAACAACAGGAAACATTACTACACTTAAGCTGAAGTAGCAACATTATGAAGCATTACTGTAACCCAGAAAGACTTGAACTATGAAGATGGGAGCTGTGCCTTTAGGTTGGGAAGGAACAGGAGAAATAAATACCCAAGCTGTCTCTCTTTCTCCATTTCAGTTCTGTAAGCTCCCCCTAATGGTTGAACATAATTGGAAGTCAAAAGGTAATGGATTCCCGGATTGGCAGTACATGGACATCAGCTTCATGGGGCTCAGAAAAAGAGAAAGAAGCAATAAGATAAAGGCAAATAGATTTGGAGGGCTAAGCACACAATAATAGATAATAGTCAATTTGGAATATCTGAATTATCATTCACGCTTTTCAAGATGCATTAGAATTTTTAAGATTCTAGGGAGTACTAAATTGTGGCAAAAGAACCACCTACACTAATAAGTGTACACTACTAGCTTCTGGAGAAACTCAGATCTCCATCATATTGGTTATTATATTTCGGTTGCTGTTGCTGCTAAGTGCTGCCCAGTCATTTCCAACTCATAGCTACCCTGTATAGGGCTTCTGAGGAGCAATTGGTGGGTTTGAAGCACTGACCTTGTGGTTTTTATAGTCTAGTGCTTATCCTATGGCACCACACCACTTACTATAATAACTCTGGTTATTATATTAAATCTACCAAACCACAAGTTGATTAGAAATTGAAATTGATTTATTTTCTATAACAGTTTCCATATTGCTAGGAGATGAAATTTTCCTGTTGGTTAATTCTTATATAGTTTGTGTGTGGATATTTGGTCCTTGAGGTCATCTTATATGCATATTGGTTTCCATGCAGGCTTCTTCTGCTGCCCCTTCACCTCTGTCAGAAGGTCTCCTGAAAGCCAGGATTCTATATAGCATTTGACCAGATGGAATTCTGATGAGCAATCTGGAAGGGTGAATTTCCACTCTTTCTTTTCTGTGATATACTCTGCAAAATGGTCTCAGGTCCATTCTTCAGCCATACCACACAGCAATTTGCTTACTTTTCTTAGGATGGATGAGGACTGGAGGTTATCTTTCAGAGTCAGTGTCTTCTTATCTTGGACAATTCTGGATAACACTGTCAATATTTTCCCCTTTGTGCTACAGGTTTTGGGAATATAAGCTGTTTCCCTATATCCATATATTGCAATAGAATTGATTGGGTTTATGCTATTAAGCATGTTATTTCCTCTGATCTTAAAGTTTCCAGACTTCTCTGGGGTCTCAGTCATTCTTTTAGGACTTGAGAATCTTCAATACTATATTATCTTGGCCTCTCTTCTGCATCTCTTCCCTCACACAGCCAATAGTGCAGAATATTTGCTCTTTGTCATTTATTTGCTCTTTGCCAAATGTTCTTTTAAAATCCAGAATAAAATCAATGTTATCTCTGTTTTTTTTTTTTTTTTTTGTATCATCTTTCCCTGTAATAACAAGAAGTAAGTAAGACAAATACTAGCTTTTCAGTGGTCATTAGGGGGAGCATTGTTTAGTTCAAAATACCATCCTACCGTAACAGATACAATTCATGAGAATTGTAATTTGTAGGAAAGCTTGGGAATGTCAGGAATCATTTGTCATATTTTCCTGAGTCACAGAGCAGGGGTATACATGATTATCCCATAGTGCTCACCAAGACATATGACACCATCTCCAACTTCACTAGTTGTGTTTCCAGTTTGGTTCTCTACTTTGGCAGCTCAGCTTAATCCTTTATTAAGCAATACATACAGAGGACAAGAGCGACTTCATTTCTTCCAAATGTGAGATAGAATTCTAGGGAAGTACACATTTCAGAAAAATCCTTGAATTTCATGTTCAGTTTTTCTGGGAGACATAAATGGCGACTGCATCATACATACCTACTTGGACACAACCTGATATTCTAGAGTTTGAGGACAGGCTAGTCCACAGAGTATTCGGGAAATGAGAATAAAGCATTGGAAACAGTGTCTGGAAGAGTGCTGAGTCTGGACTGGTCAGATGCAGAAAGCTGAGTCAACATAGGTAGCCAAGAATTCAGGGGCAAGAGGATGACAAAAATATCTCAACAGAAAGGCGAGCTAAGTGGAGTCAGTGCCTGAGCAACCTGCTATTCGTGTTTGCTGCATTGTGATGGTCTAGTGACACAGCTTAATGGTCTAGAGTAGAAAAGGCAGCAGAAGTATTACTAATTTAGCTTTAGTGAAGCTTTGAATCATGAACTCTTCCTGCTCCAAAGACCTATGGATGGAGAAAAATATTTTTTCAAATAATATAAATACAGTATATAAATGTTTATGTGAGGATCTTCAAAAAGTTCATGGAAAACGGAAAGAAAAGATAATGAACTTTTTCCAAGGAGTTTTTTTAACCGACCCCAACTCATGTGTGTGTGTGCATGTGTGCGTGTGAGTGTGAGTATATATATATATATATAAACTGCTGTTGTTAGGTGCTGTTGAGTCAAATCTGACTCTTAGCAAACCTGTATAGGGTTTTTGAGGAGCAGCTGGTAGGTTTTGCAGTAGCTTGTATGTTGTTGTGATGCTGGAAGCTACGCCATGGTATTTTGAATACCTGCAGGGTCACCTATGGTGAACAGGTTTCAGCTGAGCTTCCAGATTATGACTGACTCAGCAGAAGGAGAGGCAGACTACGTCTGAATGTTTAGTTCCTGAAAACCTTTTGAATATCAGTGAAACACTGTCAGATAGCACTAGAATGTTGACTATTGAAACATGAAATAAAACATCAAATTGTTGTTAGACATAATGCTGGAAGATGAGCCCCACAGGTTGGAAGACGCTCAAAATACAACTGGGGAAGAGCTGCCTCCTCAAAGTAGATTTGATAGTGATGATACACAAGGAGTAAAACTTTTGGAACCTTAATTTCTTGGTGAGACGAAACACCTTCAAGCTTCCATTAATAATTGGAATATGGAATGTATAAAGTGTGAATGTAGGAAAACTGGAAGCTGTCAAAATGGAACACTAAACATTGATATCGCATGCATTATTGTTGTTGTTAAGTGCCATCAAGTTGGTTCCGACTCATAGCAAACATGTATAGGGTTTCTGAGGAGCGGTTAGTGAGTTTGAATTGCCTACCTTGTGGTTCAATCTGACCTTGAAATTGAGAGCTTATCTTATGTACATGAGAACTCCCACCCTAAATATTTGTTGTTGTTAAGGGTCTTAGAGTCGGTTCCGACCCATAGTGACCCTGTATAGGGTTTCCAAGGAGCAGCTGGTGAGCTTGAACTGGCAACTTTGCAGTTCAAACGGCTTTGTAGTCTGGTGCATTAACCCCCAGAGCCACACCAGGACTCCTTGCGTAGCAGCAATTGTGAGGGTGGCAGGACTGAGTGATATTTCTTTTTGTTGTACATAAGGTCTCCATGTGTAGGAACCGACTTAATTTTTTTTTTTTTTTTTCAGGGTACTGGACTGTCTTTAATACGGCAGGCTCGGACACGGGCACAGGCACACACGTAGGGCTCAGATCTGGTTGAAAGCGTCAATGTCCACACTCTGCACGTCTTCCTCAAACTTGGTGATCTCCTCCAGCAGGTCAGTGCCCACCTTGTCACCCTCCACCACACACTGGATCTGCAGCTTGCGGATGCCCTAATTCACCTGCACCATCCTGGAGGCTCTTCAGGTTAGGCTGTCCAGGTGGACGGAGAGCACACAGGCCTCCAGCCGTGCCATGTCTGTCTCATCCCAAGGCTTGACATGCAGCAGAATGGAAGATTTGGCCACCAATGTGGGCTTCTTGGCCTTCTTCTCGGTATACTGTCGTAGCCGTTCCTCCCGAAGGTGGGCCGTCTCCTTGTTCTCCTTGTTACTGCACCTTTTGAAACTAAGCTCTGGGAGGTGTTTTCTGGAAGGAAATCTGGAAGGGCATATTTATAAAAAAATTCCTGAAGTTTCCAAAGGGATTTGGCATTTCTGCATTTCCTGGTTTTAGAATATAAAGAAATACACAGTTAGACTTCCCAATATCTATGCCCACTTTGTGCAACCAGAGTATCACCAGGTGAATACTCATTGGCTCATTACCAGGTGGTCTCAAGAGACTGCATGGCAATTTCATTATTCCCAGGAATTTTATACTTTGTCATTGTCCTGGAATCAGATTGAAGCAGAAATCTTGCTTCACACTAACCTGTTAAAACCAAAGTACATAGGAGATTGGAAGTTTATTAGGACACAATGAACAACATTTTGATACAATGAAATAATTTTCTTTTCTCCTAATGGGGACCAACTCCTTCCGGGAGAGGTCAAAATAACAACTGCAAAGATGCTGAATCAGATCAAAGAGAGGTGGAAAGTCTGGGAGATTTTTCCCAGGCCATTGCAATGTAAGATGAATCACTCCCTGACAACCTTCCATTATAGAATACCTCTCTAGTAATTAAATTAAGATTGTCTTCCAGATTCAGTGTCTTCTTATTTGGAAATGCTGGAAAAACGTTGTCAATATTTGCCCCAATGTACTAGACTGTCTCTCTCTATGTACATAAATGCAACAAAATTGATTGGGCTTGTGTTACCAAATGTGAACCCCATTTCTGTCCTGCCTCTCTGAAACCTAGGTCACTTTGTATGGAATTAGGGGACAATCCAAATCATTTGTTCACGTATTAACAGTCCTTTATTTGGTCTTCTAGATTTCACAACATTGTGTGAATATTTTAGTAGTTGGATTCTTAGAAGCAGATATTATTTCTCTTATCTCCAAAGGGTATCTCACACCCCTCCATTCCAATGCATACCTCTGTAATCTACTCCTAGAAAACTGAAAGGTGATAAATAAGCTTTTGGTGAACAAAGGATGCACTTTAGGGCCCAAGGTATTATATTATTTGTAATCTACTATTAAAAAAAGAGCATACTTTAAGAATTGAAAGGGAATTAATTTAAGGAAAGCTCTTAAATCAACCTTTCAGTAAGTAAAATTATAAAATCGATTTCTCAAATAGTGGTACAGATTAAAAGTAAAGCAGGCACACACATCGACACATAGACACACACATAGACACACAAACCCAAATAAATTCTTGACAGATCTTTATAGATTCTTAAAAGGAATAATTGTGTTTGGAAGCCATTCATAGCCTCTGAAGATGTTCTCAGTGAAAGCAGCCAGGTGTTCGCACAGTGTAAACTCAGGCCCGTCCATTAAAGAGGTGACACTGGGCAAGGCAGACTGTGACCTCTTTACTGGATACAGACTTGGAGACTGAAATTTGTGCTCAGGAAGACCCCCAACAAGATGGATTGGCCAAGTGTGGCAACAGTAGTGAGGCTGGCCCAGGATCAGTCGCTATGAGTCGTTACCGACTTGATGGCACCTAACAACAACAACAGGCTTATTGCAGAAAGGCTTTCCAGAATACTATCGAAAAGAGAAGAGGGAAACAGTAGGCTCTCAAGAATACTATTTAAAAGAGAAGAGGGAAACAGCATGAAGCAGAGGGAAAAGTTAGGCTCTAGTGCAATTTCAATAGAGACTCAGGAAATCCTATGAGGAACTCCAGAGTGAGGATGACCCTTTAGCTTTGTTTAGCCTTGAGTCCAGATGATCACACGGTGACTAATCACCCCAGTCTTCCACTCCCTCACCCTCACACGGGAGAAAGGTAAGACTTCCATAAAGATTTACAGTCTCAGAAGCCCTAAGGAGCAGTTCTACTTTGTTTTATATATGGTTTCCATCAATCAGAATCAACTCAGTAACAGTGGACTGCCACACCCTAATGTTACTGTTGTTAAGTGCTGTGGAGTCAGTTCTGACTCAAAGCAACCCTGTATAGGGTTTCCCAGGAGCAGCTGGTGAGCTTGAACCACTGACCTTGTGGTTCAAATTAACCTTGCAGTCTAGCACATTAACCCACAGTGCCATACCAGGATTCCCCTATCTTAATACATAAAAGACCAATCACTGGTTGAGGAGTTTTCCAGGAAAGGGAATGTAGCCTTGTACAATAGATTTATTTGATTGATGGAAAATGCTCAGAGAAAGAGATTCAAGGCAGTTTAGCCACCAATATGCCCAAAACATAGGGGACTAATTAATTCAATCCAGGACAGTACAATATATACAAAAGGACTTCAAAAAGTTCCTGAAAAAAATTCCATTATCTTTTCATTGTATTTTCCATGAGTGTTTTGAAGCTTCCTCATGTGGTATCCATTATGGGTGCTCAGAGACCTCCCAACCACTTAACATCATCTTTGTATGCTTCTGTTGTTGTTGTTGAGTGCTGTTGAGTTGGCTCTGACTCATAGTGACCCCGTATAGAGTTTCTGAGGCGTGACTGGTGGGTCTGAACCACTGATCTTGTGGTTAGCAGTCCAGTGCTTATGGTTATGCAAATCTGACATAAATCCATTGTTGCAGCTATTTTTCGGTAAGGTTTATTGTTCACTAAGAGATTAACTTTTTGCTCCCAGAAAGACTTACAGCTTCAGAAATCCTACACAGGGTTGCTAAGAATCATAACTGACTACATGACACTTAACAAGAGATGCAGCATTGAGCAAAAGAAAGACAACATTCCAATAGAAGAATTATCATTTTGGCAAGAAGACAATATGTTTCTCATGCCAGACCACCTCTACTCACCCACCTAGAAATGAACCAACACATGGCACTGCCCAACAAAGTCCTGCATCCCACCCCCATTCCATGAAGGCTGGAGGGTGAAATATGAATACTTGAAATGTTGCTCAGCAGGTGTCAGGGCAGGAAACTTGCTTTTGACCTGTGACCCTTTCATGGTGGGACTATCTGAAAGGTGAAAAGGTCATCTGCATTTTAGCCCTAGCATAGGGATAACTCTGAAAGACTAATAATGTTGTCTTTTGTTAGAGGTGTCCATCCCCCAGTCCCTTTTCTTCTCTGGTACAACATGTTCTGGTTGCGTCCTCTATTTCACCTCTTCCTTTTTTCCTCCATACAGCAAAATCTGCTGTTGGAAAACGCATGAAATAATAGTACTGGCATTAAAGTATAGATGACTCATAATAGTTGTGTCCCCTCACCCCCACCAGATATTTAGCTTCAGTCACTTGCCAATCAGCTATTTTGCAATTGAAGCATTTGTCATATTCCTGACAGAACATGACAGGGAAAAACAGAATTTTAGGAGATGTGAAAGAGACTGATGGTTGTCATCCCAATATACTATTTTCCTGTTCCGTTTTGCTAATAAAAAAAAACAACAAATTTTATTTTGAGTGACAATGAGTTCACCTAAAACACTACATTTTCCAGCTGTCCATGCAGTTAAGTGTGGCCACATAATGCAATTAGCAGCTCAGAGGACAGAACATTAGATTAAGCAGATGCAATTGGCAGGCTGCAATTCTTGTTCAGCACTACACTCCTCCAGTCCCCTAAATACTATCCTTCCTTCTTGCTTAGACCATGAATATAGACAGTCAGAAGGAGCTCTGGAAGTGTAGTGGTTACGAGTTGGGCTGCTAACCTCAAGGTCAGCAGTTTGAAACTACCAGCTGTTACTCAGGGGAAAGATGAAACGTATTGCTCCTGTAAAGAATTACGGCCTTGGAAACCCTATACAGGGTCGTTATGAGTTGGAACCAACTCCATGGCACACCACCCCACCATCATGGAGAGTCAGAAAACATTTAAAAAAGAAGGTTGCTCTTAGGATGGTGGAGCAAAAAGGTAGAAGGAATCTGTTGTTGTTAAGTGCCAATAAGTCGATTCTGACTCACAGAAACCCTGTTATGGATTTAGGAGGAGCAGTTGGTGGGCTTGAATCACTCACTTTGTGTTTAAAGTTCAGAACTTGGCCTACAGTGCAACACCAGGACTTTTGGTGTTGAAAATTCAGAATTTGATCATTCTAAAGCTACTGTGCCAATCCTACACCCCCTATTTCCTTTATGTGAGAAAGAAACGAACCTCTGATCCTACATGATACTGAGCTTGTTTCCTAGAAGTGGGATGCCAGAGACAACAGAACCCAATATAAGGTCCTGGCTGAATGAACCCAATATAAGGTCCTGGCTGAATGAACCCAATATAAGGTCCTGGCTGAATGAACCCAATATATGGTCCTGGCTGAATGAACCCAATATAAGGTCCTGGCTGAATAAACCCAATATATGGTCCTGGAGGAGGTGGGGAGACTGATATCAAGGATCTAGATATTTTCTGGAAATCTGGTCACACTAACTTGTTAAGATAGTAGGAAAACATTTGGCCAAATTGTTGCCTACCATACTTTGGAAATCAGTCTGTATGCTGATAAAAGCTGCAGTGTAAGGTAAAATGGTAGGAAAAATTTTAAATACTATTATGTGTGAGCCAATTCCTGCTGCTCTTAACAAAGTCCTAAGTGAAACAAGCTAAAATTAGAGCTTGCTGTTGTTAAGTGCCATTGAGTCAGTTCTGACCCATATTGACCCTATATAGGTTTTCTGTGGAGCAACTGGTGAGCATGAATTGCCAAACTGTGGTTCAAACTGACTTTTCAGTCTACAGCATTAACCTATAGCACCACACCAGGACTATAGAGCTACTTTGTCTGTAAATACCTATAAAAAGGCAAAATAAAACAAAAAACCCAGTTGTCCAAGGCAGATGCTTCTTCCTAGAGTTTGCAATTTGTGTTTAATAAGAGTTCCATAATTTAAGTTCTTGCAGGGTTAGAAAAGTCAAATACATTGCACCCCAAACTGAAACAGTTGTAAGGTATAGCTATAAAATTGTTACCTTAATAGGACATAGGACTGATATCCTCTTACAGAAATTGAGAAATATGACAAAGATGTTGCATTTCCATTCAAGCTCATTGCTTCAGATGAGACAAGAAAGTGACCATTAACTTGTGAAAACAAGGCAGAGCAAAATACAGAAGCCAGTAAATAAAAATGAGAACTTTTAGATCTTAAAGCTCAGTCAAGACTTTGCCTGTGATTACTTTGCATACAGATGAATAGAAGCAAGAAGACTGGGCACCTACCCATCTTTAGAGAAAGCAGTATTGCTAAAATAATAAAAACAACAATAGAACTAAATACGGTCACCAACAGTCTGAGATTGTTCTACCTTCAAAGCAATTCATGGATCCCAACACTGCACCATGTAAGTGAGTAATGAGAAAGTATTTTTCTGTTGTTAGTTGCCAACAAATCAATTCTGACTAATGGAGATCCCACATGTAACAGAGTAGAAGTTCTTCATAGGTTTTTCTTTTTGGGTATAATTTTAACATAAGCAGATCACCAGACCTTTTCTTATGTGTTAATGTGGGTAGCTTCAAATTATCAACCTTCAGGTTAGCAGATGAGTGAAAACCATTTTGCCCACTTCAGAGTACTCTTCATTATCTACTTCAGAAGTTGTCCTGAAGACTAATAAACTTCAGAGTACTCTTCATTACCTACTTCAGAAGTTGTCCTGAAGACTAATAAACAAAGTGTCCAGGGTCCAGAGCCAGGGGCAATAGAGGAGAAAACAATAAAGAAGGGAGTTGTTTATAGAGAGCAGAACCAAGTCTGCCAATGTAAACTAACTCATGAAATCCTCAAATAGAGTCCTCCACTGACAGAGCAAGGTGTACTTGTTAGGTGCCATCGAGCCAGAACCGACTCACAGCGACCCCATGCACAGCAGAAAGAAACAATGTCCGATCCTGGGCCAACCTCACTACTGCTGCCACACTTGAGTCCATCAATGCTGCCACCTGGCTAATCTATCTCATTGGGGGTCTTCCTCTTTTTCTCTGACCCTCCATCTTACCAAGCATGATAGCCTTCTTCAATGACTATTGCCTCCTGACAATATGTCCAAAGTATGAGAGACGAAGTTTGGCCATCTTGGCCTCTAAGGAGCACTCCGGCTGCACTTCTTCCAAAACAGATCTATTGGTTCTTTTGGCAGCCCATGGCACTTTTAGTATTCTCCTCCAACACCGTAATTCAAAGGCATCAATTCTTCTATGATCTTCCTTATTCACTGTCCAGCTTTCACATACATATGAGGTTATTGAAAATACCATGGCTTGGGTCAGGCGCACATGTCCTCAAGCAGACATCTTTGCTCTTCAACGCTTTAAAAAGTTCCTGTGCAGTAGATTTGCCTAATGCAATATGTCGTTTGATCTCTTGACTGCTGCTTCCATGAGTGTTGATAGTTGATCCAAGAAGAATTTTATTTCCCTGGTACTTGACTTTGGACTCATTCACATGCAACCCTCAGACACCAGCCCAAATTCAAATGACTTCTGGCTTTCTACTTCACTTAGTATTTGCTAGGTCAGGTATGTAGTCACATCAGTTTCACTTGGTCCCATTTCTGTCCCCTCTAGTCATAGGCATGTTCTGAGTGCAGAAGAAAACCTTCTAAGGGAAAGGAAGATTTATTTAATGCGAATAGAGTTGACAATGTCATTCATCCTGCCCAGGGTATTAGTTTTCGCTTATTTTCCCCAAGTTAATTCTCTATCCTTTTTCTACTGTAGTTTCTATTACAAGAAGCTGACTCATGTTAACTACATTTCCAAAGTTCTCTTGATAATTAGTTGCATTTAGCCAATGGAAGGCATTGGCACGAGACTGGAAGACTGAAGGAAGGGGGTGTCCAGAGAATTTTTCTTAGTTTTTCCTCTGCTTTGAGCTTCATTTCCGGAAAGGACTTTGTCTCCTCCATAGGTCCAGTTCCCTTAAGACAATACTATTCTGAGTCCAGCTTTTATTAGCAACCCCTGACATAGATCGATTCTAATGGGTAGCTCTAGCCCTTAAGCTGTGATAGCTCTATCTTCTTCCTATGTATCTCTATTCTTAGGAATGATAACAGTTTCTGGCTATTTCTAAATCTCTGAATTACTTCACAATCCCCTCTTTGAATTTTCAGTACCTTCATTATCTTTTTAAGAGTTCCCCATATCAAATTCTCTTGATAAATACCAGAAAGGAAGTTTAACTAGAGTAGGGAAAGAAAAAGTAAAGGTGGAGCGAAAAGATGAATGACATTGGAGGAAAACATGAAATTGTTAATTTTGCCTCAGGTTTGATGCAGATGCAGCCTGGTGGGCAAAAAGCTGGATTGGGTAGTTGGTGCGGGGAGAGGGAGCAATTGAAGGCATTGCTTTCTATAGGATGTTCAGCACTTGTAACTCCTGTGGAGACCAGACCTACCCTGACCCAAATTTGCCAAGAGGGGTTAGTCTGGGTCGCCTTCTTTTTATACAAATGATTTGGAAATGCTTTGTTCAGGGACTTTTTTGTTGAGATTGAAATACTGTCATAAAATATCTTCATCACAATAAAAATGCAAAGTACTAAGTTGTCGTTCTGCACCACATCACAGAGGACTGTGGAGACATTATTCAAATGTGTTCAGGGCAATTGCTGCACATGCACTTGTAGGCTGACGTGGACTTAAAAATAGCACATTCCATTAAAAGAAGAAAAAAAAGAATCTTTGTAACAAATAAGTGACTGTTCTCTTTGTCCTTTTTTTATACAGACGCCAGCCCCCCTCTCCAGATTCTTTGCAGAGTTGCTGTTTTCCAGGATATGGCAGGGGCAAGCAGTATATATGATGCAGGGACAGTTGTTGTTATTAAATGCTTCCATCCAGTCAGTTCCGACCCATAGCGACCCTGTGTAGGATTTCCTAGGACAGTAGGAAGATAGAAAATTATGGGCAGGAAAAGTGTAGGCCCACCTTTCTCTCCTGTTGCCCACTGTCTCTCTATCTGCCAATCCATATCTAAAGAAAATTTCCACAGAAGCGCTGCAGTAGATAGTAATAGAAGAGAACAAGTTGTCAATCATTTAGAATTGTTTTTCTAACTTACCAATTAATATTGGTGGTGGTGGTTATGTGCCATAGAATCTGTTCTGACTCATAGTGACCCTGCATGGGGTTTCCGAGGCGGGAGCAGAAAGCCTTACCTTTCTCCTGCGGAACTGCTGGTAGTTTCAAATTGCTGGCCATGAGATTAGCAGCCTGATTTGTAACCACTACACTACCCGAGTTCTTTACCAATTAATATTACAAATGGTGAAACTCAAAACTCAGAAGAACTAAATGGTGTGTCCAAGGTCACTCAGCTAGTAAGAACAGAATAAAACCCACACTCATATTTAAAATACTACTGAGTTAAAAAAAAAAAAAAAAAAAAAAAAAAGGCCATGTCTAATAACTTGAGTTTAAATTTTTTATTGCCAATCAAAAATAAATAAATAAATAAATAATAGGAAGATTCCACCCGGAGGCTGATGGGGAGAGTGCTCAGAACAACATTGAGAAATCCTGGTGCAGGTTTTTCCTGGCTAGTTTCTGCATGAAGGATTTGGGGCAAATTATACAACTTCTCTGAGATTCATTTTCTTCATCAACAAATAGGGAATAAAGATCCCAATCATAACTACTTCATAAGGTGTTATGCTGCTAAATGAAACAACATATAAAATGTACAGAAAAGGTGACATGTTTGCAGATGTTAGAACACAGTGCAGGTCAGAAAACCTTTTCAGAAGGACCACGTAGAAAATAATTTAGGTTTGCAGACCTATATGCAGTCTTTATTGCAGTAATTTAACCCAGCTATTTAAAAAAGCAGCCAATGACAAAACCTAAATGCATGAGGGTGGCTAAGTTGCAATGAGACTTTATTTACAAAAGCAGGCCATAGGTTGCAAATGCTTCAGATAAAGTACTCCCACTTTGTTAAGTACAACTTCATTGGAAAATTCTCCGTCTCCTCCACCATATCCTTTCCCTGGGCACAAGCTTGATGACTCAGCCCGAACCTTATTTTTGGAGCACTAGCTTTTATAAAGCAAAACAGCTCACTAGAGGAGTTTAAGACACATAGTCATCTGCACCGGGGGGTGGGGGAGGGTGGGGGAGAAAGCTAAAAGCACATTTATAGCCACAATCTCAGTCATCTTTCTTTCAGAATATGTCTATTTCTACATTTAGACACATAGCTACATATAAAAAATGATATAGAAAGAGGAATGTGGTTATGCATAGAAGCATATATCAGTGAATTTCATTGAGACACTAATGTGAGACTAGATATAAGCATAAACAACACTTGGTATTTACATTCCAATTTTAACTTTTAAACACATTCCCATACATTTTCTGAGGGAGTTTTGGCAGGTTTGAGAGGAAACAGACCCTTAGCGAATGTCAGAATCTGGCTGGTTGCAGCTCTTGGGCTCAAACAAGCTCAGGTGCTCTATCTTTGGAGCCAGCTAAGTGCTCTCCCTTTAGCCTGAGTGAAGACACGGTCTTGAGAATTGGCCTTGACTACAGAAAACTCTGTCAGGCATCAGCCTCCTTCTTATCAACTCCATGATAGCATATCACAGAGTCAGCTTTCTTTGAGAAACTTACCTTTATCTACTCTTGATTAAAATGATATCTGCTTACTAAAAATGAAGAATATTTTAAATGCTTTGGGGGAATTGATCCTCCTAATAGAACTGGAGAGGCAACAATTACTTTAAAACAAAGATAAGAATGTAAGGAAACTAGATTCATGGGCACATACCAATCAAAATGGAAATAACAAGACCATTCAAGTTTTGTGCAGAATTCAACCAGTGTCACTGAACAATTTGTGTAGGGATTGTTGAATGGGAGCCTAAACTGCCAAGCAAATCTTTATCAAAAACACAATAAAATATTTTAAAAAAAGAACTGGAGATTTGGATAGGGCTAGATTGATAATTTTATGAATCCTTGGGCCTTGAATAGGTAAATCGTATGTAGGTGATCTGGGAATAGAAATGAACCTCTGGCTAATAGCACAAGTTAGCTTTGCCTGGAATTTCTACTCAGATCTATGTGATAATCATTAACCTTGAGACAGAAGAACTGTCTTCTTCAACTGACTTTACAAGAAGAAAGGAAGGCATTTTATTTTAGAAGAAAAGATGGAGAAGGTTCACAGTACAGCAATGGTGTTGGTTGTGCTGCCCAGCTGATTCTAATAGTGACCTGATTCTGAGTAGAGGGTTTCCTAGGATACACATATTTACGGTAGCAGAAAACCTCATCTTTCTCCCGTGGAGCTACTGGTGTATTTGAATTACTGAACAACCCAATGCATAACCCACTACTGTACTAGAGCTCCTCTCACAGGACAGTTGTAGTTATTGTTTTGTTGTGAAGTGCTGGCAAATTGGTTCTGACCCATAGTGACCCTGTATAGGGTTTCTGAGGAGCAGCTGGTGAGCCTGAACCACCGACCTTGCAGTTCAAATGGCTTTGCAGTCTGGCACCTTAACCTATTGTTAAGTGTTGTAAAATTGGCTCTAACTCATAGCAACCCTGTATAGGGTTTCCAAAGAGCAGCTGGTGGGCTTGAACTGCTGACCTTGTGGTTCAAAGTCCAGTGCTGATCCTACAGCTGCACAACATGAGTCCCCACAGGACAGTAGCTCCAACTAAATCAAGTAGATGATGACTATATCTCAGGCAAGTAAACTGAAGGAATCCTTAGGTAGTCCAAATGGTGAATGCACAAGGCTGCTAACAGAAAAAAAGTTGGCAGGGAGAAACCACCAAAAGGCACCTCAGAAGAAAAGCCTGGCAATCTTCTGAGAAATCAACCACTAAACACTCTACAGAGCAGACAGTTCTACTCTGACACATATGGGGTCAACATGAGTCAGAACTGAGGTTTAATTAAATAGGAAGGAAGGATGTGGGAGGTTTATGTAGATTGTAATTGTATTGCTGGGCCATAAAACCTGTTGCTGTTTGGTATCATTGAGTCAGTTTTGTCTCATAGCACCAATTTTGACTCATGTGATAGAGAAGAAGTACTCCATAGGGATTCATGATCATCATGTTTATGGAAGCAGATGTCTGAATCTTTTCCCTAGAGTGTTGCTGGGTGGATTTGCATGACCAACCTTTGGGTTATCAGCTAAGCTCTCTACTGTTTGCTTTGCTATGTCTTCTTGCACATAACCTGCTATGAAGAAAATGTATCGCCTGTAAGAAAACTGTATTTCAAATCCAGGAGTTCATAGGGGGGAAAAATTCCTCTTGATGGTGAGAGAGGGTTCAAATAAAAGGTAGATTAGAAATTGGAAATGATTTGGAAAAGACTAACACAAGGTCCACTTTAATTAACAGTATCCACACACATTTATATCAAGCTGCAATCTGAAAACTTTGTTTCTGATTTATCTAACCCAGTATGAGCTGCAATCCAAGCTCAGAAACATGAAGGAGGCATGACAGACTATGTCTAATTTATATTAACCTGTACTCAATAAGTATTTTTTGGAATAAATTGAATTGGAATAAAAATGTGTCAAGAACTCCTTATATTTAAAATGTCTCATGACTACAATCCTTTCAATATTTACTCCTTTATTTTAAACTTATGCTCTATTTATAGGTTATCCTTGCTTAGAAAAGCAAGGATTTCCTGATTTAGAAAGCTGATGACATACTTCCTTACAGACATGGTGTAATAGATTCCATTCTTAAAGAACATTAATGTTCAGGAACACATGGATTAAATATAGACTGTCCTAATTTGTGCAGGCAAGCTAAACATCCTGTTTAGTATTGTTCTCCTGAAAATATGTTCTAAACAACTGATTTATAAATGACTGCTGTCTCGGAGATTCATATTAAGTTTGGGACTGCTGGTCAGTCTATATTCAGAGGTCTGTGTGTATTTGTATGTTTTGATGCCACCCAAATTTCCTTCCTCACACAGAATGAATACTCACTCTTTCTGAAGCCTGATCTTAAAAGTCATTGTTTTTGTTTTAAAAAAAAGCATTCATGAATATATTCACTTCTTTCCAACCCCCATCAAATATGAAATTGTTTGCCAGAAATAAATGCTTCCAGCAGCACCTTTTACTCTCAACCCATTATCCTCCCTGAAGAAATCTGCAGTGTCACCCAGGGGCTTTGTCTCTATTGTGTGGAGTAAATAGAATCACTGAAGCTATATTTCTCCTCTATTTTAAATAGCAGCAAAAAGAATGGGGAGGAAAAGGGCCCAGCAGTTATTTCCTGATTACAGTCACAGTCAGCTAGATGGAAACCTTACCAGTCAAGCAAGTAAAGGACCCCAGTATGCATTTACATGAAACTCCCCTCACAACTCCTCCAGGTCAGCTCAGGCAACACTTGATCAGTTCTAAGGGCAGAAATACCATGCTGAATTGAAGGTCTGACAAGCAGGCTGTACTTACTCCTTCCCCAAATGGTGAATCTCTGTTTCTGGGGTTAAGAGAAAGAAACAGAGACTGTTTTAAAAATGCATATTAAAAATAAACTTAATCTTTGAAAATGAGAATTTAAAAAGAAAGGGAAAAAAAAAAAAGAAATCTGGCTTCTTTCTTCTAATTACAAGTCCCACAGTGAGATAGATGCCAGGAATGAAAGCCTTCATCTTGCCAGATGCTTTGGACTTATTGCTTTTGCCATCTCTTACTGAAATCTTGGTGTAGATCTATAGGATAAGCACTGGACTTCCAACTGTAAATTCAGCGGCTCAAACCCATCTCCTCCTTTGAAACCCTAAACGGCATTTGCATTGTTATGAGTTAGAACTAACTCCACAGCACTTAACAACAACTTCAATCTTAGAACAAATCAGGGTTCCTTGTTGCTGGAGGCTACTGGGGTTAATTGTTTTTCCAGAAAGGACCCCATAGAATACTAGAATATATAAACATTAGAGAATTCAGAAGGCTTCAGTTTATTTAAATACTTAAAAAGCAAAAACAAAATCTAATGTGATTTGGAAAGGTATCAGTTGTGACACAGACAAAGGGAACTTAGTGGACCTGTCTCTGAGGCAAAATGAAGTAGAGACTTAGAGATGATTTGCTGAGAGGAAATGATTCCTTTGTTTGGGAGGCCATGGGTAGAAAGAAAGGCTGAACTGCAGATCATGATTGCCCATGTAGTTCACAATATCTGTGGTGTAATAGAAAGTATATGGAACTTAAAGTAAAAAAAAAAAAAAAAACCCTGTATGTGAATCCCAGCTGTACCGCTAATACATAATAGTTGCATAGCCTTGGAATGGCATTCATACCGTTTGAAGCTCAATTTCTTCTTCTGTATAGGCATTAGAAACAACAAGTGTTCTATTTAACATCTAAGTGTCTTCTCATAAACAAGTGAGAAATGTTTTGAAAACATTGTGAAAACTGGAAAGTGCAATGCAAATAAAAAGGTGGTATAAATTTTAACACTATTTATAAGGGCTTTAGACAAGCCAGGTGTTAATAAGGCATTGATTTTGGGTCTTTAGAAAATGGATTCTGACTAAGATTGTTATTAAGACTTGGCTAACATATAAGTAGTTGCTTTAGCTCTAGTCCTGTTCATTAGTTACATTCCATAGCATTGCTATGTGGATACTTAGCATATAAATTGACAAATGAACCATTGTTCTAATTTAATTAGATCTGGAACAATATTTTTAGCACATAATGACTTTTTAATTTGTAAACTTACTTTTGGACTTTTTGCATTGGAATGGGTGAATAATAATAATCCTTCATAGTTATATAGCATTTCATCATTTACCAAATAACTTTCACACATCATGACTCAGTTTATTCTCACAACAGTTTTATTAAGTCTGTAGAGCACACATTGTTATATCTATTTCACTGATAATAAACCTAAGGCTTCATGTGACTTTCCCAACACCAAGCAGTATGTGATCAAGACCAGGACTAGGACCCACTACATAGCATTTTCTACTCCTTGTCCCAACACCCTATTACTATTACCTCAGTCTTGCCACATACCTAAAAGCCTTTTAGGCTACTCCTGGCCAGCACTCTAAGTGGAGGATTTGTGAATTCATGAATTTGCTGAATCACTAGCACTCACATAATGGTAATGCCATTCTTTCCTTGATAAAGAGGAAAAACTGAGAGCTTGGCAGTCAGACAGTCTGGATTCTCGTTTCATTTGGACAGTCTCAGATAAGGCATTTAGTCCATTGTTGTTGTTGTTTAGTGCCAAGGAGTTCATCCTCATTTGTAAAATAATGGGGAATGAGGAGTTCAGATTAGGTATATATATGTTTGTCTCTGAAAACTATGGACTACTTCTTCTAATCACGGGATCACCATGAGCCAGAATGAATTGAATGCTAACTGGTTTATTTTGCTTTAATTCATAATCATTGTTTTTAGATACATCCTTTATAAATAACCATGTGATGGGCTGAAGTCTAGACATAAAAATGATGTTTCCCACCCCCTCATTATTCCTAGAACTTAACCTTTATTCTGTTAGGAATATGTATCGGCTCTGAGGACAGACAAGACAACAAATCCAGGGTACATTTCTGCATTCTTTGAATTTTCATAAGTAGGCTCTGAAATCCATTATGGGCACAATACATTTGAAAGTCTAGGAATTTGAATGAAATATCCAGAATTATTGAGAGGCAGTTTTTTTCTTCTGTTTTTAGATCTAAAAATTTGTCGCTGATTATGAGGACTAAAACAATTATTGAATCACACCCTAAAGTTTATAAGAAAAAGGAGAATTGGAGACAAATGTATTAAGGTATAAAAGTGATTTTCTTAGAATTGATAAGGATGCCATAGATTGGGCAAGGGAGAGACAAGAATTGAGCCAAATGGGCAAGGGAACTAACTGTCCCCGGAGGTCACTGGTGTGAGATTGCTGAGTACAACAACCGAGTGGTGGTGGTGATATGGTATTAGTAGCTTCACAGATGTTGCTCTGAGTAGAAACAGAGTTGTTGATGTAGAGTGGAGCTGTAGAATAAGCACTGGACTTCTAACCAGCAGGTTAATGTAAAGTAGAAACAGTAGCCTAATGTTACTGTCTGGACCTAACAAAAGCAGCAAACATTGCAGCATTCCTCCTGCCACTATTGTCTCCTTTAAATCAAATAGTTTAGCTTAAGTAGGAAAGAATGTCTGCCTTGAGCTTTGTGCTCTTCTTAGAACTATCTATATCAGATCAACTGCAAGGTCAGTGGTTCAAGTTTACCAGCTGCTCCTTGGAAACCCTATACAGGGTCACTCTGGGTCGGAATTGACTCGACGACACTTAACAACAACAACATAGCAGATCCAATTAGCCATAGCAACTCAAAAGGTTGGATAGGAAATTTAGGGGCCAATGAGTTTGTTACTGTTGTTGTTTGTTGTTAAGTGCCATCAAGTGAAAACTGACTGATAGTGATCCTATGCACAACAGAAGGAAATACTACCTGGTCCTGCATCCGCCTCACAATTGTTGCTAAACTTGAACTCATTGCTGCTGTCATGGTGCCGATCCCATTCATTGGTGGTCTTCCTCTTTTTCTCCAACACTCCACTTTACCAAACATGACATTCTTCTTCAGTGACTGGTCCCTACTGTTAATATGTCTAAAGTACAAGAGACAAAGTCTCACAATCCTTACTCTAAGGATCCTTCTGGCTATACTTCTTCCAAAACAGATTTGTTTGATCTTCTGGAAGTCCATGGTACTTTCCAATATTCTTCACCAACACCACATTTCAAATGCATCGATTCTTTTATGGTCTTTCTTATTGATTATCCAACTTTCATATGCTTATGAGGCAATTGAAAATATCACTGCTTGGGTCCTGCACACCTTTGTCCTCAAACTGACATCTGTGCTCTTGAACACTTTAGAGAAGTTTTTGTTTTTTTTTCTACAGCAGATTTGCTTAGTGTAATACTTTGATTTCTTGACTGTTGTCTTTATGAGCATTGATTGTGGATCCAAGCAAACTAACTTCAATCTCTTCTCCATTTATCATAATGTTAAACCAGTTGTGAAGGTTTTGTTTTCTTTATGTTGCAGTGCAATCCATATCTAAGGATAGAGTCTTTGATCTTCATTAATTAGTTGGAGTCCTCTTCATTTTCAGCAATCAAGGTTGTATCATCTGCACATCACAGGCTGTTAAAGAGTCTTCCTAAAATCCTAATGCCCTGTTCTTCATCATATAATCTAGCTTCTCAGATTATTTGCTCAGCATACAGATAGAATAAATATTATGAAAGGATACAACCCTGGTGCATACCATTTCTGACTGTGAACCAATTGATATCCCCGTCTTCTGTTATAATAACTGTCTCTCGTTTTATGTACAGGTTTCTCATGAGTACAATTAAGTATTTTGGAATACTCATTTTTTACAATGTAATCCATAGTTTGTTATGATCCACACAGTGGAATGCCTCTGTATATTTAGTAAAGCAAAAGTAAACCTCTTTATGGCATTCTGTGCTTTCAGCCAAAATTCATCTCACATCAGCAATGATATCCCTCATTCTACATCCTCTTCTGAATCTGGCTTGAATTTCTGGGAACTCTCTGTCAATATACTGCTGAAACAATTTTCGTATTATCTTAGACAAACTTTTCCTTGCTTGTGATGTTAATGGTATTGTTAGACGATTTCCACTTGGAAATGATCCATTGGGTCACCTTTCTTTGGAATAGGTACATATATAGGTCTCTTCCAATCAGTTGGCTATGTAGCTATCTTCCAAATTTCTTGACATAGATAAGTGCACACTCCAGTGCTGCATCAATTTGTTGAAAAACAAATAAACAACAACAACAATTAAAAAAAAAAAAAAAAGCCAAATATGTCAATGTTGAGTCAGTTCGGACTCATGAAGACACCAGGGACCTGGTAGTGCAAATAATTTGCAGTTGACTGCTGACCAAAAGGTTTGTGGGTCGAACCCACCCAGTAGCAGCATGGAAGGAAAGCTTGGTAATCTGCTTCCCTGATTATTTGCAAGCAAGAATACCATACTGAAGAATTAAAGGAACATCTAAAATTGAGGCCTACATACCTGTGAGCACCAGTGTAATTATTTCCTGTGGGTCTGAGATGGACGATGTTGTAAGACTGAGAAGAGGAGTCATTTCTCACAGTTATGCTGAGAAGACATAGCCACACATGGTGAGAGGACCCCTCTTAAAGACAGACAGATATGGATCTGGTATTGTGAAATTCATAAGGCTATCTTGGTCATGTACCACTCAGGATTTTCTTTGGTAGATTATAGTCACCACCAAAAAGTTTAGGTGAGAAGTAGTTATAGTTCTTTTCATATAAAATTATAATAAAAACAAGTCTTCCCTATATTTGGAGATTTATTTATTTTTTAAAATAGCATATGTTAATAACTAAGCATAAAACAATCCATGCATCCTCTCTTGTAAATTTCTGTCCATCCAACCATAAATATCATCCAACCAAACCAAGCATAAAAAGTTCACTTAAGGTAGAAGAATATTTTAAAGGTAAAATTCTATTATCAGTAGAGTTGATCCTACATATTCAAACTTCTGATCTAATATCTGGACATAGGATCAGACAGATATCACACTTCAAGTGTTATCCCTGTGAGAAAAGGTTACGGAATTGATTAGAAATTCAATCATGGTGTGAGGAATGTCTCTACATTAGTCTAACCATTCCACAAATCATGAGTACCATTAGTTTCACATATGAGAATTAATTTCCAATGTTCATCAAAATAACGCCTTTGAAAGTGATGACAAGTAAAACACTTCTAGTATTATTCATCTGTGTATGAATTTAATTGTTGTTAGGTGCCATTGAGTTACTTTTCATCTTATAGAGATTCATATAGCAGACTAGAACTGCTCAATAGAGTTTTTGAGGTTATAGTCTTCATGGGAGTAGGCCATCTGGGCTTTCTTCTATGAAGTCTATGGGTAGAGTCAAAATGCCAACCTTTTGGTCAGCAACTTAGTACTTTAACTGTTCTGAAATCAGGACTTCTTTCATGCATCAATACAGCATTTGTTGTTAAGTGCTATTGAGTTGATTCAGACTCATAGTCACCCTATATAGGGTTACCAAGGAGCAGCTAATGAGTTTCAACTGCTGACCTTTTGGTTCAAATCAACCTTGAAGTCCAGTGCCTGATCCCACAGCACCCCACCAGTACAACATAGTATTTATGGTGCTGTAGGATAAGCACCAGAAAGATGTTTACCTGTGCTTTATTAACTTCACAAAGGCTTTTGATTGTGTGGATCATGACAAGCTATGGACAACATTGTGAAGTATGAGTATTCCTGAATATTTAAATGTGCTCATGAGGAATTTGTACATGGACCAAGAGACAGTTGTTCAAACAGAATGTGGGAACACTGAATGGTTTAAAATTAAGAACGGTGTGCGAAAGGGGTGTATTCTTTCACTATACTTATTCAACCTATATGCTGATCAAATAATCTGAGAAGCTGGGTTATATGAAGAAAAACGTGGTATCAGGATTGGAAGAACTCTCATTAACAACCTGCAATATGCAGATCATACAGCCTTGCTTGCTGAAAGTGATGAGGACTTAAAATATTTACTGATGAAGATCAAAGAGCACAGCGTTTGGTATGGATTCCATCTCAATGTAAAGAAAACATAAATCCTCACCACTGAACCAATAAACAACATTCTTATCAAGGGAAAAGATTGAGGTTGTCAGGATGTCATTCTTCTTGGATTAACCATCAACACTCATGGAAGCAGCAGTAAAGAAATGAAATGATGTATCGTATTAGGCAAATCTGCTACACAAGACCTTTTTAAAGTGTTGAAGAGCAAAGATGTTAGCTTGAGGATTAAGGTGCACCTGACTCAAGACATGGTATTTTCAATAACCTCATATGCATGTGAAAGCTGGACAGTGAATAAGGAAGACCGTGTAAGAATTGATGCTTTCGAGTTATGGTGTTGGAGGAGAATATTGAAAGTGCCATTGGCTGCCAAAAGAACCAACAGATCTGTGTTGGAAGAAGCACATCCAAAGTGCTCTGTGGAGGCCAGGATGGCCAAATTTCGTCTCTCGTACTTCAGACATATTGTCAGGAAGGACCAGTCACTGTCGAAGGATATCATGTTTGGTAAAGTGGAGGGTCAGAGAAAAAGAGGAAGACCCCCAGCAATATGGATTGGTAGAGTGGCAGCATCAATGGGCTCAAGCATGGCAACAATTGTGAGGGGTTGGCACAGGACCGGGCAGTGTTTCAGTCTGTTGTGCATAGGGTCTCTATGAGTAGGTACCGACTCAGTGGCACATGACAACAACAACAAGGATAAGTACTGAACTTCTAACCACTAGGTTGGCACTTCAACTCCACCAGCCACTCCTTGAAAACCTTATACAGGGTTCCTATGATTAGTAATTGACTCAACAGCATTTAACAACAGCAACAACATAAAGAATTTATGCCTGGCATAAACGTTATGTATGTACTCAGTGTAAATAAAATAGTAGCCACCTCCAGAGCATGTCAGTCTACAATGCTAGGAGTGTGAATTCCAGAAAAAGGCAATTGACTTCCCTAGTAATATGATTTTAACTCACAGAAATGATATGAAATTACTTGGTGGTGGTGGCTGTGTGCCGTGGAGTCGGTTCCGACTCATAGCGACCCTGTATGGGGTTTCCGAAGCTGTAAATCTTCATGGGAGCAGAACGCCTCATCTTTCTCCAGCGGAACAGCTGGTAGTTTCGAACTGCTGACCTTGAGGTTCACAGCCTGATTCGTAACCACTATGCTACCAGAGCTAGGCTAATGTAATTTTAAGAAAGCTATAGAATTCAGGCAGATGTTAACACAAAGTATACTGATGACCAATGATTAGGCGCAATGAGTTGTATCTCAACAGATGCTGGCAGCTGACTTGCAAGATGCATAGAAGTCTCTTGAAAGATGAGCCTGACACAAGGAAGACTGCTCATAAGAGACTAAATCAATTTCTTTGTTCCATAGAGTTAAGAAATTTCCATCCTTTCTCTAGTGCATATACATTTTTCTTAAGCCTGTTCAGACTCTACAGTGATATCAGGTATTACTATAGTGCTTTGCTCAGCACCTTAGGTTACTTTGCATTCAATCTGTCCTAACCTAAAGGTGATACACTCTATCAGCTTTTAATTGCCAATTTACCATCTCCCAAATTTTATTTTATAATCCTTTTTGTGACTTGTAGGTGGGAAGTGACTATTTACTGTCTTTATGCCCTTGAAATATTTTCCCCAAATAAGTCCTCATTGCCCCTTATCTCTATGGTAACTAGCAACCACCACTCCTTCTCCAGTGATAAATTGTTGTTGTTGTGGGCCATGGAGTCAGTTTGGCCTCTTAGCAACTCTGTATAATATTTCCAAGGAGCAGCTAGTGGGTTTGAACCTCTGACCTTGAAGTTCACAGTCCAGTTATTACCCTACAAAGCTACATCAGGACTCTAATGATAGAAGCTGTGTCTAAACCACCCATCTGCTGCCTTTCTGAGCCTCTGCCACATTTTACTTCATGTCCACTTGCATGTGCATCACATCATATTTCTATTTAGAAACCTTCTGCCTACCCTGATTATTTCTGGCTACTTTTCAGTGAGTGTCTCTTTGGCAGTCTAAGGAACTGCTTAACTGCTCTGCCCCTAGCGGGTCTATGCCCTGTAGGGTAAACCAATAATAGGTCAAGTTTGTAAAAATGAGAACTTAAGGGAAGCCTCTGCTATTTAATGGCAAAGGGAAGATAAAGTATAAGGTCTGGAAATCCTGATAATGTATCAGCAGAATGGAGTCTCACATGGCACTGTTAGTGTGTACTGAGTTTTGTATTTTATTTCATTGAGCTGAAATTCACATAAGATGAAATTAATCATTTTAAAGCACACAATTCAGTGGTATGTTGTGCATTTATAGTGTATTGCTACAATGTCTAGTTCCACGACATTTTCTTCACCCCAATAGAAAGCTCTGTACCATGGAAGAGTTGGTCCCTATTATTTACTTCACACAACTACCAATCTGCTTTTCATCTCTATTTCTATATTTATCCCAGATATTTCACGTGAATGAAATTGTCTATGACCTTTTGTATCAGGCTTGTTTCACACAATTTTTTTAAGGTTCACTTATATTATGTACCAATACTATTTTTAAAAATAGTTATGAGATTTATTAAGGAACTTAACAAGTTATAATTCAATATCAGAAATGTTCAGGCCACTGTTTTCCCAGCCAGGATAGTACAGGATAGCATCGCTTCAGCTGTGTCTTTCAGCACAGAAAATATTACAAAACTTTTTTAAGGCTGCTGATAAATGCTCCCAGGCCACAACACTCTACAATCAGTCTCAGCCTGAAAGCGCTGAGCTCTAGTTTCATGGGTCAGCAAACCTAACTAACTCTCCCAGTAAGTGCAGGAGAAAGGGAGGAAGCAAGCCTCCTGTCCAAAGTCACTCAGCTTTATTTACTTCATGGGTTGGGAAGCCCACTGTTCTGTCTTATATTCTGTCCCTGGGTTAAGGAAGTTAAATACAAAGGGATCTTGGGGGCTAAAGGATGCACTCCACTCCTGGATCTTTTTCTTTAAAGATAGAACCCTTCTCCTTGCTTCTGAAATGGCTCATGTTATAAATATTAAAGTTCCATGCTTTTACAATCATAACTAACCCTGTTAACAATCACTCACATCGGAATCATATCATCCATCAGCATCTTCCCTTACCTCCTCTTACCCAGAGCCATCAGAAAAAAAGTTATTTGGTGGGAGTTATGACCAACATTTTTTTTTTTTTTTTTTATGGTTGGAATAATTTTCCATAATATGTATAGGCCACATTAATGCTATGTAGGATGAGCACTGACTGGACTGCTAATCACAAGATTAGTGGTTTAAATCCACTATTAGCTCCATGAGAGAGAGATGAGGCTGTCTGCTCCCAGAAAGATTTAGAACTTGGAATCCCTAGATAGGGTTATTATGAATCAGAGTCAACTAGATGACAGTGTTTTTTTGTTTATTGTATTCATCCGTGATGAACATTTGGGTTGCTTCTACCATTTGACAATTGTGAATAATCCTGCTAATGAACACTTATGAAAAACATTCGAGTCCATATTTTCAATTTTGGAAGCAGAATTGCTAGGTCATAAGGTAATTTTTGGTGTGGCACTGTAAGGTAAGCACTTGACTTCAAGCTCTGTTTGAACCACAGGTCAGCAGTTCAAACCCACCAGCTGCCCCTTGGAAATCCTATACAGGTGGCTGTGAGTCAGAACTGACTCGATGACACTTAGAAACAACAGCAAGATAATTCTAGGAATTCTGGTGTGGTACTGTAGGATAAGCACTTGACTGCTAATCTCATGGTTGGCATTTTAAACTCATCAGAAGTTCCTTGGAAACCTTAAGAGTTGGAACTGATTTCATGGCACTTAACAGAACAACAAGATAATTCTGTGTTTAAAGTTTAAAGGAATCAACAAACTCTTCTCTATAGTGACTATGCCATTTTATATTCTCACCAAATGTATATGAGGGTTCTAATTTATCTACATCCTACCAAAGTTTTTTCTTTCTTTTTTAATTTTACTATAGTCATCTGTCGCTAAGTTGTGGCTAAGTGCCATCTAGTCAGTCCCACTCATAGAGACCCTGCATAGGGTTTCCAAGGAGTGACTGATGAGTTTGAACCACCAAACTTGGATTCTAGTCTAAATGGAATTACTTTTTGAATCATATTTTGGATTATTCATTTTTGGTGTGCAGCAACACAATTGACATTTTATGTGTTGATCTTGTACTCTTCAGCTTTGCAGAATTTATTTATTAGCTCTAGTAATTGCGTGTGTGTGTTTCTTGAGATTCTTTATATAGAGAATCAAGTCATCTGTGTACAGATACTAATAATACCTTTCTGACAACTATGATCCAGAAACTGAGCATGATCCCATGAGAATCCGTCTTCATTATATTCATTTTTCTGAGAATAAAGTAGTAGAGGTGGTGATTCTGATGAGAAGGAGGAAAGTCTGGTTCAGTGGGCATATGTGGCCCAGATGTTGTGGTTAAGTGCTGTTCAGCTGGCTCTGACTCACAGCGACCCTGTATAGGGTTTCCAAGGAGTGGCTGGTGAGTTTGAATCATTGACCTTGAGATTCAAATGGACCTTGCTTTCCAGTGCTTTATCCCAGAGGACTTCTGGGCACAATGAGTTAATGCACTGAACTGCAAAGTCAGTTTGAACTTCAAGGTCAGCCATTCAAGCTCACCAGTCACTCCCTTGAAACCCTATACAGGGTCACTATGTGTCAGAACTAACTAGAAGGCACTTAACAACAACAGTCCCCAATACATATTAAGAATGTTATCAGACATAGAAGCAATGTGTAGCACAATCCCTCCCCACGCCCTCCACTGCCACTCAGGGATAATTTAGACACTTAATTTCTATTTAATTTTATGCCTACTCAAGTTTTATTCTCCCTTTCAGGCTCATTTCATATTTTTTTTCATCCATGATAGTGTACATGAACCTAGCACTCAATGATCTGCCAGCACTTCTCTGGTCTGTTGTTATACTTAATATATCTACCATCAAATCTAGTACATGATTTACATGCATATATGTGCATATTTATTTTTACACAAATTGCTTTCAGATCTTTCAAGTACAGGAATCATGTCTGTGAATTCTTATGTATGACTTACTTTTGTCAGATGTTAGTTGTGCTTTTTGAATAAGAAGTGGTATTGTTTTCTGGTTAAGAGCAAAATCTCGGGAGAGTGTTGAGGTCTTAGTACTTACTAGCTCTGACATCTTATGTTCTTGTTTTTGCATGCTGTCGTGTCAGTTCCAACTCACAGCTACCCTGTATAGGGTTTCCAAGGAGTGGATGGCAGGTTTGAACTGCTAATCTTGTGGGTAACAGTTCAGTGCTTATAAGAGTTACATAATTAAGTCTCTGTTCTCTCACTTCTAAAGTAGGAATAATAACACCACTCAGGGAAGGTCATTATATGGATTGTTGTTGCTGTTATGTGCCATGGAGTCGGTTCCGACTCACAGAGACCCTGTACAGGGTTTCCGAGGCTGTAAATCTTTATCTTTCTCCCTCGGAACAGTTGGTAGTTTCGAACTGCTGACCTTGCGACCTGCAGCCCAATTTGTAACCAGAGATGTCAGCTTGAGGACTAAGGTGCGCCTGACCCAAGCCATGGTATTTTCAGTAACCTCATATGGATGCGAAAGCTGGACAGTGAATAAGGAAGATGGTAGAAGAATTGATGCCTGTGAGTTGTGGTGTTGGAGGAGAATACTGAAAGTGCCATGGACTGCCAAAAGAACCAATAGATCTGTTTTGGAAGTAGTGCAACCAGAGTGCTCCTTGGAGGCCAAGATGGCTAGGCTTCGTCTCTCATACTTTGGACACATTTTCCGCAGAGAACAGTCGCTGGAGAAGGATGTCATGTTGGGTAAGGTGGAGGGTCAGAGAAAAAGAGGAAGACCCTCAACGAGATGGATCAGCCAGGTGACATCATTGATGGTATCAAGTGTGGCGGCGGTAGTGAGGTTGGCCCAGGATCAGACATTGTTTCGTTCTGCTGTGCATGGGGTCGCTATGAGTCGGTTCCGACACGATGGCACCTGACAACAACAACGCTACCAGAGCTCCTTTGGATTATATGGATTATATGGGTTAATATAGGTAAAGTATTTAGAATACTGTTCAATATATTATAAGCATTATATGTCACCTTTAATTACAGATACTTAAAATAAACCATAAATGTAATTATTTCGTACCTAATAAATATTTAGGAGCTCTGGTAGCATAGTGGTTACGAATCGGGCTGCAAACTGCAAGGTCAGCAGTTCAAAACTACCAGCTGTTTGTTCCGCAGGAGAAAGATGAGGCTTTCTTCTCCCGAAAAGATTTACAGCCTCGGGAACCCTGTACATGGTCGCTATGAGATGGAACCGACTCCATGGCACATAACCACCTCCACCAATAAATATTTAATTGAACACCTAACTTCATGCCAACTCTAAGGGAAGGAGGGAGCATCTGAGGATATGAAGGGAAAAGGGGGTGAAGAAAGAAGAAATAATAGGGATATGATTGTGCAGAGCTTTGAAGATCATATTAAGTGTCATGGCCTGTATTCTAGTCGTCTCTGGAAAGTTGAAGTCAAAAAAGTTTGAAACAAGGAATCAAACTAATTTTCTTTAAAAAAAAATTCCCCCAAAACCAGACACAAAAATTATAAGAAAATTATAGATGGATATTCATTATGGATATAGACATAAAGCTTCTCAAAATGGAATCTTGAAGCATGTAAAAATGATTATATACTTTGACTAAATGAGAATCATCCAAATAATCCAAGAATCAGTTAATGTCATAAAGAACAAAATCCAAACAATTCTCTTAAGAGAGCAGAAAAACTATTTGACAAAATCCAATAACCCTTAATAATAAAAATACTACAAAACTAATAATAGAAGTGAAGTCACTCATCCTAATAATGAGTATCATAGCATAGTGATTATGAATCAGGCTGCTAACCTCAAGGTTGAAAGTTTGAAACTACCAGCTGTTCTGCCAGAGAAAGATGAGGCTTTCTGCTCCTGTAAACATTTGCAGCCTCGGAAACCCTGTGCAGGTTCAGTATGAGTCAGAACCAACTCCAGGGTACTTAACAACAAAAACAACAACATGAAATATTCAAGGAGTCCTGGTGGTGCAGAGGATTAAATGTTGGGCTGCTAACCAAAAGTCAGCAGTTTGAATCCACCAGACACTCCAAGGGAGAAAGATGAAGTCGTCTGCTTCCATCAAGATTTGCAGTCTTAGAAACCCCATGAAATTCTGTGGAGCAATTCTACTCTGTCCTATAGGGTTTCTATAAGTCAGAATTGACCTGAAGGTAGTGTGTTTGGTTCTTTTGGTTTGAATGAAATACTCAGAGGTAATATCATACTTAGGGAGTCCTGGTGTGGCGCTGTGGGTTAATGCGCCAGACTGCAAAGCCATTTGAACTGCAAGGTCGGCGGTTCAAACTCACCAGCTGCTCATCGGAAACCCTATACAGGGTCGCTATGGGTTGGAATCGACTTGATGGCACTCAACAACAACAATATCATACTTAAATGTAAAAGGCTGAAAAATGTCCTCCTGAGGTCAAGATAAAGACAAGTATGTGTGCTCTAAACACTTCTATTCAGTGTTATACTTTAGGTTTTCATTCCAGCAAGAAAATGAGGTAAAAGGAATACAGAATGGGAATGAATAAATAAAATTATCTTTATTTGCAGCTGTGACCTTGTATATAGAAGAACCTGAAGAAATCACTAGAGCCCAGTAAGGTTGCAGCACACAAACTCAATTTACAAAAATCACTTGTGTTTCTATATGCTTGCAATGAACGATCCAAAAATAAAATGGAGACAGCATATAAAATAATAAACTACCAAGAAATAAATTAACAAAGAAGTGAAAGACTTGTACATTGAAAAGTACAAAACATTGCTGACAAAAATTAAAGACAATCTAAATAAATGGGATGAGTCCTAGTGTGGCTCTGTCAGATAGGCACTGGACCGCTAACCGTAAGTTTGTGGTTTCAAACCCACCAACAGCTCCTTGGAAACTCTATACAGAGTCATTATGAGTAGGAATTAACTCGATGGCACTTAACAACAACAACAAATACATGAAAATAAATACTCGGTTCATGGATTTGAAGCATATTATTAAGATAGCAATATTTACCCAAAGTGACCTACTGATATAATACAATCACTGTCAAAATTCCAATGACTTTTTTTTTTCTTCAGATATTAGAAATGTATTCTAAAATTCTTATAGGCTTGGAAGAACCTCAAATTGTCAAAACAATATTGAAATGAAAAGCAAACTTGGAAACTTTCATTACACATGCAACAGAATGAAGTTGAACTCTTTCCTAACACTGTGCATAAAAAATAGCATGAAATGGATCATAGGTCTATGTAAGGATGAAAACCATAAAACCATTGCAAATAAATGTAAGACTATGACTTCATGCTCTTAAGTCATATCCTTGAATATGACACAAAAGCACTTGTAAGAAAAGAAAAATAGAGAAATTGAATTTCATCAAAATTGAACATTTCTGTGCTTCAAAACATATTACCAAAAAACTGAAAACTTACAGAATGGAGAAAATAATTATAAATTATTTACTTGAGAAGAGATTTATATAAAGAATTTATAAATAACCAACACAACTCAATGATAAGATAATTCAATTAAAAACATTGACCACTTCTGGGATATCCTCACAATCATTGTTCTGTTTTAGTCCATTCCTGCAACAACTATACCAGTGCATCTTGTTGAGGTTTTCTCTCTTTTTTGCTGACACTCTGCTCTGCCAAGCATGATGTCTTTCTCAAGGAATTGATCCTTCCAATATCATGTTCAAAATACGTGAGATGAAGTCTCATCATTCTTGCTTCTAAGGAGCATTCTGGTTATACTTATTTCAAGACACGTGTTGCTGTTTTTGTAGCCCATGGTATATTCAATATTTTTCATCAACACCATAATTCAAATGCATCAATTCTTCTTCTGTCTTCCCTATTCATTGTCCAGCATTCTCATGCAAATGACATGATTGAAAATACCTTGGCTTGGATCAGACATATCTTAATCCTCAAAGTGACATATTTGTTCTTTAATACTATAAAGAGATCTTTAGCAATAGATTTTCCCAATGCAATAAGTGGTTTGATTTCAATTTTACTACTTCCATGGGTGTTGATTGTGGATCAAAGCAAAATGAAATCCTTAACCATGTGAAACTTATCATGATGTTTCTTATTGATCCAGTTGTGAGGATTTTTTTTTTTTTTATTATTGATGTTCAAACCACACTGGAAGCTGTAGTCTTTGATCTTCATTAGTGATTGCTTCCAGTCCTTTTCACTTTCTGTAAGCAAGATTGGATCAATTGCATATCAAAGTTTGTTAATGAGTCTTCCTCCAAGAACATGAATGCCATGTTCTTCTTCATATAGTCCAGCTTGGTTATTTGCTTGGCATACAGACTAAATAAGTATGGTGAGAGATTACAACCCTTGTATTTAACCAAGACCCACCTGACATCATTACTGATATTCCTCACTCTACATCCTCTTCTAAATCCATGTGACTTTCTGGCAATTCTCTGTTAATGTGTTACTACAACCATTTTTGAATTATCTTTATTTTTACTTGTGTGTGGCATTAATGACACTGTTTACATTTTCTATAGTTTGTTGGATCAGCTTGCATCAGAATGGGAACCATTATGGATCTCTTACAATCTGTTTGTCAGGAAATTTCCTTCCAAGTCTCTTGCTATAGACAAGTGAGAGCTTCTAACATTGCATCCATTTGTTTACACATCTCAACCGGTGTTTCATCAATTCCTGGAGTCTAATTTTTCATCAGTGCTTTCAATGCAGCTTGGACTTCTTCCTTTAATACCATTCATTGTTGAGCATGAAATAGGTGAAACTTGACTTTGGTACAGTGATTCTGTGTATTTCTTCCATCTTCTTGTGTAGACTCCTGTACTGTTCAATATTTTGCCCATAGAATATTTCAACATTACAACTCGAGATTTGAATTTTTCTTCATTTTTAAAAATTTTTTTATTTAAGAAATGCTGAACATGTTCTTCTCTTTTGGTTTTCTAACTTTAAATGTTTTTACAATTCATTATAATACTTTATTTTGTCTTTTCGAGCTGCTCTTTGAAATCTCCTGCTCAGCTCTTTTGCTTCATAATTTCTTCCATTAGCTTTAGGTACTCTGAAGAGCAAGTTTTTCTTCTGACATCCATTTTTTAAATCTTTTCTTTCTTTCTCATCTTTTTAATGATCTGTTGTTTTCTTCATGTATGATATCCTTGATGTCATTCCACAATTCATTTGGTCTTTGGTTATTGTATCAATGCATCAAATCTATTATTACAATGGTCTCTATATTCAGGTGAGATATACGCAAGGTTATATTGTTACTCTTGTAGGCTTGTTTTAATTTTCTTCAGCTTGTCTGTACTTGCATATGAGCAATTGATATTCTGTTTCACAGTCATCCCCTGGTCTTGTCTGACTGATGATATTGAGTTTTTCCATTATTTCTTTCCAGAGATAAAATTGATCTGATTCCTGCATATTCCATATTGGGAGTTCCATGACTATAGTCACAGTTTATTTTGTTAACAAAAAAATATTTCAAATGAGTAGGTTTTTGATTTCCCAGTCACAAAAGGCAATACACTCTATGATGACATTTACATGAAATGTCTAGAATTGGCAAATTCACAAGCTCAGACCTAGGCAACCACAAATCACTTTCTGTCTTGTAGATTTGTCTATTCTGCACAGTTCATAGAAATGGAATCATAGATTACAACAGAGGGTGATTGCTAATGGGTAGTGGTGTCCATTGTTGAAAACAACACAGGGAAGGAAAATACAGGTCAGATTACGTTGGAATATCATCTGATAACTAGACTGCCTTCTCTGAACATACACACTCACTGTTATTGAGTTGATTCCAACTCATAGAGAATGTATAGAGTTTCCAGGCTGTGATCTTTACAGGAGCAGAAAGCTTCGTTTTTCTTCTATAGAGTGTCTGATGGGCTTGAAGTATAAACCTTACAGTTAGCAGTCCACTGCTTACATTGTTGCTGTTGTGTTGTTGTTAAGTGCCATCAAGTCTGTTCTGACTCTTAGTGACTCATAGGGTTTCTCAGGAGTGACTAGTGGGTGTGAACTGTCAACTTTGTGGTTAGCAGTCCAGTGCTTATAGAGCTATTGTTTGGCTGGAAATTGAGCCATGGGTGTGAGTTAAGTTCCAGCCCTGGTGGGTGACTAAGGGTCCTAATCTCAGGGGTCCACCAATTTCTATTCAACCAATAAGCCTGATTTTTTTTTTTTTTTTTTTTATGATTTTGAGTTTTGTTCTGTATTTTTCCTCCCACTTTGTCCAGGAGCTTTAAATGTGATCCCTTCAGGAGCAGTTGGCAGTGGTAGCTGGGAAACACGTCATTTTTCTGATTTAAATGTCACGGAGACGGATGTTCACCTGGGTAATTAGTCCATTGGACTAATTGTTTCCATGCATCTTTGATTTTCATCACTCTTCTTTCCTCTGGATAGGTAGAGACCAATAATTGTACTTTAGATGGCTGCTCATAAGCTTCGAAGGCACTAGTCACTACTCACCAAAGTAGAATAAGTCCAGAGGAGTTAGGGAAAAAAATACAAATGTGATAAGTGATGTTACATTAGGGTATTGCAATGCAGGAGAGACGGAAAAATTATTTGTCTGAATTGTTAAATGTAAAACAGAAAATTTGCTCTGAAAACTTTTGCTCAATTAACAATAAAAAGTTTCTTAAAAAATGTCTGGAGACTTTTGTGGGGAATAGATTGGAGGGGAGAAATAAGAAACTAGAAGAATAATCATAAGAGCCAGTATTCTAAGAGAGAATGAAAAAAACAAAAGCAAAACATAACAGTACTAAATAATACCAATTGAAATTAGCAACATGGAATTCTTTTTTGGTGGCATGATGCTGATGGATAACATGAGCTGTATAGTTTATTTTTAGGAAAAAAAGAAAAGACACACATGTAAACTTTTTTTTTTTTTCCCAGTGAAAGAGAAATGGAAGCAAAAGGATCAACAATTTTATGACTCAATAAAGTTTGGCTGACAATTTAGATGGAGGAGCACCTCATGGTATTAATAATGAGGTTAGGGAATATCCTGCAGGCAGATTTAAAAATTTCCCCCCTAGTTTGCCTTTATTGTTGTTGTTGTTATGTGCCGTGGTGTTGGTTCTGACTCACAGCGACCCTGTACAGGGCTTCTGAGGCTGTAATCTTTACAGGAGCGGAAAACCTCGTCTTCCTCCCGCGGAACCGCTGTTCGTTTCGAACTGCTGACCTCGAGGTTCACAGCGTCGTAAGCACTGCGCTATCAGAGCTCCTTAGTTTGTCTTTATTACACTATGTTAAATAAGCTAAAATTACCTGAGTTTCCATCTAAAATCTACTTTCAAGAGAATGTCAAATGACACAGTGGTTGAAAATTGGACTGCTAACCAAAGGTTGTTAGTTTAAACCTACTAGCCACTCTTTGGGAGACAAATGTGGCAGCCTGCTTCTGTAAAGATTTGCAGCCATGGAAACCCTGTGGGGCAGTTGTATTCTGTCCTGTGGAGTCACTGAGAGTCAAATCCATTCGGCAATTGCTTTTTTAAGTAAGGGGTCACAGAATGCTTCTGCTGAAGTTAGACAACTATATTAATATGTTAAGATGGAGCTCTGGTAGTACTGTAGAGTAACACTGGACTGCTAAACTGTAAAGCCAACAGTTCAAACCCACTACCTGCTCCTGGGGAGAAAAATGAGGCTTTCTTCTCCGATAAAGATTGACAACCACAGAAATTCTATATGAGTCTATGAGTTAGAATCTACTCAATAGCAGTATGTTAAAGAGAGAACAGTCTCAAGTTATCAGATGATATTTCAACCTACTAGGGCCTGTGTTTCCTTTCCCTTTGTTCTTTGTCTTAGATAATTTGTTTCTAACAGTCTATATTTCCTTTTACATAGTGGTTATGAATTCGAAACTACCAACTGTTCCGCCGGAGAAAGATGAGGCTTTCTGCTCGTGTAAGGATTTACAGCCTCAGAAACCCTGTACAAGGTCGCTATGAGTTGGAACCAACTCCACGGCACATAACAACAACAACATTTGGAGTCCTGATGTAATGCTGAGGGTAAATGCGCCACACTGCAAAGCTGTTTGATACTACAAGGTCAGTGGTTCAAGCTCACCAGCTGCTCCTCGGAAACACTATACAGGGTCGCTATGGGTCGACTCGATGGCACCTTCACACACCATATTTCCTTAATCTGCATTCTCTTTTATTTCTAAATATGTATAATAGAGGAATTGGAGTCCTAGCATGGCACCATAAGATAAGCACTTGGCCTCAAGGTCAGTTTGAACTGCAAGGTCGGTGGTTCAAACTCACCAGTTACTCATCAGAAACCTTATACAGGTCACTAAGAGTCAGAACTGACTCAACAGCAACAACAGAGTACAGAAATTAAGATAATTTGTTTTGCATCATTTTTATATGTGATTTATACAATTTTGGTATTTATACCACATTGATTCTGTGCATTGAGATGGAAATAAATATATTTCAGTAGTGGGATCTTGAGAGCAGTAATTGGAACAATCTGAAGAATTTTTTTAGTATTGTGAACTGGTGCTTTCTATTATACAATTTCAGTGACTACAAGAGAAGGGTAAGAACACTAGAATGAATCCTCCAAGGGGATGGGGTGGTGGAAGAATATTATATATTCAAGCTCAAGTTTGACCACCTTTTCTAATACATGGGCCCTATCATTTGTTGATTTATCTATCATAGGATTTTTTTGGGGGGTGGGGGGCAATGGAAGGACAGATGTGGGAGTGTCATAATCCAGAGAACAAACAATCATAAAACTTTGACAAATTTTATTTCTTTGAACTCAGATGTCAAATGGTTGGCTTCTGTATGTCAGCAGACAGTATGGCAGCAATAAGTGTACAATAATAGTTTGTAAGCTATTGGTCACTGTTATCTCCACTCCCTTGAAACTCTTTGGCAATTGTTACTACTGGGAGTGAGATGTTCTGATGAACAAAGAAGCAAATGAATTTATAGATTAAAGAGTATGGGATTCTAAACACAATTTGTGACCATTATAGGTTTATTGTTTTGATAATACTTAAAAGAAGGCTTATAACATTATCTGGCACATTGTTGTTGTTAAGTGCCCTTGAGTCAGTTTCTACACATAGCGACGCTGTATAGATTTTCCAAGGAGAGGCTGGTGAGTTTGAATCGCCAACCTTGTGGTTCAAACTAACGTTTCAATCCAGTGTTTTATCCCACAGTGCCATACCAGGACTCCGAGGACTCCGGATAGTATGTTAAATAAAAGAAGTCTAATAGTCTATAATCCTAAGAGCAAGAGAGGATGTACTTCCTAAAAGGAACGGATGATTTTAACCTGCTCTGGAAGAGATTATGAAGCTTTTGTTCTCTGAGCTAGGTTACCACATAGCCAGGAGTCAGTGTCTTCCTGGACAAGCGATACAGCTTCTCAGGGTGAGTGTAGCAGCAGAGAAAAATGGTTATTAAGCTTTATTTGACATTATCTGGGAAGTTTAAGAGTAGGTGGATAATTTTGCATTCTGGTAGAGGACATAATAAAATGGCGGTTCCACAGACCGCTATGGATTCAGCATGGAATTATAATCTCTTTTCAGTGACTGCACATGATACAGAGAATATTATTTTATGAGTTTCTTAGGAATGGCAGAACTTTCAGTTTCTTTGCTCCCTATGTTGTTGTTGTCAAGTGCTGTCGAGTCAATTCCGACTCATAGCGACCGTGAACAGGGTTTCCTAGGCTGTAAATCTTTACGGGAGCAGAAAGCCTCATCTTTCTCCCCAGGAACAGCTGGTAGTTTCGAACTGCTGACCTTGTGGTTTGCAGCCCGATTTGTAACCACTACACTACCAGAGCTCCTTCTTTTTCCTATGGCAGAACAATAATAGTGACCAGAATGCTTAGAGGTAAAGCTATGAAGTGGTTGTCCCTATAGTTTTGGTAAGAATTTGTTCATAGAGACAAGAGATGTTGTTGTTGTTGCTAAGTGCCGTGGCATTGGTTCTGACCCACAGAGACCCTGAACAGGGTTTCTGAGAAGGAGCTGGTGGGTTTGAACTTCTACCTTGTAGTTTGCTGTCCAGTGCTTAACCTACATCATCACACCAGGGACATGAAATATATCTCCACAATGTTACCGGGTTTTTCTTTCTACATAGGCTTGAGGAGGGAGGTTATATAAGAAGCTGTCCTGTCCCTCCTTTTCTAGTGTGGCTAATGCAGAGTCAGCTGTGCAGAGCACATACCATGTCCTAAGGGGATGCTGTGTGCATCATAAAGAAGACTTTGTGTGAGGAAGCCAAATCCCAAATGAATTTACAAATCTTTCCAATAAACAGAGGCTAATGTGCTATTCTTCCTTGAAGAGTTTAAAACGAAAGAAAAATCTCAAGGGAAAGAAAAATTAGGTCCCCTGGAATATTTCCCTTATAAATGAGAGTGAGAAATAGATTTAAACTTTAATCAAAGAATTTTAACTTTCATTTTTCTTATACTCAGTACTGTAAAACCAGTGCAGGGTAACAAGAAGCAATGGTAACAAGAAGACATAGTCTTGGTCTGGGAAGATAGCTAAAATGCTTATCTAAGAAGAATGTGCTAAAGTAATATTAAATTATGCAATTAGAAAGATGAGAAACTAATATCCTTAATTTGAAGACTACACATTTTATTCACCCCCCACTGACAACAGACCCTTTTTTGCTGAACTCATCTGTCTGTTGTTCTTGAGCCATGAAATTATTTGTCATTTCTGTCTAGTGAACTGTTAATGGAGAGCACTAAAATTCAATTTAAAAGTAGGAGTCACTACATAATGCTACTGCTGATGATAAATCATGAGACTTAAAGGAATGTCCATATTTTACCTTTTTTAAAATAAATAAGGTATCCAAAAATAATAGCCTCTACAAATTGCTAATACAAAAGACACCAAATATATTTTTGAGAAATACTTGTTTATGAGAGTTTTTCAGTAATTTGTGTACAAAATAAGCTAAAAATTATTGTTTGTGGATTGAAATGTGTCACCATAAAAATATATATTGAATTTCTAACTTATATTCCCACTTACAGTCCCACTTGGGAATAAGGTCTTCTTTGTTATGTTAGTGAGGCCATATCAATCCAAGGTGTGTCACTTTCTAAATATAAAAAGAGTAGATTAGACACTGATCATTAGCAAGCAGGAATGAAGAAAAGATAGATGCCACATGGAGATATCTGAGGAAGATATGAAGAATGCAAGAGTATATTCAACCTTGGAACAACAGGGTTCTGTGATACAGGGATCTAGGCACAGTCTGAAAATGGGAAATAATATTAAGATGCTTGACTATCTTATGAATATTAGTTTCCCTTGCCTGCTATTGTAAAATAGACACTTGAGTGCGATAGAAAGGAATATCAGAAAATATGATTATAGAAAGCTTGTAACCCAATCTTCAGTCTATAACTGATTGGAATACCTAAAAGGGGTTCTAGAACTTTCCCAGTGAAATAGACTTCTTGTGGAGCCTTTGTAGTGTAGAGGAACTTAGGTGGAATCCTGAGACCCATCCAGATCCTTCTGAGGAGGGACATTCTCACTGGAAAGGATAAGCAGACCAGCCTGAAGCAGCTAGAAGAATAGAAGATATTTCTTGAGAGAAAGATGACCAATCCAAAACAAAAATGACAGTATGACTGGCTATTACAAGAACAAGCAAGTTGTTTGCTAGGGAGCCATCAAGGCAAGAAATCAAGTTCCTTCAGGACAAACCCCTCCACCCTCCAAGACTGAAACTCAAAGGGAACATGTGAGCAGGCATGTAACCTTGCTGTAAACCACATTGGTCTACTGGTGAGTGGAAGAGGGGGACAGGAAACAATGAAGATATGGGCTGAATTCAGCCACGTTCCACAAACTCCTATTAACCCTGGAGATGAAAGAGAGAAGAGGAAGGGCTAGTTGGTCCAAAGTGTAGTGAAAACTGGGGATTCCTGAGCCCATGGACAAGGAAATAGCCATGGAGAGCTAGAGCTGAGAGTGAAGCATCCAGGTGATACAAAGTGAGGGGAGACATACCATAATGCTCAAACTTGCAGATAGTAGCCATTTGATCTAGCCTTTATGGCTTGATGATCAGAACTTAACTAGAGAAATATTTTTTTAAAAAAACAAACTTTTTTTTATAACTAAAGCAAGTGTAAATTGCTACAATTTGATGACCTCGACCTATACCTATGGATGTGATAACTCAAAATACCAACTGAGAAAGAAGGAGTCTTCACATCAAGGATCAATCATATCCCCTCTGTATACAGGATAGATAGGGATGGGCAAGTTAGACGTTGGCTACCTAAAATGAAGGGGTGATGAAGGCATGAAGTGACTGGCTTACAAGTTTTCAAGAGAGAGTATAGTTTAAGAGTGTGCAGGGCAAGGTAGAATCCCCACTGAATAGTTTTTATCTTGTCTAGATGGGTCTGGTGAAAAGAGATGGGGATGAGATTCTTATGATTCAATACTGAGAAGTTATTATCATGACTAATTGTGACTGCTACAACTGTTAAGGTACAAGTTTTGTAACAAAAATGGGGGAGTAGTTAATCTTATAGTCCAGAAACAGAGGGCCCTAAGATCATCAAGGGAGACAAGCACAAGTGGAATACAAAACCCTATCCAGAGAAGCAGTGACACCAGAGATGGATGCAGAGGTGAGGACATAGAGAGAGCAGCTGAGAAATCTAAACTCATGGAAATAGAAAGGTTGTGTGCTGGCAGCCAGGAGGCAGGCTTGCAGAATGTTTCTTTTGGTTATTATATATTCCTGATTTTTTTGTGTGTGTACATCACCCTCCCCAAACAAACAAACAAACAATGGGAATAAAAGCAAATAATGTTAAATGATGGTGCACGGAGGGGATTGTAACCACTGCAATGAAATAATGAATGTAAAACTGATGTTCTCCCATGTAAATTATCACTCAATTCACAATAAAAACTAAACAGTGGCATCATTTAAGTACACATTGTTCTTGTTGTTAAAACCCACCATTGGCTCTGTGGGAGAAATATGTGGTGATCTTCTGTAAATATTTTAACCTAAAACGTCTATGGGACAGCCCATCTTCAGATTATAACTCATTGGAATACCTAAAAGGGGTTGTAGCCCTTGCCCAATGAAACAGGCTTCTTGTGGAGCCTTTGTAATGTAGAGGATCTTATGTGGAATCCTGAGCCCCATCCAGAGCCTTCTGAGACAGAATAACCCCAATTGAAAGGATGAGCAGATCAGCCTAGAACAGATAGAGTAATAGAAGATACTTCTTGAAAGAAAGAGCAACAGGAAAAATCCAAAACAAAAATGGCAGTCTGATTGGCTACTACAAGAACAAGGAAGATGTTATCTGGGGAGCCATCAAGGTAAACAACCAAGTCTCTTCAGGACAATTCCCCCCTTCCCCCAATACTGAAACTCAAAGGGAACACATGAGCAGGCATGTGAGCTTGCTAGTGACCACGCTGTTCTACTGGTGAGTGGAAGAGGGGGAAAGGCAGCAATGAAGATATGGGTTGAGTTTGACCATGTTCTATATACTCCTGTCGACCTGAAGATGAGAGAGAGAGAAGAGGAATAGATGGTTGATCTGAAATGTGGTGAGATCTGGGTATTCCAGAGCCATGGACAAGGAATGGCCACAGAGAACTAGAGCAGAGAGTAAAGCATCCAGCTGATATGAAGTGAGGGGAGATGCACAAGAATGCCCAAACATGTAGCTAGTACCCATTTGACCTATATTCGATGGCCTGATGATCAGAATTCGACCAGAGGAAGATAAAAACAAAAAAACAAAAAAAAATTTTGATAAAGGAAACAAGTGTAAATTGCTACAATTTGATGATTTTAACTGTTGCATAAGACCTTTTCAAAGTGTTGAAGAGCAAAGATGTCAGCTTGAGGACTAAGGTGCGCCTATATGCATGCAAAAGCTAGACAGTGAATAAGGAAGACCATAGAAGAAGTAACACTTTTAAGTTATAGTGTTGGAGGAAAACATTGAAAGTGCCATGGACTGCCAAAAGAACAAGCAGATCTGCATTGGAAGAAGTGCAGCCAGAATGCTCTTTGGAGGCCTGGAGGGACAAACTTCATCTCTCATGCTTCGGACATATTGTCAGGAAGGACCAATCACTGGAGACGGATATCATGTTTAGTAAATTGGAGGGCCAGAGAAAAAGAGGAAGACCCCCAGTGAGATGGATTGGCAATATGGCTGCATCAATGGGCTCAAGTGTGGCAGCAATTGTGAGGTTAGCCCAGAACTGGGCAGTGTTTCATTCTGTTGTGCAGAGGCCACTATGAATTGGTCCCAACTCGATGACACCTAACAACAACTTTACTTATGGATGTAGTAGCTCAAAATACCAACTTAGTGGGAAGGAATTTTCACATCAAGGATCAATTCTTTCCCCTCTGTATACAGGGTTGATAGGGACAGGCAACTTAGACAATGACTTCCTAAAATGGCGGGGAGGGTCTATAAAGGCATGAAGTGACTGGCTTACATGTTTTCAAGAGGGAACTTAGTTTCAGAGTTTGTGAGGGAAGGTAGAATCCCTGCTGAATAGTTTTCATCTTGTCTAGATGGGTCTGGTGAAAGGAGTTGGGGATACAATTTTTATGATTCAATAGTGAATAATCATTATCATGACTAATTGTGACTGTCACAACTGTAAAGGTAGAAGTTTTGTAACCAAAAGGGGGGAGTAGTTAATCTTATAGTCCAGGGACAGAGGACCCTAGGATCATCAAGGGAGAATAGAATGAGCAGAATGTGGGACCCTCGCCAGAGAAGCAGCCATACCAGAGGTGGAGGCAGAGATAAGGACATGGAGATGGGCAGCTGAGGACTCTAGACTCATGGAAAGAGAAAGGCTGTGGCAGCCATAAGGCAGGCTGGCAGAATGTGCCTTTTGGTTGCTTTAAATGATTATATATTCCTGAGTGTTTCTGTGTACATCCAAAAAAAGAAAAAGGGAATAGAAGTAAATACTGTTGAATAATGATGTACGGAGGAGATTGTAATTATTGCAATGAAACGGTAAGTGTAAAACCAATGTTCTCCCATGTAAACTATCACTCAACTCACAATAAAAACTTAAATAATAATAATAAAAAAAGAAGAATACAAGATAAACTGAGCCAAAGATTTCTCCCCTTGAGAAGATAAATAGAGAGAGCTTTCCCCAAGAACCAGTGCCCTGCATTTGGACTCCTAGCCTGTGAAAAAATGCATCTGTTCTTTAAACCCACTCAGTTGTCGTACTTATGTTACAGCACAATTAAGAAAGTGAGACAATGCTATTGTATAATTTAAAAGATACATGTTTTAATTCTCTACTGCTATTATAAAAGAGGAGTCCTGGCATGGCATTGTAGGATAAGCCCTGAATTGCAAGTTCAGTGATTAAAATTCAGCGCTACTTCTCAGAAACCCTATTCAGTGTATCGAGTTGGAACTGACTTGAAAGCACTTAGCAACAACAATAACAATTATAAAATAAATACTCCACACGGATAGCTTTAATAAATAGATATTTTTTCTTACTCAGTTTAGGAGGCTAGAAGTCCAAACTCAGGGAGCTAGTTCTAGGGAGAGGCTTTCTCTTTCTGTCAGTTCTGTCTCCTTTCCTCCCTTGGATATTTCCATGTATCTTGGCATCAATCTTCCTTTTGGTCTAGTAGAGTCTCATTGCAGGGACTCAGGATCCAAAGAATGAACTCTGCTACTGACTTCTCTTTCTTGGGCATAATCAGGAGTTTCCTTCTCTGCCTGTCTTTATATCTTGTTATATCTCAAAAGAGATTGATTAAAGAATGCAACTTAATCCTGTGATTTCATCCTGCTTTATTAATCTAGTGGTGGGGGTTGTGTGCCATGGAATTGGTTCCAACTCATAGTGACCCTGCATAGGGTTTCAGAGACTATAATCCAAAAGGAAATGGTCAGTGTTCAACCATTTCAAGAGGTATCGTATAATCAAGAGCCAATGATACTCAAGGAGGAAATCCAAGGTGCATTGAAGGAATTGGCAAAGAACAAGGCACCAGGAATTGATGGAATAAAAATTGAAATACTTCAAGAAAGTGAGGTGGCACAGGAGGCACTCACTCATCTCTGCCAAGGAATTTAGAAGACAACTATCTGGCCAACTGATTGGAAGAGATCCATATTTGTGCCCATTCCAAAGAGAGGTAACCCAATGGAATGCAGAAATCACTGGACAATCTCTTTGATATCTCAAGCGAGTAAAGTTTTGCTAAAGGTAATACAGAAACAGGTACAATCATACATTGACAGAGAACTTCCAGAGGTTCAAGCTGGATTCAGAAGAGGCCATTGAATGAGAGATATCATTGCTGATGTCTGATGGATCTTGGCTGAAAGCAGAGAATATCAGAAAGAGGTTTACCTGTGCTTTTATTGACTACGCAAAGGCTTTCGATTGTGTGGATCATGACAAGCTATGGACAACATTGCGAAGTATGAGTGTTCCAGAACACTTAATTGTACTTCTGAGGAATCTGTACCTGGACCAAGAAGTATTTGTTCGAACAGAACATGGGGACACTGAATGGTTTAAAATTAAGAAAGGTGTGTGACAAGGTTGTATTCTTACACCATACTTATTCAACCTATATGCTGTGCAAATAATAGGAGAAGCTGGGTTCTATGAAGAAAAATGTGGCATCAGGATTAGAGGAAGTCTCCTTAACAACCTGCGATAAGCAGATGATTCAGCCTTGCTTGCCAAAAGTGAAGAGGACTTGAAACATTTACTGATGAAGATTAAATAGCACAGCCTTTAATATGGATTACATCTCAATGTCAAGAAAACAAAAATCCTCACCACTGGATCAATAAACAACATTCTTATCAACAGAGAAATGATGGAAGTTGTCAAGGACTTCATTCTTCTTGGATCAATTATCAACACTCATGGAAGCAGCAGTCAAGAGATCAGACGACGTATTGCATTGGGTAAATCTGCTGCACAGGAACTTTTTAAAGTGCTGAAGAGCAAAGATGTCAGCTTGAGGACTAGTGCGCCTGACCCAAGCCATGGTATTTTCAATAACCTCATATAGATGTGAAAGCTGAACAGTGAATAAGGAAGATCGTAGAGAATTAATGCTTTTGAATTATGGTGTTGGAGGAGAATACTAAAAGTGTCATGGGCTGCCAAAAGAACCAATAGATCTGTTTTGGAAGAAGTGCAAGACGGCCAAAATGGCCAAACTTCGTCTCTCATACTTTGGACATATTGTCAGGAGGGAACAGTCGCTAGAGAAAGATATTATACTTGGTAAGATGGAGGGTCAGAGAAAAAGAGGAAGACCTCAATGAGATGGATTGTCCAAGTGGCAGCATCAGTGGACTCAAGTGTGGCCACAGTAGTGAGTGAATGCCTCCAGAGTTGCATCAGTTTGTTGAATGATTTCAATTTATATTCCATCATTTCCCAGAGCCTTGTTCTTTGCCAGTAACTTCAGAGCACTGTGGTCATCTTCCTTCAGTATCATTGGCTCATGATCATATTCTACCTCTTGATATTGTTGAACCATTTCGATGCTTCTTCTTTTTATGCTTTCTGCATCCTTGAACATTTTTCCCATCGATTCCTTCAATATTGCAAGTTGAGACTTGCATTTTTTTCTTCAGTTCCCTCAGCTTCAAAAGTGTTGAACATGTTCTTTCCTTTTGGTTTTCTGCTTCCAGGTGTTTGTACATTTAATTATAATATTTGACTTCATCTTCTCAAGTTGCCCTTTGTAATTGTATATTCAGCTCTTTCACTTCCTCACTTCTTCCACTTGTTTTAGCATCTCTGCACTGGAAAGCTAGTTTCAGAGTCTCTTTTGACATCTATTTTTGTCTTTTCTCTCTTCCTTGTTTTCTTAATGACCTTTTGCTTTCTTCCTATATAATGCTCTTGATATTAAATCACAACTCTTTTGATCTTGGTCATTGGCTTCTGATTCATCAAATCTGTTCTTGAACTTGTGCATTAGCAATTTATAGTCTGTTCCACAGTTTCTCCCTGGCCTTTTTTTGCTGACGATATGGAGCTTTTCTACCATCTCTTTCAATAGATGTATTCAATCTGATAGGTGTATATTCCATGTGGTGAGGTCCAGGTGTATAGTTAAGTCTTATGTTGTTTAAAAAAGATATTTACAATGAAGAAGGGATCCGTCCTGCAAAATTCTGTCAAGAGATCTCTAGCATCTTTTTTACTACCAAAGCCATATTTTCCAACTACTGACCTTTCCTCTTTGTTTCCAACCTTTGCATTCCAATCACTGGTAATTGTCAATACATCTTGATTGAATGTTTGATTAATTTAAGAATGAAGAAGTTGATAAAGTTCTTCAATTTCATCATCATTGGCTTTACTGGTTGGTGCATAAATTTGTATAGTAGTTGTATTAACTTGTCTGGATAGTATCCTATCACAGACATTGTTGCATTTCAAAATAGATTTTTAAATGTTCTTTTTCATGATGAACGTGATGCCATTCTTCTTCAATTTGTCACGCCTGGCATACTAAACTATGTAATTATCAAACTCAAAATGGATGGCAATCCCAGTCCATTTCAACTCACTAATGTCTAGGGAAATAATGTTAATATGCTTGGCTGTCTTTTGAATCTTGGTTTCCCTGGCATACCACCATAAAATAGACATTGGAGGGAGAGAGAAAGGATTAGCCAGAAATATCACCATAAAAATTTTGTAAGTCCGTCTTTTGTTTATAACTGATTGGAATACCTAAAATGGGGCTACAACATGCCCAGTGAAGGAGGCATTCTGCGGAGTCTCTGTATTACACAAGACCATAGGTGGATTCCTAAACAGCATCCAGAATCTTCTGAGGGGAAATTTCCACTTGAATGGACAAGCAGACCAGCCTGGAGTGGCCAGAAGAACAGAAGATACTTCCTGCAAGAAAGACTGACAGGAAAAATACAAAATAATGCAGGCAGATTGACTGATTACTACAAGAACAAACAAGTGGCTCAACCAGGAGACATCAGTGCAAGTGGTCGGGTCCCCTCAGGGCAAACCTTTCGAAGACAAAGACCCAATGGGTATACACACTCTGATTGCTGACCACGTTTGTCACTGATAAGGGGAAGTGAGGGAAAAGCAGTAATGAAGCTATGAGCTAAGCCCTACAACGTTCAATAGACTCCTGTGAACCCAGGTGGAGACCTGGCTGGCCAGCAGTGTGGCAAGACCTGGTGACTCTTGGGCCCAGAGTCAGTGACATAGCCACAGAGGACTAGAGTGAAGAGTGAAGCATCCAGCTGATAAGAAGAGAGGGCACATGCATAAGTACACCACACTTGCAGATAATACCCACCTGACCTGGTTTCATTGGCTGGATGATCAGAGTTCAACCAAAAAGAAAGAAGAGGAAAAAAAGAATAATCTGATACAATTTGATGAACTTGACCTACACCTATGGAAGCAGTAGCTCAAAAGAGGGAGCAAATCTTCACAGCGAGTATCACTCCCACCCTCTCACACAAGAAAAGAACAGAGATGGGCAACTTGGACATTGGCTACCCAGAATGGGGGACTACAGAGGCAAGAAGTAACTGGCTTACAAGCTTTCAAGAGGGAATCTAGATTCAGAGGGTGTGGAGCAAGGTAGAATCTCCACTGAATAGTATCCAATCTGTCTAGGCGGGGCCAAGGAAAGGAGATGTAGATAGGTCTCTTGCGATACAATGGTGAATAAATTGTTATCAGGACTGATTGTAAGGGCTAGAAATATAAAGGTAAACACTTTGTAGCAAAGGAAGGGGAGGGATTAACTTTTCAGTCTAGAGGCAGAGGTCTCTGGAACCATCAAGGGAGTAGAGTAGAGAACAGAACCCTACCCAGAGAAGCAGCGATGCCAGAGATAGAGGCAGAGACAACGACACAGAGAGATAGAATGGCTTGGGACTTTGGACCCAGAGAGGGAGAAGGCCTATGTTCTGATGACCAGGGGCAGGCTTGCGGGGTATACCCTGTAGTTGGTGGATAATGTATGGAAGTGATTGTCACCATGGTAAGGAAATGATATATGATGGGATCAATGTGAAGCTAATGTTATCTCATGTAAACTATTACATAACTCAAAATAAAGCATCCTATATGCTTCAATAAAAATTAATTAATTTAATCTAATTTAAAAATCTAGATTCCTTTATCCTGCTTTAAGAAAGAGATAGTTTCTGAACTGTTTATTTAGAGTCCACTCATTGCTACATAGGCCATTAACTATGACCTCAACAACAAGAAAGAGAATCAAGCATCCATGAGAAAGTCATCTCTGGAATAGTGAATATCCTAAGATCCTGTCAGGCAGATGACGTTAATAATATCACTATTCAGCTCCAGGAGTCATGCTGGAAACTCTGAAGTAGAATAAGGTTAAATGACTCTATACTCAACAGTTTCCCATATCTCCTGGCTCTTATCCAATGCCTTAGCATTGTCTCTCCAGGATTCCAATAACAATCCTTAAATTATTGTATTCTCTATGAGATTGATTTTAAGCTAAAAACAAACAAACAAACCTTATTTTATTTCATTTTAAGTCTCATAACAACTCTACAGCATAGGTAAAAGCAAATTTTATCCAATTTTTCTAAAGATCAAATCTGAATCAGAGATAACTAACTTGCCCTTGGTCATAAGAGAGAAATTAATAAGAAACCATCTCAGGTCTTCTGATTCTGAGTCCACTGAGTATTCCATTACATTAGCTTCCCATGTACTACTTCCTTTCTAGAGGTTAGACATTAGGAGCTATTTCAGAGGGTTGAGCACAAATGAATTTGGCTAGAGTCAAAAAATAAGGATCTAGCTCCAAAGATGGATAGTCTTAAATAGTATAATCTCAGAGATATTGAAAATAGTATGAAGGAAGAATCATTGTCAAGGTTAGAGAAACCAATAAACAGACTTCCAAACTTGAGAGATTGTTTCAGGGAAGAGTCAGGACAATTATATAACCATCCAGAATAAAGCAGGCTGAGTTGGCGAAAAGTTAGGATTCTATCAGTCGCATATGATAGAAAGTCAATCACAGTGACTCATCCAAATGTGGATTTATTTTTCTTATGTAATGAGTAATCTGTAAATTGGAAGTACAGTGACCACTTCAATGCTTAAGGCTCCCTGATGTCCTGTTAACTTTCTGCTCTTCCATGTTTAGTGTGTGGCTTTCATTTCCTTGCTCGAAATAAGGATGCTTCATATATAGACATGGTGTCCACTGTCCAAGAACAAATAAGGCAATGTGCTAAAGAAACATAAGGACACTAGATGAGCTTGTTCCATTTTAAAGAACTTTTCCAGAAGTCTACCACTCTCTCTGCAACTTTTGGTTGAATTTCATTGACTAGAATAAGGTCTGTTAATGATCCCTAGCCACAAGGGAGTCAAGGAAATTGTTTTGCTTTTTTCAATGAACACATCACTTTGCTGTCCTGAAACAGAAATGGACTTTGTAAATATGTCAGCACTTTGAATGAAAATATTAAGACTACAAATGGAACATATACTATAGTGCAACTGGTGATGGTGTTGGTGTGCCATTCTGACTTATAGAGACCCTGTATAGGGTTTCTAAAGCTGTAAATCTTTATGGAAGCAGAAAGCCTCATCTTTCTCCCATGGAATGGCTGGTGGTTTTGAACTGCTGACCTTGAGGTTAGCAGCCCTACTCGTAATTGCTACATTACCAGAGCTCCTAGTGCATCTAGGTGTAGGGAATCCACAAGGATTGATGCAGTAATTCAGGACTCTGAAGAAAAAAGCATAGACCTTAAGGGGTGAAACAGTTACAGGAATTAAGAAGAGCAGAGATAGGAGATACCATATTAAAAGGAACAGTGGCTTTTGGTTACAAATAGCCCAAGTAATTCCTGAGAGAGTTGAGCAAGGAGTCAGAGCCTGTACTTACTTTCTGTCCTCCCTTTGATACTGGCCAAACCAAACAAAGTCCAGAGGGAAGGTGAACCTTTTGATTTTGTCTATGTAGGTCAATATCCTGAGGTAGACAGCAGTCTGTAGAAGGGAGGAGAAAGGACCTAGAGGTGGATGTTTAAACGTATCTCCTAAAGTAGTAGGGGAAACTAGGAGGGGAATGCAGACATTGGATAAGCTACTAGCAGTGTCTCTAAAATATAGAGAAATTCAAGATTCAGTTGGAGAAAACTCCGTGAATCTTGAATTCTAGATAATTTATACTAAAGCCATTTATAAATTAACTCTGTTTTCTTAAAACAGCAAATTCATTGAGACACTTTCCTTAATGTTGTGATTTCACTGTTAGGACAAGCTCTTTCCCTATTTGACTTCCTAAGAGAGGTCACCTGATGATTTTCAGAGTTCATATCTCTTAGTGTTCAGAGAGGTCACTTTTGGCCAACTATAAGCACTTGGAAAGGAATGGGGAAGGTTTCGAGGATGCCTCATGAAAACTTAGGAGAAACTATCACAGTTTGTTCTTCTCCCTTTACTGTTTCTCCTACACCGAAGGTTCCTTGTTCTTCTCCCTTTACTGTTTGACACTAGGAATTTCCTTTGTTTGTATTTGGTGCTTTGTTTTGGACCCCATTTTCAAAGGATAAATAAATTTCTCTAGGGCTGAATTTTAATTAGCTAACATTTAGATGTCTCCACATCTAAGTGAGGTTTGCCATTTGGGCAGAATTGAATGAATTATAGAACAAGCAGAGAGAAGGGCACTGCACTGAGGGGTTTAACCCTGCACTGGTTACATCATTTTATGAAAATTGCAATCCTATTCTTGGTAAATTTTTTACACTAAAAAAGATCCACTGCAAGATTCTTGCCATGTCCCCTTTTCGATGGATACTTAAAAATATAATTGAATTTGTATAAATTTAAGTAACCAGCATCTTTTCTTCAACATGTGTTGTAGTTAGGATATAAGATAGGAACACAAGCTGTTTGGCTGGTTGTTTATTCAACAGAGTTGCTCATGCAGTCAGACAGAACCCTTGATAAAGTGTTAGTTGTCAGTTCTTCAGGGATGATTGAGCTAAAGAACCTGCTCATGATTACTAATTTCAAGGAGGAGGAATTACAATTAAATGAGCAAAATAGGACCACTCCTGGAACATTCTCTCCTCCTCTTTTTCCTGGAACATTATTCCACCACTATCACCACCACCATTTGCCATCTACTTGATTCCAACTCATGGTGAGCTCATATGTGTGTCAGAGTAGAGTAGTGCTCCATAGGTTTTGTTGTTGGTTATTTTACATTTTGTTGTGCTGTAGGTTAAAATTCACATCGGAAATCAGTTTTCCAATCTATATTCCATATACAAATTATTTTATGACATTGACTGAAATTCCCACAATGTTTTAGCGCTCTCTCTATTTCCTCCATGGGATCGCCATTTCTATTCATCAGAATTTCCTGACTTCTCATTTTTAGCTTTGGAAAATTCTTGCTCTTTGGTCTCCACCAATATTTGACTGCTCTAAGAAGCATATTTTTCATTTATTAGTTGTTTTGTAGGCATACTATTTGCTTGAAAGGTGGTCTCTAGGAGTGTCTTCTGTTTCAAGTTGGAAAGTTGTTTTAGGGCAATAGTCTCAGGGGTTCCTCCAGTTTCTTCAGACCAGAGTCTGGTCTCCCTCTCTCTCTTAAACTTGTCCTACATTTTTACCTGTTCTAACCATGACCTTCTATTGTGTCTAGGTTAGATTAGTTAGTAGTGGTCCTCTGCACTCTCTTGTTTTTCTGGACTCAGGTTCAAGTAGGTTGTGGTTCACATAGGCCTTTAGTCCTTCAGATATTTGGTTTTCTACATTCTCCTTTACTCCAGGTGGTAAAAGACCAATAGTTGCTTCTTATATGGCTGCTTACAAGCTTTGAAGACACCAGATGCTATTCATCAGACAACAATGTAGAATGTTATCTTTATGAATTGTGTTTTACCAGTAGAGCTGGGTGTACATAAAGACTATGATCCTAAGACTTTAACTATAGCACTTTTAGTACTGATGTCTAAAGTAGTTCCTCTAACTGCATCCACTATGTGTCTGATTATATACATAAGTATGTTATTGTTGTTGATAGGTGTCATCAAGTTGGTAGCAATCCATAGCGACCCTATGTACAACAGAATGAAACACTGCCTGCTTCTGAGCTAACCTCACAGTCATTTCTACCCCTGAGCCCATTGCTTCCGCTACTGTGCCAATCCATTTCGTTGGGGGTATTTCTCTTTTCTCCCACTCTCCACTTTACCAAACATGATACCTTCTTCAGTGATTTGTCTCTCCTGATAATATGTCCAAAGTATGGGGGACAAGGTCTGGCTATTCTGACTTCCAAGGAGCACGCTAGCTGTATTTTGCCCAACATAGATCTGTTTGTTCTTTTGGCAGTCTATGGTACTTTTAATATTTTCCTTCAACACCATAACTTAAATTAATCAATTCTGCGATGATCTTCCTTATTCATTGTCCAACTTTCGCATGCATATGAGATTATTCAAAATACCTTGGCTTAGGTCAGGTGCACCTTAGTCCTCAAACTGACATCTTTTCCCTTGAACACTTTAAGGAGGTCTTATGCAGCAAAATTTCCCAATGCATTACATCATTTAATTTCCTGACTGCTGATTGCCATGAGTGCTGATGGTTGATCTGAGCAAAATGAAGTTTTTGACAGCATCAATCTTTTCTCCATTTATGAGTATACATAAAGCATTTACACATACACATATATGTATGCATGTATATACACATATGTGTGTGTATATATATATAT
>NW_006408553.1:9790276-9799432 GCF_000296735.1 Chrysochloris asiatica
ATATATATATATACAAATATTCAAAACCATACTTATATTTATACATGCATGAACCTTTTACAACCTCCCTCACCTATTTAGCATACATATTTAACTACGTGTACACTCCAAGATTATTATTTATTGTTACTGTTGTTGTAGGATTATATGAGAGTAAGTAAAAAAGTATCACTACAAAATCATAGAATACTTTATTAAACAAACATATCAAAGTATCAAACTATTGTTTCTCAAAATATCTCCATGTAGGTCTATTCACTTCTAAAGGTAGCATTTCCATTGCTGTAACCTTTCCATGAGGTTAGATTTATGCCATGTCAAAATAGCAGTCTTGGCATCTTCTAGGGACTTGAAACATGTTCATTTTAAAAAGAGCATGAAAGAGCAAGATCAAGACTGTAGGGTGGATGAATACGATTTCTCAATAAAATTTTCCTAGGACAGCCCTTGCTACCCTTGAAAAATGAACTGACTCATGCTAAATGCCTTCAAGTCAGTTCTGACCCACTGCAACCCTGCATAGGGTTTCAGAGAAGTGAGCTTGAACCACTGACCTTGCAGTTCAAACTGACCTTGCAGTCCAGTGCAAGTACCCACAGTGCCACACCAGGAATCATTGTCAAGATGTGGAAAAAAAAAAAAAAATCCTTGTTATAACTTTCCTGGTGTATTTCTCACCAATGAAGTTAAGCCCTTGGGAATCCAAAACAAAACCAAAACAATTGCCATAACCTTCTAAGCAGATTTCTCTGCTTTGGATTTAACTGGCTCAGCAGAGCCACTTGAATGCCTCTGTTTTGATTGGACCTTGCTCTCTGAATTGCATTGGCAATCCACGACTCATCTCTGGTTATGATCAATTCCATAAAGTTACTTCATTAGCTTCTATCTTACATAAAGAACTGATGAAAAATCAGCTTTTTTAGCTAACTGATCTATATACAACAATGTTTTTTTAGAATCCTTCTTTATGAAGACACCTTAGCAAGACTAAGACAAGTGTATTACTGAAAGAGCTTTTTTGCAGCCATCCACTAATCTCAAAAACACATTAACATATTTTGTTTGGGATAAATTCATGACTGTATGAACTGGAACCCTAGATGCCCTAGAGAAGTAAGAGTCCTGACACAAATAGATATAAGCACATCTGTGCTCATCACAATATTACTCACAATAGCAGAAAGATGGAAACAACTGAAGTGTCCATCAAACTGACCAATGATGAAAAAACTGGTACATATAGCCAATGGACTACTATGAAATGATAAAGATTAATGAATTTATCAATCATCTCATAACATAGATGACTCTGGAGGACACTATGCTGAATGAAATAAGTCAATCACAAAAGAACAAGCATGAGGGAGATTCAAAACATTTATGGAAAAAATCCCATTGTCTTTTTGTTTCATTTACTCATGAACTTTTGAAGGCCTCTTGCATTGTATTGTAAAAATTAAAGAGTAGGATTACATGGGAAAGAAACATTCTTTGGTGGTTAAAAGAAAATAGGAGAGTGAGGGAAAGAGAATCACTCCATAGGTTTTCAGTGGCTGATTTTTCAGAAGTAAGTTTCTAGGCCTTTCTGTTGAGACAACTCTGGGTAGACTCAAACCACTAACCTCTGCTAGTAACTGAGTACACCATGAATTTCTTCTCTCAACCATGAATATTAAATTCCTTCAGATTAAAAATAATTTCCACATAAAAACTCACCTTCCTCCCTAGACTAGCACAGATGGCCTGCAATATGCTCCCACAGCATCAAGTATGCTTGAATGTACTTACTGCCTTGGGATTACCTGTTTAATGGGCACTTAATTCGTTTGTCAGTATGGACCTTTTCTATCTTGTTACTCTGTGTATTCCTCTGTGCAAATATAGCATTGTTGTTGTTGTTGTTAAATGCCCTTTAGTTGGTTACCATCCATAGGGACCCTGTATAGGGTTTCTAGGAGTGGCTGGTGAGTTTGAACCACCAATCTTGTAGTTCAAACTGGCTTTGCAGTCCAGCACATTAGCCCACAGTGCCACATAAGGACTCCAAATATAGCATTAGAATAAATTATGTTGCTGCTGTTGTCAGGTACTGTTGAGTTGGCACTTACTCATAGTGACCTTATGGACAACAGAATGAAACACTGACTGGACCTGCACCAACCTCACTATCTTTGCTATGCTTGAGCACATTGCTGCTGCCACTGTGCCAATCCATCTTGTTGAGGGGGTCTTCCTCTTTCTTGCTGACATTCCACTCTACCAAGCATGATGTCCTTCTCCAGGCACTGGTTCCTCATGATAATATGTCTCAAGTATGAGAAGCCAAGTCTGACCATCCTGGCTTCTAAAGAATATTTTGGCTGTATTACTTCCAACACAGATTTGTTTGTTCTTTTAGCAGTCCATGGTACTTTTAATATTCTTCTCTGACAGCATAACTCAAGTGCATCAATTCTTCTATGGTCTTCTTTATTCATTGTCCAACTTTCACATGTGTATGATGTTGTTGAAAATACCATGGCTTGGTCCAGACACACCATAGTTCTCAAATTGACATCTTTGCTTTTCAACAGTTTAAAGAGGTCTTGTGAAGCAGATTTGCCTAATGCAATGTGTCGTTTGATTTCTTGACTGCTGTTTCCATTAGTGTTGATGATTGATCCAAGCAAACTGAATTATTTGGCAACTTCAATCTTTTATTTAATTAACTTGATGTTATTTATTGGTTCAGTGGCAAGGGTTTTTGTTTTCTTTACATTGAGGTGCAACCCATAGAGAAGGCTGTGGTCTTAGATCTTCATCAGTAAATATTTTAAGTATTCTTCATTTTCAGCAACAAAGATGGTATCATCTGCATATTATAGGTTGTTAGTGGTTCTTCTTTCAAAACTTAAGGCCACATTTTTCTTCATATAATCCAACTTCCCAAATTATTTGCTCAGTATTCATATTGAAAAACTGTGGTGAAAGAATACAACCCTGTTGCACACCTTTCCTAATTTTAGTGTTCCTTTGTTCTGTTTAAACAACTGCCTCTTGGTCTATGTACAAGTTCCTCATGAGGATAATAAAGTCTTTGAGATTACTCCTTCCCAGAAATGTTGTCTATAACTTGTCATGATCCACACAATCAAAAGCCTTTACAGAGTTTATAAAGCACAGGCAATCATCTTTTTGGTATTCTCTGCTTTCAGCCAATATCCATCTGATGCCAGCAACGATAGCTCTCATTCCATGCCCTCATTTTAATCTGTCTTGAGCTTCTGGCAGTTCCGTGTCAGTGTACTGTTGCAGTCATTTTTTAATGATCTTTAGCAAAATTTTTACTTGCATGTGATATTAATGATATTTTCTGATGATGTCCACATTACGTTGGATCACCATTCTTTGGAATAGGCACAAATATAGATCTTCTCTTCCAACCAGTTGGCCATGTAGCAGTCTTCCAAATTTCTTGGCATAGGTGGGTGAGCTACTCCAGTGCCACATCAGTTTGTTGAAAGATTTCAAATATATTATATCCTCAATTCATGCTGGCTTGGATCTTTTATTATTAAATAGAAATTATCAGTTTGGTCATGGTTTGGGGAACAAGAAATGTATGCATAGAGAGTTGGTTTGTCCTGTGGAATATTTCATTTCACCACTGAGGAATGTCCCTGCTCTAATGCTGAGAATAATTCTGTGAGAGCTAATAAATACAGCCTATCCAGTGACTGCCCTGGGAAGTGTTGTAGAGACACAAATTTATTTAGGACTTCTCCATGCAGAGTATTTACATTGGGAGCTTTTCTTCATCTTGCCAAGTGAGGTACAGTGAATTACATAAAGTGGTTCTTCTAGCCATAGTCCCCCATTTTCTAATGTATTGTAAAACCTAGCTCGTATGCTTGTGGTTACTGTTCAAATTTGAAGTAAGTCATCTGCTATGTTAATGAGGCAGGATTAAAGTGGGATATATCATGAGCCCCTGCCTTACTAGAATCTATCATTCAAGCCACCACCCTTAATTCTTATGGGGATGTTAAAACAAGAACTTGTATCTTATTTTAAGCTATCCATATTAGGGAAACTTCTAACTTCCTGCTTAACTAAGACAAACAGAAGACTTCTGTTGAAGAACTGGCTAAGACAAGTTCTTCATACATAGGAAAAACCAATGTGTTATCTCCACTGAGTAGTATCCAATCTGTCTGGGTGGGGCTGATCAAAGGAAATGGGGATAGGTCTCTTGTTGTACAATCGTGAATAATTGTTTTCAGGATTAACTGTGAGAATTGGACATGTAAACATGGATGTTCTGTAGCAAAAGGAGGGGAGTGATTGACTTTGCAGTCCAGGAGTGGAGGTCACTGAGACAATCAAGGGAGAAGAGTAGAGTTCTGGACCTTACCCAGAGAAACAGTGATGCAGACAGATGACATGGAGAGAAGGAGCGGCTGGGAACTCTAGACCCAGAGAGGGAGAAGGGTTGTGTGCTGATGACCAGGGGGAAGGCTTGCAGGGTATACCCTTTGGATGTTGATGATGCATGGAGGGGATTGTAACCATGGTGATATTTGATAAGATGAATGTAAAGCTAATGTTCTCCCATGTAAACTATCACATAATCTACAATAAAACGTTAAAAAAAGCACAAAAAAACAATGTGTTATCAACCTGATATTTTAATATTATCAGGTTGAAAACACATCTCCTTCAATGCCCTGGATGTGAGTAAATCACTATCTTGTGACCCTTCTTCCCAACTGATGCACAGAATAATAGTTCTTTTTCTGTGTCAACCTGATAAAAAGCGATCAGACTCCAGTTACCACCCTAATTAAAACCCCTAGCTCAGGACTTAAGGAGCTCTGGTAGCGTAGTGATTACTAGTCTGGCTACTAACCCCAAGGTCAGCAGCTGGAAACTACCAGTTTTGCCGCAGGTGAAAGTTGAGGCTTTCTGCTCCTGTAAAGATTTACAACCTTGGAAACCCTATACAGGGTCTCTAAGAGTCAGAACTGAACTCCATGGCACATCACCACCACCACCACCAGCCTAGGACTTGGGGAACCATCTTGGTGATGTGATTTTCAGTGTGCTCCTTTGTTGGTCAACCAAGTAAGAACTTATATTTTCACTTTTAGCTGTTTTGTGTCTCTTCTTGTGTGTAGGCACTGTAGGATAAGCACTAGACTGCAAGGTAGGTTTGAACCACAAGGTTATTGGTTCAAACTTACCAGGCACTCCTCCAAAATCCTATACATGGTTGCTATGACAATAACTAACAACAACAATTGAATGAAGATAGAAATATTTCATTTATTGTAAATCTCTGCAATTTGATAACTTGCCTTGGACTGGACTTTTTGATGCATGCAGATACTTGAAATTCCAACTGAATAAAAATTCTTCACATCAAGGAACATGTTTGTCTTCTCAGAGTACTCAGTTTATGTTATTATTAAATACTGTGGAGTCACTTCTGACTCATAGAAACCCTGTATAGGATTTCTGAGGAGTGGCTGGTGGGTTTCAACTGCCAAACTTGTGGTTAGCAGTCAAGTGCTTATCCTACAGTGTCATACTACGACTCCTGGGTTGATAGGGATGGGCAATTTGGAAATCACAAGTCTAAAATAGGGTAAGATAAAGGCATGAAGTGTCTGGGCTACATGATTTCACAGTTGTGCTTGCAGTGAAATGATTGAAGTAGGGACAAAGGAGAATCCTCACTAGTTTCCTGTTTTCTTGAAGGATCTGGAGGAGATGCTGATACAATTATATGACTTAATTGTCAGTGACCTTAACACATTTAACTGTGACTATAAAAGCTAATTGTAGATGTAACTGTAAAAGAGGGGGAAATTAATCCCTTATGTATGAAAGGGACAGTGGCGAGAAGAACCAGGGGGTGGCCTTTGGTGTAGTGATTTATTTGATTTATATCTTCTAACCACAGTCTTTGTAACTTCCAGTAAACAATTGGATGGGCCCATGAGGATTGGGTCTATTTACCCTTTTCCTGATGGGTCTGGATGAGAGAAGGTGGGGAAAGTGCTGATAGGAGTCTATGATTCAGTAATGATTAATTGTGATTGCAAAAATGGAACTTTACCCTGGGGATTTGTTAATTTTGGAATCATGCTGGGTATAAAATGAGTCATCTCAGATGCAGAAATGGGAGTTTCATCAAGAAAAAAGAGCCAGAGTGGAACTATTCCTTTGAACCTCACGATCCCTGTGCTCTGAACCTTCTTGATCTACGAGATAGAGCTGTGATATCAGAGCAGCACCAGAGACATGGCAGAATAGCAGCATCAGCAGAACTAAAAGCCAGAGCACAAGACAGAGTGATGCACGTCCTGGTCCATGGAGCAATTAAAGCTGTTTACCTTAAATCATGAAGCTTGCTTTTGTAGCAGGGTTCCTCCAAGCACTTAATTGGGAGAGTTAGGCTCGCTGCCCCTGGAGCTAGAACTAAGTGCATTTAGGTTGAGTCTTTGGCAGAGTGAAGTGTCCTTTGGGTATTTATCAGCACTGTTATAGAAGCTTTGCCATATTGCTCAAATAGGCAGAGGCCAAAGTGCCTCATGTCTGAGAGACAAAGGACCAGAGAGATGCATTCTTTTAGGCATAGATGGGAAGAAGCTGTCCTGCCCAAGGAACTGTTGAGAGCATTTCTGATCCTGAATTTCCCTAATAAACCCCTTAATTGTGTATATGGTCTGTGAGTTCTGTGTGGCCACTGGAGTGAATTATCAAACTCAGCAGAGAAGTAGAGTACCTTGGGAGGTACAGATGTCAGAATTGGTTAAATATATTAGAGGGGTTAGGCATGTCTGACCAGTGTGTCATAGGAATCAGCCTAGAGCCGATGTTGAGTCACCTCTCCCCTTATAAAATCAGAGAGCAGATGTGGCCTCCATATAATTTTTACAAGATAGGAAGGTGACATGATATCTAAACTTTCAGTAACTTCTCCATGCACCAAAATAAGATAAGACTTCATGTGTGTATATGTGTGTGTTTCCATTTATGCATACAGTTGGTCATGCATAAAGAGTGTTAGAGAATGGGGCTTGGTGAAATGGTCCCTGCACATTTCTCTGTCTATGCAAGGCTGATGTGTGTAAATGATCCAGGGAAATCTGTCAATTAATATGGGGATTGGTAGCTGTCACCCAAGAATTAGAAGAATCCTTCCCTTACCTTTTTAAGCATGACAGTAATTTCTGGTTTGCTTTCAGAAAACTCCCAGATGAAATTCCAGTTGTATGGGTGGTTGTGGTTTTTAGAGAACCTTTTGCTCAATCTCCCCAGCAATTTAGACAGGGGCAATTAGCACTGTTTGTACATTCAATTATATCCTACAAAATACCATCCGCTTAATCATATAATTTGAATTGGACAACTATGCTGAACATATGTCTATTTTTAATTTGTTCTAGATCTTAATACATTGCATCCTAAGCAACTGATAGATGATGATAAATTATAAATGTAACATATTGTCAAGATTTGTTGGGATACCAGTAGAATGTTTCTTTCTTTTATGTTAGTAGTTCAGGCCCCTTAATTCCTCATGGTGAACCTTAGAATATTTTAAGCATTTTACCATACCCGTTCTTTTATTTCATGAGCCTTATTTCCTGTATCTTTGTTGATAAGCTCAGATAATCCCCTTGCTGGTGTGCAGTTACCTCAAAATATGAAACATGATACAATTATTATCTTGCTGTCCAGGTTATATTAGGGTAGTTTTGTTTTGGCATACTTGATAATATTTGAGAACATCTAAACAACATTTACAATCTAATATAATCTTATTAAAAAATATTTTTGGGAGGCGGGGCTTGATCGTGGGTAGGGTAGAAGTGTAGTAAAGGTCATCATCAGCAACACCACAGAATACCAGGTGAAGCGGGTTCAGGTTTCCAGAATGGAGGTGCACAAACTCTAAAACTCTGAACCACATGGGTAGGAATATTAAACATTTTGAAGGCTTATAGTTGGTGGAACTTGTAGTGGAAGTAAGAAATTGTGTACTTTTGAATCTGTCAGGCTCGGTGGCCCAGAGACAACAACTTGGGTGAGACCAAATGGCAAGACCAAGCAGGGGTACAGACCCACCACGGAATAATACTATAGGAACCCTGGAGCAAAGATGGGCAATACTCTTTGTTGGTTTTGCTTTGATCTGATTTTTCTTTTTGGTATCTGTTCATTGGGCCCCCACTGTTTGTGCACCTCCATTCTGGAAACTAGAGGGGCTTGCCTGAGCGAGTGCACACCTCCCCACCTACACCACTGGTAGGTTCGTCTGCCACGTATGTTCACAGATACTCTCAGCCCAAGAGTTGGTCCCGAACTGTTTTTTAACAGGGAAAAGGCCAGAATAAGGGGTGTGGAGAGAGAAAGAGAGTTTAAAAACAAAACATGCCAAAAATTAAATTAAATCCTGAGGTACAGCATAACAACCAATAGTGGCATCCATCCAGAATCTTCTGAGGTGGGAAATTTCCACTGGAAAGGACAAGCAGACCAGCCTAGAGTGGCTAGAAAAACAGAAGATACTTCTTAAAAGAAAGACTAACAAGAAAAATATAAAACAATAAAGGCAGTCCTACTGATCACTATAAGAACAAGCAAGTTGCTTGCCCAGGAGACATAAAGGCAAGCAGTCAGGTCCCCTCAGGGTAAACCCCCTCCCTAGACTAAGACTCAATGGGAATACATGAGCAGACATGCACTCTGATTGGTGACCAAGTTCATCACCCATAAGGGGAAGTTTGGGAAAAACAGCAATAAAGCTGTGAGCTAAGCCCTACAACCTTCAATAGATTCCTGTGAACCCAGGTGGAGACCTGGTTGGCCAGCAGTGTGGCAAGACCTGGGGACTCTTGGGCCCAGAATCAGTGGCATAGCCACAGAAGATTAGAGTGGAGAGTGAAGCATCCAGTTGATAAGAAGAGAGGGCATATGCATAAGAACACCCACACTTACAGATAATACCCACTTGACCTGGCTTCAATGACTGGATGATCAGAGATCAACTAGAAGCAGAAAGAAGAGGGAAAAAAAAGAGTAATCTGATAGTTGGATGAACTTGACCTACACCTATGAATGCAGTAGCTCAAAAGAGGGAACAAATCTTTACAGAGAGGATCA
>NW_006408553.1:9801127-9820172 GCF_000296735.1 Chrysochloris asiatica
ATGCTGCCACTTGGCCAATCCATCTCATTGGGGGTCTTCCTCTTTTTCTCTGACCCTCCAGCTTACCAAACATGATATCGTTCTCTAGTGACTGGTCCCTCCTGACAATATGTCCGAATTATCAGAGATGAAGTTTGGCCATCTTGGCCTCCAAGGAGCACTCTGGCTGCACTTCTTCCAAAATGGATTTATTGGTTCTTTTGGCAGTCTATGGCACCTTCAACACCAGAACTCAAAAGCATCAATTCTTCGACGGTCTCCCTTATTCACTGTCCAGCTTTTGCATTCATATGAGGCTATTGAAAATACCAGGGCTTGGGTCAGGCGCACCTTAGTCCTCAAGTTGATATCTTTGCTCTTCAACACTTTAAAAAGGTCTTATGCAGCAGATTTACCTAAGGCAATACGTTGTTTGATTTCTTGACTGCTGCTTCCATGAGTGATGATAGTAGATTCAAGAAGAATGAAGTCCTTGACAAAGTCAATCTTTTCTCTGTTGATATGTTGTTTATTGGTCCAGTGGTGAGGATTTTTGTTTTCTTTACATTGAGATGTAATCCATACCAAAGCTGTGTTCTTTGATTTTCATCAGTAAATGAAGATGATATAACCTTGCTTGCTGAAAGTGAAGAGGACTTAAAACATTTACTGAAAGTATTACATAATTCACAATAAAACATTAAAAAAATACATTTTTTGTATTATTAGGAGAGCCTAGTTTTTCCTTGTTTCTGGATTCTTGGGGAAAGGTAAGAGCTGGGTCTTTCTTAGGCTATACTTTCAAAAATTATCTTTACTTGTATTTAAATCAGTGCACATGTGTGTCTATTAAAACAATAAAATGAATATAGAACATTTTCAACAAATTAACTGATACAGGATTCCATTCATTTGAACATTCTATATATAGATTTTTAGAGCACTTTTAAAGTTTGTTATAACTACTGAGTATTCATTTGTGTAGTAAATTGATACAGAGGTGTTCATGATTAACACCTCGCCATGTTGTTATACCCTCTGTCTGCCTTGCTACCTCCCACTCATGCTCTCAGGTCCTATCAAAGCATGGACTTCAAACCATATTGATCATTCTATTACTCAACTCTGTCTTTATGCTGTATCTATTTCAGCCCCTGAATATCCATTTCAACATTTCCCTTATGGCACTGTAGAATAAATAGCAGCTGCTCCTTGGAAATCCTATATAGGGTCGCTATGGTTCAGAACTGACTTGACAGCACTTAACATCAACAACATAATGAGTAATTTGTTATTTCATTTTAGATATTTGTTTTTTCTTTGTTTTATGTGTACTCACATTTTATGTCCCAACTAATAAAAAGGCTAGCATTTATTGAGCCTTTTTCATTTTGAAAATACCATGGGTTGCGTGAAGAACAAGTTATTGGTCTTGGGAGAAGTACAACTAGAATGTTCCTTAGAAGAGAGGATGTCAAGATTTCATCTCTTGCTCTTTGAAATATTCTCAAGAGGGATCAGTACCTGGAGAAGAACATTATGCTTAGGAAATTGGAGGGTCAGTGAAAAAGAGGAAGACTCCCAACAAGATGAACTGATACAGTGACAGCAAAAATGGGCTCAAACATCAATGATTTTGAGAATGGTACAAGACTGTGCAGTGTTTTATTCTGTTGAGCATAAGACCATTTTGACAATCCTAAAAAAATAGCATATTCTCTTGTGTCTATTCTTTCTCATTGAATAAAATTGGAGGGCCATGCAACCCAACTCATTTAGCATAAGAATACTGCCTCTTTTTAGGACTATTCTCCTTCATGAGGAATCTGATTTAGGATTATTAACATATTTTCAAACCAAACTGCCACATCCTACTGTTTTGTTTTGTTATTTTACATAGACTTTAATGCAGAGAATGCACAGGTGCCTCTGTTTGTAAGTGGGAAACTTTTTCCTGGAGTCCACTCCAATTGATCAATGGTAATTGGAACCCATAGTTTCCTTGTGGCTGAAGGGTTTATTTCCATCCAGGTTTTCAGTGGAGTAAAATTTTTTTGTTTTGTTTTCTAGACAGAGTTATGTGAGGTAACTCTTCAATGCTAGCAAATAAAATTTAACTAACATTTCTACTCATTGCATGGGCAGAAGTGGGGTGGGGGAGGAGTCTTATTCCAGAATATATAACAAAGAAAATATAACTGATCCTAATTTTTGCATACTCTTAACATTTCCAAAACATAGCACACCATATAGGTATATGTTCAATTCTTTTATAAAGAATTTATAAGACTTAATGGATTATAGTTATCATGTAAAGTATCTAATTTAATTAAATCGAGAGGTTTATAGGTTGCCTTATCCAATGCTAAGTATATATAGCTAAGAAATGTCAGAATGGATAACAGAATACAGAATAAAATCTCATAATCCTCATTTCAGTGCTCTGATAAACTTAATTGCCTGTAGAGTCTTACAGTGCTGTGGATTACTTCATATGACTCTTCTAACCATAATCCTTGTAACTCCCACCAAAAACTATTTTTTATGATGAGTCTGGGTAAGAAAAGGTGGGAGAGAATACTCATAGGATGATATGATTCAGTTGTGATTATAAAAACTTGGAACTCTACCATGGGTTTAGATAGAGGCATCTCAGAAGTAGAAGAGGGAATCTCACTACCCTCAAAGAAGCAATGCCGGGGATAGAGCACATCCTTTGGGTCCTGAGATCCCTGCATATTGAATCTCCTCAACAAAGGGACAGAAAGCTATTGCTCCTGAGGAGTGACAGAAGAACATCAGCAGCAGAACCAAGAGCTGGAGCAGAAGAAAGAGTGGTGGGCTTTCCAGCCCATGAAGCAAGTAAAGGCTAGTGACTTTGGGCAGGAGACTTGCTTGGACAGTGGGGTGCCTCTAGGCACGTAACTGGGGGAGCTAGGCTTGCTGACCTATAGAGCTAGAGCTGAGTACTCTCAGATTGAGGCTTACTATTGAGCAGTATTTCCTGTGAGCACTTATTAGCAGCCCTATAAGAGCTTTGAAAGGAGCTCTGGTAGTGTTGTGATTATGAATCGGGCTGTGAACCGCAAGGTCAGCAGTTTGAAACTACCAGCTGTTCCGTGGGAGAAAGATGAGGCTTTCTGCTCCCATAAAGATTTATAGTCTCAGAAACCCTGTACAGGGTCGCTATGAGTCGGAACCGACTCCACGGCACATATCAACAACAACAACAACATAAGAGCTATGTAGCATTGCCTGGGCAAAGAGAGATCCCTGGGCACACCTGAAGAGAGGATATCCTGACTGAAAGGACTATGCCCTGAGCATTTTCTGATCCTGCAATGAAACCTGAAAACGTCCCTAATAAATTTATAACTGTGTGTATGCTGTCTGAGCTCTGTGAGGCCATTGCAATGACTTATCAAACACAGTATGAGTAATGCTGTGGAAAGGATGGTTTGGTGCTTATTTTGTTGCAAGTATCCTACCTCTATTATGTTACATTTCAGGTATGGAAATTTAGATACAAGCAGAATTTGTTTGAAACATATACCTTAAGCATGCATCTAAAACAAATTGGGTATATTATTGTATAGCTGAAGGATTGGTTCATTATAGAACCTGGAATCCTGATTAGAAGCTATGGAAAACAAAATAATAGAAACATTTGAATGTGTGACCAGATTTGAAATATCTCAGTAAAATTGAGACAAGTGCCCACCAATTCCGTTTGATTTGCAACCATCATTTACCTGCTCCTGTCTTGCCGCCATCAGTTTGCTGTACTGTGGTGACTGTACCTGTTGCCATGGTGCAAGGAAGGTTGTATAGTTTCACCATACTTATTCAGTCTATGTTGAGAATATAATCTAGAAACTGTATTATAAAAAGAAGAACCTAACATCTGGATGGGAAAAAGACTCATTAACAACCTGCAACATGCAGATGACACAATCTTGCTTTCTGAAAGCAAAGAGGACTTAAAAACTGTTGAAAATCAAAGTCCACAGCCTTTGGTATGGGTTGTACCTTACTGTAGAGATAACAGAAATCCTCACCACAGGACCAATAAATAGTATCGTGACAAATAAGGAGAAGACAAAAGTCATCAAAGACTTCATTTTGATTAGATACACTATCAACACGAATGAAGCAGCAGTCAAGAAATCAAATGACTTATTGTCTCAGGCAAATCTGCTGTACAAGACCTCTTTAAAGTGTTCAAGAGCAAAGGCATTAGCTTGAGGACTTAGGTATGCCTGATCCAAGCCATGATATTTTCAATAACCTCATATTTATGTGAAAGTTGGACAGAGAATAATCTAGATCTTAAAATAATTGATGCATTTTAATTATGGTGTTGGAGAATATTGAAAGTACCATAGAATGTCAGAAGAACAAACAAATCTGTGTTGGAAGAAGTCTAACCGGAATGGTAAGACTTCATCACTCATACTTCAGACATTTATCAGGAGTGACCAATCCCTGAGAAGGACATAATTCTTGGTAAAGTGGAGAGTTTGTGAAAAATAGGAAGACTCCCCCTCCCAAGATGAATTGACACAGTGGCAGCAGCAATGGGCTCAAATGTAACATAGCGAGGATGAAGCAGCAGTATTTGTTGTGTTGTGCATAGGGTACTACGAGTCAGAACAGACTTCACGCTATCTAAAAACAGCAGTAAATGACATTGGAAATTACACCATCAGTATTTCAAACACCAACAAGGTCACCACAGGTTTCAGCAGACCTTCTAGGCTAAGGTAGAGTAGGAAGAAAGGACTGGTGATCTACTTCTGAAAGTTAACCAAAGAAAACACTATCAATTACAACAGAATACTGTCTGATATGGTGATGAAAGATGAGACCTTGTACTATAAGGCTGTCAAATATAGACAAAGGTCACAACAATGCTCAAGCATATCAATGACTGTGAAGATGACACAGAACGGGGCAACCCTTTTGTCTATTGTGCATGGAGTCATCATGAGTCCGAGCTGACACTATGGTAACTAATAATAAACCTTGTCCTATCATTTAAAGGCAATCCTGGGACAATTCTGTATTATTGGAAACCCCAGAAGTCTCACACATTTACCCTAAGTGTGATGTTGTGGATTAATGCGCTGGACTGCAAAGTCAATTTGAACTGCAATGTCAGTGGTTCGAACCCACCAGCTACTCTTTAGAAACCCTGTATAGGGTCACTATGAGTCAGAATCGACTTGATGACACTTAACAAAAACAACAACTGGTAAAGTTTAATGTACTCTGGTGACTCAATGGTTAAATGCTTGGCATTGATTTTGAACCTACTTAATTAGTCTGTAGGAAAAAAAGATCAGGTGATCTTCTATTACAGCCTATGATAAAAAATTGTTGCTGTTGTTAAGTGCTATTGAGTTAGTTCTGACTCATAGTGACTCTGTATAAGGTTTCTGAGGAGCTGGTGGTTTTGAACTTCTGATCTTGTGGTTAGCAGTCAAGTATTTATCCTACAGTGCCACACTACCCAATGGGGCAATTCTACTTTCACAGGGTCATTATGAGTCAGAATTGACTTGATGGCACACAACAACAAGGCAAGTTTATGGGTTAAGAGATAAGTTCTATTTATCTTCTGCCTACTAATACATTGACTGGAGGCCAGAAACAGACCATGACTAGATCACTTCCCCAACAATGTAATTTATACAAATGGTATATATTATATAGGTGTTTTTCCACAACTTGCAAAAACAACAAGAACAGAGGTCAAAATGTATTTTATTGCAAACTGGGAAAGACTAGTTTGAAAACTTTAAAAAGGAGAATTTTTTGTGCAACATAAAATGTGGGAGAAACTCTGGCTCAGCAGGTCACACATATGAAGCAAAGTTTCTGGCACAACTGAACAAAGTGATTCAGAATAAGGGTTACAAGAAAACAAATATTAATGCTCTTTCATCTAATTTACTTTGGAAGTGGGAGTTTTAAAATTTTTTATTGACCATGGTTCTGGAACAGTACATGTTTAAAGCATTTAAAAATTGCATTTTCTCTTACTTGGCATTGACTATAATGAGCCCTGACAGCATAGTGGTTTATGCACTGGACTTCAAACTGTAAGGGCAGGAGTTCAAATTCACCAGCCACTTTATGGGAGAAAGGTGAAGCTTTCTGCTCCCGTAAAGATTTACAGATTCAGAAACCCTGTACAGGGTGGCTATGAGTTGGGACCAATTTGACATCATCCAGCAGCACAGAAGTATTCATTAAGCTTTCTGTATCTTTAAGATTGTGGGACTATAGGATCAGCACTAGACTTTGAACCACAAGATTGGCAGTTCAAACCCTTCAGCTGCTCCTTAGAAACTCTATATTGGGTTGCTATGGGTCAGAATTGACTCGATGGCACTTAACAATAGCAACAACAATCCTCATGGCTATGGTTTTTCTGAATTCAATAGTTTTCCAGAAAGATCATTTCCATAACTGGGAAAGAAGTATGTTTCTGAAAGAATAGATTTGATTAAGTCAATTGACCATCATGGCATATGAAATGCCTGTTTATAAGTATCATGCCAACCTACTTCAAAGATTGCCAGTCTTTTCTCTGAAAGGGATTACAATAGGAGGTCCTGGATAGGATAGGATAAAAATGTGGAACAAAATTCAAAGAAATAATATAAATAATAAATAATGAGCTTGTTGGTCTGATAGAAACCCTTAGACTATGGCTTTTAGTCTTTCTTTAGCCCTTTAAGCCACCCCTGTGGTTCAAATTTCAGCCAAACAGTAGACAGGCCTATAAGGAATGACCAGCATATCAAAAGACAACATTTGCCTAGGGAGACAATGATCATAAAGAAGAAAGGAATAGCAAAGAAGGACAAAGTGAAATGGTAAACTCCGGTATGAAGTAGGAAGGATGTTTTTACATTGTGTGGATTTCAATCAATGTCACAAATCAAAATGTGTACAATTTATTGAATGAAAAGCCAATTTGCTATTTAAAGTTCCAGTAAACTGCCAATAAAAAGTTTTTGTTTGTTTTTTTTTTTTTAAAAAAAGGCCTGGTCCAGTCTTTTTGAAGCTTCTATATTCTGTTTCTACCAGGATATTTATAGCCACAAGCTCAGTGTGCTTACTCTTCTCTCCACTGTATCTTCCTAATACAGTAGGCTGACTATGATAGGGAAGAAGGGAGTATAGGGTAGGGAGATTTGCAATTGTAAACTGCAAATGTCTGGGTTATAAATGCCTCTAATTTCACATGGGTCCATATTTTGCACTTTTAGTCACACAGTGGGAAGTCTCATTTTAATCATAAGAACAGTTTCTAATACAGGTTTACTTAAAATAAACCTAATGTATTTATCCTTGCTTGGTTCTTATTACATTTCTTAATTTGCTAAGAATACGTTAGAAAAAAGTGTGATTGACAATGCAGAAACTGAGGGGAAGCAGAAGGTCAAGGAGGAGGTAGGCACTAACAACAACAAAAGTTGAAGAGAGGTCAATAGTAATGGTACCATATTAGTCAGTAACTGAGATAAATTTGTTATATACTTTTTTCAGTGAAGCACAGTTATAGTTCTCTCATGAAAGATTTGTTCTACTCACTTTCATAAGCATAAAATGAAGATTAAAGATACTAAGCAATGAAGAAAGTCAAAGAACTGATAGATGGAGGGGATAGAATTAACCGTAGAGTACATCTGACCTTACTGTCATTTTCCAATATCATGGGATTTGACAACAAATGAGTTTTTTAAAAATAATTATGAGAGTGCTGATTTTTACTTCAGTGGGATATTGATGTCATGATCAAGATTGCCACTAGATGACAGGAAGGAATGAAAGGAAGCCAGCACTCATCTGTCAGTTTGTTGTATTGTGGTGCCTTGTGTATTGCTATGATTCTGGAAGCTATGTGATTGATATTTTAAATGCTAGCAGGGTCGCCCGTGGTGGATAGGTTTCAGATGAGCTTCCAGAAGAAGATAGACTAGGAAGAGGGAGAGAAGACTACTTCCAGCTATTTAGTCACTGAAAACCTTATAAACAATAGTAAAATGCTGTCAGATACTGAATACTGAGACATGATGAAGAGCACTAGAATATTGTCAGATGCAGTGCCAGAAAATGAACTCCTCAGGTTTGAAGGCAATCAAAATGCAACTGGGGAAGAGCTGTCTCCTCAAAGAAGACATGACCATGATGGCAAGAATGGAGCAAAACCTTTGGAAACATTATTTGCTGATGGGACACACCTCAAAATGAAGAAAAATAGCTGTAAACATCCATTAATAATAGGAACATGGAATGCATGAAGTACGAATCTAGGAAAATTAGAAATGGCAAAAAGGAAACGGGATGTATAAACATATATATCCTGGGATTAATGAGCTGAAATGGAATGATATTGGCCATTTTGAATCTGATAATCAGATGGTTTACTGTGAAGGGAATGACAAATTGAAGAGAAATGGCATCATATTTATCATAAAAAAAGATCATTTCAAGATCTATCTTGAAGTACAACGCTAACTGTGATAGGATAATATCCATACACCTAAAAGGAAGACCAGCTAATACAACTAGTATTCAAATGTTTGCACCAACAGCCAAAGCAATGATGATAAATTGAAGAATCCAATCAACTTCTTCAGTCTGAAATTGATCAACATTCAATCAACATATATTGATAATTACTGGTGATTGGAATTCAAAAGCTGGAAACAAAGAAGGATCAGTAGTTGGAAAATATGGTCTTGGTGGTAGACATGATGCTGGAGATAGTATGATAGAATTTTCAAGACCAATTAATTCTTCATTGCAAATACCTTTTTTAAACATCGTGAAAGATGACTATACACATCAACCTGACCAAATGGAATACACAGAAATCAAACTGATTACATCTGTGGAAAGAGATGGTGGAAAATCTCGTCATCAGCCAAAACAAGGCAAGAGGCAGACAGCAGAACAGACCATCAATTGCTCATATACAAGTTCAAGTGGACATTGAAAAAAATTAAAGCAAATACTAAAGACCCAAAATATTACCTTGAACATATTTCACCTGAATTTAGACATCATCTGAAAAATAGATCTGATGCATTAGACATTAAAGACAGAAGAGTTGTGAGATGACATCAAGAACATCGTAAAGGAAGAAGGCAAAAGGTCATTAAGAAGACAAGAGCGAAGGAAAAGATCAAAATGGATGTCAGAAGAAACTCTGACAATGCTTTCTGGCTAAGAGATGCAAAAGCAAATGGAAGAAATTAGGAGGTAAAGAGCTGAATATAAAATTTCAAATGGTAGCACAAAAAGACAAAGCCAAATACTATAACAAAATATGCAAAGTCCTGGAGTTATGAAAACAAAAGGGAAGAACATTGTCACCATTTCTTAAGCTGAAAAACTGAAGAAAAAATTCAAGCCTCAACTTGAAACATTGAAGGATTCTGGTGTGGCACTGTGGGTTAATGTGCTGGACTGCAAACTCAGTTTGAACCACAAGGTTGGAAGTTCAAGTTTACCTGCCGCTCTTTGGAAACCCTATAAAGGGTTGCTTTGGGTTGGAACTGTCTCAACTGCACTTAAAAACAATAGTAGGTAAAATATTGAATGATGAGGAAAACATCAAAAGAAGATGGAAGGAACACACACAGTGACTGTATCAAAAAGAAAATATTGAAGTTCAACCATTTCAAGAGCTAGCATAATTATCAATAGCCAATGATACTGATGGAAGAAGTAAAGTGCACTGAAGGAATTGGCAAAGAATGATTCACTCATCTATAACAAGACATTTGGAAGACAGCTAACTGGCCAACTGACTGGAAGAGATCCATATTTGTGCCCATCAAAAGAGAAGTGATCCAATGGAATGTGGAAATCATGGAACAATATCATATCACATGCAAGTAAAATTTTGCTAATGATAATTAAACAACAGCTGCACAGTACATTGTCAGGGAACTGCTAGAGATTCAAGACAGATTCAGAGGAGGAAGTTGAACCAGGGATATTGTTGGTGATATCAGATGTATTATGGCTGAAAGTAGGGAATACCTGTTCTTTAAAGACTATGTAAAGGCTTTTGACTATGTGGATCATTACTAACTGTGGACAACTTTGCAGAGAATGCGTATTCCAGAACACTCAATTTTGCCCATGAGTCATAGACCAAGAGTCAGTTGTTTGAACAGAACAAGAGGTCAATGAATGGTTTAAAATTAGGAAAGGCATACACTAGTATTGTACTCTTTCACTATATTCAATCTGTATGCTGAGCTAACAATCCAAGAAGCTAGATTGTATGAGGAACATTGCATTAGGGTTGGAGGAAGACTTATTAATAACCTATGATATGGATATGATACAATCTTGCTTGCTGAAATTGAAGAAGACTGAAAATACTTACTGATTAAGATAAAGACCACAGCTTTCTGCATGGGTTGCAATTTAATGTAAAGCAACAAAATACATACCACTGGACCAATAAATAACATCAAGATTAGTGGAGAAAAGATTGAAGTTGTCAAAGACTTCATTTTGCTCAGATCAGCCAACACTCATGGATGCAACAGTCAAGAAATCAAACAATAGATTTTATTATGCAAATCTGTTGCACAAGACCTCTTTAAAGTGGTCAAGAGCAAAGTTGTCAGTATGAGAACTAAGGTGTGCCTGACCCAAGCCATATTATTTTTAGCTGTTTTGTATAAATGTGAAAGTTGAACAACGAATAAACAAGACCAAAGAAGAAATGATGCATTTGAGTTATGGTGTTAGTGAATAATATTTAAAGTACCATGGAATGCCAGAAGAACAAACAAATCTGTGTTGGAAGAAGTACAATCAGAATGCTCCTTAGAAGCCAGGATGGCCAGACTTAGTCTCTCATACTTCAGACATACTATAAGGAGGGACCAGGCCTTGGAGAAGGATACCATGTTTTGTAAAGTAGAGGCTCAGGGGACCAAAAGAAGTCCCATCAATGACATGGATTTGTACCGCGGCAGCAATAGGTTCAAACTTAACAATGATTGTGAGATTTGCCTGCAACTCAGGCAGCGTTTCATAGTTGTGCATAAGGTCACTACAAGTTGAAACCAACTTGATGGCATCTAATATAAACAACAACAATAATTTCCAAATATCCATTAGTATTTGTTGTTGTTGCTAAATGCTATTGAGTCAGTTCTGACTCATAGCAACTCTGTACAGGGTTTCTGAAAAGCAGTTGGTGGGTTTAAACTGTTGACTTAGTGGTATGTAGTCCAATGCTTAGCTTATGACACCACACCAAGATACCTCCACATTATGATTTACAACACATAATTTGGGGGGGATACAATTCAATTCATAACAATTTCTAGCCATTGGAACTTATATTTTAGATGATCAACACACACAAAAAAACATGCAGTAAGCAACCAGGAAACTATAGACAGAGTGAACCAGCTTTTAGCTTTCTTTGCCCTCTCTCTTGCATTTGTTTTCTAGTTCATTCATTTCTGTTCTCATAGTCACCATTAACCTTTTATCTGCATGATTTGTTTATCTCATTTTCTTTCTCTAACATTTTAATGTGGACACTTCCATTTTTACTTTTCCATCTTTTATGCTTCCACCTAGAAAGCATTTTAAACTATAAATTTTCCTCTGGATTTGTTTTTGCAATATCTCACAAATTTGAATAAATAGTATTATTTTTAAGTTTATTTTCTATTTGATATATAGCTTATACATAAATTTTATTTCTAAACTTTGTAGCCTTATATTACTTTACTTTCAAACTTTTTTTATTAATAAAAAGAATTTTTTTACATTATGTCAATTTTTAAAAAGGTATTGAGTTTTAATTAATGTTATATTAAATATGGACTGTATATGTAATATGAGCCACATTGCATTAAATTTTCTAGTAGTTATTTAAAACAACTTAAAAAAATGAAACTAATTTTAGTAAAATTTCACTTAATCTGATTGCCTAAAATATTATCATTTTAGCAAGTAAATAATATAAAATTATTAATGAAATCTTCAATTCACTTTTCCTATTAAGTTTTCAAAATCCAGTATGCATTTAACACTTACAGTATGTTTAGACTAGCCAGATTTCAAGTGATCAACAGTCACATTTGGTTTGTCACTACTGTTTTGGATAGCACAGGTATCCTACATAATCTATTATTTTATATAAGTGGGTTAGATAAAACTGATTCCTTGTGTTCTGTCAATTCTTTTGTATTTTAACTGCTTTTGATCTGCTTAGTATATAAATTACCAAAGGCTTATATTAAAACAGTCCCTGTAATTATGAACCAGTCAATTTCTCCTTGATGTTTTACCAATATGAGGTGTCAATAAGTTTAGGATTTTTATAGCTCCCTGGTCAATTGACCCGCTTTCTTTCTAGTTATGCTTTTTGTTTTTAAGTTTATTTTGCATGATTAATGTGTATCTCTAAAATTTTTGCCTGTTATATCCACCAGCTGCTCCTCAGAAACCCTATACAGGGTCACTATGAGCTAGAACCAAGTAGAACAACCAACTAGAACCTACAACAACAATATATAATCTTCATTCTTTTATTTTCACACACTCCTGTCCTTATACGGTAGGTACATGCCTCATAGCAGGATATAGTAGAACATACTTTTCATTGTCTGACAATGATTGCCAAGTAGCTGGCAATGTTCTTCGTTGTATTATTGGTCTATGTTGTTGTTGATATTAAATGCCATCAAGTCAGTTCTCATGTTGAGCCTGTATAGGGCTTCCAAGGAGCCGCTGTCGGGTTTGAACCACTGACCTTATGGTTCACAGAGCAGTGCTTATCCTACAGCACCAAGGTAGACTTATTTCTTACTTTTTTTGTTTGTGTGCTTTGTATGAATATTTGTCCTACTGTTTTATGTTTCATTTTCTTTTCCTCATTAAAAAACAATGTTTTATTGTGAATTATGTGATAGTTTACATGGGAGAACGTTAGCTTTATGTTCATCCTATTGTATACCATTTCATTGCCATGGTTACAATCCCCTCCATGCATCATCAACCAACAAAAGGGTATACCCTACAATGAAATAGATAGGTACAATGACAGCAGCAATGGACTAAAGTGTAACAATTGTGAGAATGGCACAGGACCAGGTAGTGTTCTTTTTCTGCTGTGCATAGGGTCACTGTGAATTACCACAGAGTCCAGGGCACCTAACAACAAAAATAACATAAGGGCATAACCCAAACACCATATTATATTGTTTTCAAGTTGTTCCTGACTTATAATAATGCTAAAGGACAATGCTTTATAAACACTTATATGTTTATTAAAAATGTCATTTTTAAGGCCTGACTAAAGCCATATTTTCAGTTGACTCATATGCATGCTAAAGCTTGGTTATAAATAAGGAAGACTGAGAAGAATTGATGCATTTGTATTGGTGAAGAATATTGAATATATCATAGAACAAACAAATATGTCTTAGAAGAAGTAGAGCAAGAATGCTCCTAAGAATAGTGCTTAACCACTACATTACCAGAAGATGACAACCATTGAAGAAGGGAGGTGAAGGAATGAAAGAAGCAATGATGAACGAATTTCTAAGCATGAGCATATTGTCAGGAGGGACCAGTCTCTAAGAAGGATATTATATTTGGTAATGTGGAGGGTCAGAGAAAAAGAGGAAGACCCCCAGCAAGATGGATTAGCAAAGTGGCAGCAGCAATGGGCTCAAGTATGGCAACAATTGTGAGGTTGGCCCAGGACTGGGCAGTGTTTCGTTTTGTTGTGCATAGGGTTGCTATGAGTAGGTACCAACTCAATGGCATCTAACAACAACAGCAAGCATGAGTAAATTTGTGTATAATAATGTCTGTACTTGTGATAAGAAACCAGAACAGAAGAAACATTTAAACTTAGGCAAGACAAATTAAATCTTAGGTACATTGAAAATAAGATATTGTGAGATCAAGGTGACTCTACAGTTGTATTAAGAAATGTGAAATGGGAATTATCTAGAGCTCATGAATTCTTTGAAAAGAAAAATAACAGTTATTAGTCTAATGGAAAGGAAGGAAGAATGGGTGAAAATCAGGTTACAATTTTAATGGAAAGATAGGGAATTTTTAGAATTAGAATCTAGGATTGGACTCTATAAAATCTAGAATTAGAATTGATAGAATCTAGCTTTAGTTAATCTAACCTTAGATTAAAAGGACATCTTTAAAGGGTGTCGAAGAAACATGTCACTTTGAGGACTAAGGTGTAAGATGTCACTTTGAGGACTAAGGTACCTGTGACCAAAGATACAGTATTTTCAATTGCCTCATATGCATGTAAAACTGGATAATGAATATGGAAGATCAAAGATTTGATGCCTTTGAATTATTGTGTTAGAAAGAACACTGAACATACTATAGGCTTCTAGAAGAAGAAACAAATCTGTGTTGGGAAAAGTACAGCCAGAATATTCCTTGGGGATAATTGCAAGAGGAAGCAGTCCATGGAGAAAGAAATCAGGCTTGATAAAGTTGAGAGTCACTGAAACCGAGGAAGACCCTCAGTGAGATAGATTGGCACAGTGGCTGCAAAAATGGGCTGAAATATAAGAGTAATTGTGACGATAGTACAGGACTAAGCAGTGTTTCATTATATTGATATGGATTGGAACTGATTCAAAGGCATCTATCAATGACAACAGCCTTAACTGCCAGCTGTACTCTAAGGATTCTCAAATTTTTGTCTCTATCCAGAAGTTCTCCCTAGAATCACAAATTATGTATTCAACTAATTCATTTACTGCTATGATGTTTATAATGAGAATCTCAAATTTAATATCTCTAAAACCAGATTCTTGATGACTCTCTCCTCCAGTGACCAGCTTACTTCTAAGTTTTGCATATCTTTCAAATGGGCTTTATTCTTCCATTTTCTCGTTGTCTCCAATATATCAACAGATCCTGTCAATTTGTTTTTATATCTTCAAATTATATTTTGATTTCCATCATTTCTCACCATATCCACCACTATCATTTTAAGCCACCTTCATCTTTTACCTGATTCTTCCACCTCCAGAATCATTTTGTTATGTTTTACTCTACAAACAGTAGTTTATACAATATTTTCATTCATACTATTATTGATTGAGGTAATATTCATAGAGTAAAAATATGCAGCTCTAAACTAGAAGCTTTGTTGATGTTTGATAAATGTATTTGCTCGTGTAACTCACAATCAATCAGATATAAAATAATTCTATCATTCCAGAAAGTCCCTTCAGGCTCCTTGTAAGTTATTTTCTGACACCATTATCACCACTGGAGACAGCCACTGTATTGATTTGTTTAACTATAGGTTCATTTTTCCTCTTCTTGGGTTTTGTATAACTGAACTCATATATTATGTAATCTTTTGTGTCTGGTTATTTTCATTCAGCATAATTATTTTAAGATTCTTCCAAGTTATTGCATAGATTGTAGTTTGCGTCTCTTTTATGGACAAACATGAATATGCCATAGCTGGTTTATCCTTTTACCTATAGATGGAAAGTCAGATTGTCTCCAGTTATAGTCTGTTGTGAGTATAGTTGCTATGAATATTCTTATATTTTTGTGTGTGTACATGTTCATATGTCCTGGATAAATACGTGTAGGTAGGATTTCTGGGATTTATGATATGTATATATTTCAGATTATAACCCTAGTGAAATAATGAGTTACACATTGGACTGCTAACCACAAGATCAGCAGTTTGAGTCCACCAGCCACTCTAGAAAAAAGAAAAGGTTTTCTGCTCCAGCAAAGATAGCCTCAGAAACTCTATGTAGGGCTACTCTGAGTCTGAACCATATATCCAATCAGTGGTTCAAGTGTACCAGCTGCTCCTTGGAAACCCTATACAAGGTCCCAATGAGTCAGACCCGACTCAACAGTATTTAACAACAACAACAAATATTTGTTGTTCATGTTGTTAAGTGCTGTTGAGTCGGTTCTGACATATAGCGACTCTGGTATAGGGTTTCTGAGGAGCAGTTGGTAAATTTGAATGGATGACCTTGCGGTTCAAATCCATCTTGCAGTCCATTGCTCATCTTATAGTAGTTGTTAGGTTCCCTCAAGTCAGTACCAACGCATAGCGACCTTATACACAACAGAATGAAACACTGTCTGGTCTTGTGCCAACCTGACAATCATTACTACATTAGAACCCATTGCTGCTGTCAATGATTCAATAAATCTTGTTGAAGTTCTTCCTCTTTTTTGCTGATTCTCCACTATAACACACATGATATCTTTATCTAGGGACTGGTCCATTCTGAGAACATGTCCTAAGTATGAGAGATGAAGTCTGGCCATCCTGGCTTCCAAGGTCCATACATTCTGGCTGTACTTTTTCCAGCACATATTTGTTTGTTATTTTGGCAGTCCATGGTAATTTTAATATTCCCCTCCAACACCATAATTCCAATAAATCAGTTTTTCTACAGTCGTCTTTATTCATTATCCTACTTTTGCATGCACATGAGGTTATTGAAAATACCATGGCTTGGGTCAGGTGCACCTTAGTCTTCAAACTGATGTCTTTGCTCTTTAACACATTAAAAGGTCTTGTGCAACAGATTTGCCTAATGCAATTTGTTACTTGATTTCTTGACTGCTGCTTCCATGAGTGTTGATGGTACAGCCAAGCAAAATGAAGTCTTTGACTACTTTAATCATTTCTCCATTTGTCTTGATGTTATTTATTGGTCTAGGGTAAGGATTTTTGTTTTCTTTACATTGAGGTGCAACCCATAACAAGGGCTTTGGTCTTTGATCTTCATCAGGCTGTGGTCTTCATCTTCATTTATGTCCTCTTTACTTTCAACAACCAAGGTTGTGCCATCTGTATATCACAGTTTGTTAATGAGTCTTCCTCTAACCCTTATGCCACATTCTTCATGTAATTCAGCTTCTCGAATTATTTGCTCAGCATACAGATTGAATAAGTATGATGAAAGAATACAACCCTGTGCATACCTTCTCTAATTTTAAACCATTCAACATTCTACTCGAACAACTATCTCTTGTTCTATGTGCTATGTCCTCATGAGCACAATTAAGTATTCTGGAATACTGATTCTCCACAATGTTGTCCATAGCTGGTCATGACCCACACAATTGAAAGCCTTTGTGTAGTCAATAAAGCATAGGTAAACATTTTGCTGGTATTCTCTACTTTAAGCCAAGATTCATCTGATGTCAGCAATGATATTCCTTGTTCTATGTCCTCATCTGAAACTGTCATCTGAAACTGACTTAAACCTCTGGCAGTTCCCTGTGAATGCACTGTTGCAACCATTTTTAAATTATCTTTGGCAAAGTTTTACTTGCATGTGATATTAATGATAATGTCTGATGATTTCCCCATTCCATTGGGTCACCTCTCTTTGTATATACATATTTTGTTGTTGTTAAGTGCCGCTGAGTCGATTCTGACCCTTAGAGACCCAGTATAGAGTTTCTGAGGACATTTGGTGAGCTTGAACCACCAACCTTGCCGTTCAAAGTGACTTTGCAGCCCAGTGCCTTAACCCACAGTGCCACACCATGTTGTTCCTAAGTGCTGTTGAGTTGGTTCTTACTCATACTGACCCTATATGGAATTTCAGAGGCTTTAAATCTTCAAGGGAGCAGAAAAGTCTCATATTTCCCTGGAAACTTAGACTTTGTGGTTCACAGGTCAGTGATTACCTTATGGAGCCACGACACATATATATATGTGTGTCCTGGTGTGGCACTGTGGGTCAATGCACCAGACTGTGAAGCCATTTGAACTGCAAGGTCAGTGGTTCAAATTCACCAGCTACTCCTTGGAAACCCTATATAGGGTCGCTATGGGTCAGAATTGACTCGACAGCACTTAACAACAACAAATATATATATATAATCTCAAAAATTGTTTTCCAAAGTTTCCTATTTAGCATTTTAGCTATAAATGAAGCCATTACATTCATGAACTAAATTCCACTTTGTCGTGGAATGAATTCCTGGAGCTATCAGAAGCTAGTACAGAAAAAGGGAGCATTTCCTTCCTCAAAGGATCTAAAGAAATCAACATGACTAACGCTCTTATCATGAATTCTCAGGCTCTGGATCTGTGAGACAATATATATCTATTCTGCTAAGCCTCCAAATTTATGATATTTTTGTTAAGGCTGTCGTAGCAAACCAAGGAGTCCTGGTGTAGCACTGTAGGATAAGCACTGAAGGATAAGCACTGGATTGCTAATCACAAGGTTGGTGGTTCAAAACCACTGGCCTCATACACGGTCCTATGAGTCAGAAACAACTCAAAGGCACAGAAGAACAACAATAAATCAATGCAGACTTGTGAATATTTGCTGAGGAGTTTTGTATCTATGTTCATAAGCAATATTGATCTGTAGTTTTCTTTTCTCATGATGTCTTTTTTGGCTTTGGTGTCAGCATAATGCCGGCCTCACAGAAGCTGCAGGGAAGTATTCTTTCCACTTCTTTTTTTGGAGGATTTTGCAGCATTAGCATTAATTATTCTCTAAATATTTGATAGAATTAGGCAAGGAAGTCATCTGAGAAAGGGCTCTTTTTTTTTTTTTTTCATGTTTTATTGTGAATTAAATGATAGTTTACATGAGAGAACTTTAGTTTTACATTCATTCCATCATATATTGTCTCATTGCCATGGTTCCAATATCCTCCATGCATCATCAACTGACCAAAGGGTATATCCTAGAAACCTGCTTCCTACACTCCCCCTCCCCCCCAGTCTTCGGCCCACAGTCCCTCTCCTTCTTTGGATGCAAAGTCCCCAGCTGCTTCATCACTCCACGTCATCATCTCTGCTTCTATCTCGGGCCTCGCTGCTTCTCTGGGTAGGGTCCCACTCTCGGCTCTACTCCTTGGATGGTCCTAGAGACCTCCGCTCCTAGACTGGAGAATTAATCACTCCTTCCTTGCTACAAAATGTCTACCTTTACATTTCCAACCCTCACAATCAGTCCTGATAACAATTATTCACTATAGTATCACAAGTGACCCATCT
>NW_006408553.1:9820597-9831989 GCF_000296735.1 Chrysochloris asiatica
TTCCCATCAGCCGGTAGCTCCACTCTCCACTCGAGTCCTCCGTGGTCACGCCACTGACTCTGGGCCCAAGAGTCCCCAGGTTTCCTCACACTGCTGGCCAACCAGGTCCCCATCTGGGTCCATAGAAGCCCACCGAACATTCTAGGGCTTAGCTTGACGCTTCATTGCTTCTTTTACCCAACTTCCCCCTATCGGTAATGTGTGTGGTCACCAATCAGAGCATGTATTTCCGTTGAGTCTTAGTCTGGGAAAGGGGTTTGCATTGAGGGGACGAAAGGGTCTTTTTTTGTGGGATATTTTTAAATAGACAATTTGATGTCTTTACTTGTTATTGATCTATTAAGATATTATGTTTCTTTATGAATCAACTATAATAGTTTGCATCTATCTAGAAATCTAACCATTTCATCTACATGATATAAGTTGCATACAGCTGTCTCTAGTAGAGGTATCCCTGCTTGTCTATAATTGACTTTATGCCATTTACCAAGAAAACAATACCAAATCTAGTGCCATTGAGTTGTTTCTGACTCATAGCAACCCTATAAAGAGTTTCCAAGACTGCTTTCACAACTGAAAGAAATCCAAAGAGGATGTTAACTTTTATGAGAAAAGGTGAAAAATGAAACTAACATTTAGCGTTTGTTTTGCAGGGAGCCTGTAAAGAGGAAGCATTCACCCTTAACAGCAAGAGGAGCATCAACAAGCTCCTGCCCCGGCAACTACCTCAACATCTCAGCCTGAAGCCCCCATACCTGAGAAGTGGGGGAACACTATAGGCTAATGTTATTCTAGGCTTTATGTGTTGTTCAGTATGGAGTGGTAGGTTGTTTCCTGGGATGAAAGATGAAGCCTTATTTATGATCTTGGCCTCTCAGGAGCATTCTGACTGTACCTCTTGCAACACAGATTTATTTGTTCCTCTGACAGTTTGTGGTACTTTTAATGTTCTTCTCCAACACCATAATTCAAATGCATCAGTTCTTCTACAGTGTTCCTTACTCATTGTCCAACTTTCACATGTATAAGAGGTATTGAAAATATCATGGTTTGGATCAGGTGCACCTTAGTCCTCAAACTTACTTCTTTGCTCTTGAACACTTAAAGAGGTCTTGTGCAGCAGATTTGCCTAATCCAATATTATTTGATTTCTTGACTGCTGTTTCCCTAAGTGTTGATGTTTGACCCAAGAAAAATGAAGTCTTTGACAACTTCAATCTTGTCTCCATTATTCATGATGTGATTTATTGTTTCAGTAGTGAGGATTTTTGTTGAGGTACAATGCATACTGAAGGCTGCAGTCTTTGATCTTCAACAGTGTTTTAAATCCTCTTAACTTTCAGCAAGCAATGTTGTATATTACAAGTTGTTAATGAGTCTCCCTCTGATCCTGATGTCCTGATGATCCAGTGTTTCTTCAGGTAATCCAGTTTCTTAGTTAGATATACCAGCTTCTCAGATTATTTGTTTAGCATACAGATTGAATAAGTATGGTGAAAGAGTACAACACTGGCAAGTCCCTGGTTGGCACAAATGGTTAAACCTGGACTAATAACTGAAATTTTCAGGTCTGTGATTCAAATCTACCCAGAGACACCTGGGAGACAAGGCCTGGAAATTTCTTAATGGTGGCAGACTGGAAAACCTTGTTGTTAGATGTAAAGTTGGTTTCAACCCACAGAAATCCTAGGCACAACAGAGCAAAACACTGTCTGGCCCCGTGCCAGTCTCCTAATTGCTGCTGTTTGAAGTTGTTTTTGCTACCACTGTGCCAATCCATTTTGCTGAGGGTCTTCCTCTTTTTTGCTGAACCTCTACTTTACCAAGCATGATGTCCTTCTTTAGGGATGGGCCCTTCCTGATAATATGTCCCATGAATGAGAAACGAAGTCTCGCCATCCTGGCTTCTAAGGAACATTCTAGTTGTACTCCTTCTAACCCAGATTTGCTTGTTTTTTTCTGGCAGTACTTTTCAACAACATCCTAATCAAAATGAATCAATTTTTCTCTTGTTTTCTTTAATCATTGTCCCACTTTCACATGCATATGAGGTGGTTGAATATGCCATGGCTTGATTCAAATGCACCTTAGTCCTCAAAGTGACATCTTTACTCTTTAACACCAAAAAAGACTTTCTCCAGCAGATTTTTTGCTTAATTCAATATGTTGTTCGATATCTTGACTACTGCTTCCATAGGTGTTGGTTGTGTATTCAATCAAAATAAATTCTTTGACAACTTCAATCATTTTCCTCATTTATCATGATGTTATTTATAGGTCCAGTTGTGAAGACTTTTGTTTCCTTTACATCGAAGTGTAATCCATACTGAAAGTTGTAATATTTGACCTGTGTCAGTAATATTTTAAGTCCTCTTCATTTCTAACAAGCAAGATTGTATCATCTATGTATTGCAGGCTGTTAATGAGTCATCCTCCAATCCTGATTATATATTATTCTTCATATAATCCAGATTCTCTAATTATTTGCTCAGTGTACAGATTGAATAACATGGTGAGAGGATACAACTCAGGTGCACACCTTTCCTGATTTTAAACATTCAGTATCTCCTTATTCTCTTTGAACTACAACCTCTTGGTCTGTGTTATAGAGGTTCCTCATGAGCATAATTGTTCTGAGATACCTATTTTGCTCAATGTTGTCCCTAGCTTGTCATTATCCACACACTTGAATGACTTTGCATAGTCAGTAAAAGACAAGTACACATCTTTTTGTTGTTCTCTGCTTTTAACCAAGATCCATCTGACATCAGCAATGATATCCCTATTTCCAGGTCTTCTGAATTTTTCTTGAAGTTTCTGGATGCTAGCTGTAGATGTATAGTTGCAACCATTATTGAATTATTTTCAACAGTATTTTACTTTCATGTGACATTATTGATATTGCAATGAGACTTTTCTAATTATGATATTAACAATTTTAAATTTAATTTTGTTTTCATAAAATATATTTCCTACCATTTGAATCATTTTAAATTTGTTGATTAATTTTGTATTAAGACTACCATACAGCTTCTCTTGTGAATGTTCCATGTGAACTTGAAAAAATGCAACTTTTCAAATTTTTTTTTACGTTTTATTGTGAGTTATATGATAGTTTACATGAGAGAAACTCAGTTCCATATTCATTCCATCGTATATCATTACATTGCCATAACTCTTCAATTCTTGGTTGTAGTGTTCAATTTTTTAAATTGGTGTACATATAAGTTTCAGAATTCCACTTAATATTTCCTGTAGTTTGTGTCTAAGGTAACAATTTCATCTTTAAAATATCTTACATTATAATGAAGTACACTTGAAATCAATGTGCTTTCTACAGTTTTAGTGTATGTTGTTATTGATGTCAGGGGCCATCAAGTCAGAACCGACTCATAGCGACCCCATGCACAGCAGAACAAAACAATGTCCGGTCCTGGGCCAACCTCACTACCGCTGCCACATGTGACGCCATCAATGATGCCACCTGGCTGATTCATCTTGTTGAGGTTCTTCCTCTTTTTCTCTGACCCTCCATCTTACCCAGCATGACATCCTTCTCCAGTGACTGTTTCCTCCTGACAATATGTTCAAAGTATGAGAGACGAAGTTTAGCGATCTTAGCCCCCAAGGAGCACTCTGGCTGCACCTCTTCCAAAACAGATCTATTGGTTCTTTTGGCAGTCCATGGCACTTTTAGTATTCCCTTCCAACACTGCAATTCAAAGGCATCAATTCTTCTATGATCTTCCTTATTCACTGTCCAGCTTTCACATGAAAATGAGGTTATTGAAAATACTATTGCTTGGGTCAGGAGCACCGTAGTCCTCAAGTTGACATCCTTGCTCTTCAACACTTGAAAAAGTTCCTGTGCAGCAGATTTGCCCAATGCAATAATACATCGTCTGATCTCTTGACTGCTGCTTCCGTGAATGTTGATAGTTCATCCAAGAAGAATGAAGTCCTTGACAACTTCAATCTTTTCTCTGTTGATAAGAATGTTGTTTATTGGTCCATGGTGAGGATTTTTGTTTTCTTGACATTGAGATGCAATCCGTACTGAAGGCTGTGTTCTTTGATCTTCAACAGTAAATGTTTCAATTCCTCTTTACTTTAGCAAGCAAGGCTGTATCATCTGCTTATCGCAGGTTGTTAATGAGACTTCCTCTAATCCTGATGCCACGTTTTTCTTCATAGAACCCAACTTCTCCTATTATTTGCTCAGCATATAGATTGAATAAGTATGGTGAAAGAACACAACCTAGTCGCACACCTATTCCAATTTTAAAATATTCAGCGCTCCCATGCTCTGTTCGAACAACTGCTTCTTGGTCTAGGTACAGATTTCTCAGAAGTACAATTAAGCATTCTGGAATACTCATACTTCGCGATGTTGTCCATAACTTGTCATGATCCACACAATCTAAAGCCTTTGTGTAGTCAATAAAGCACAGGGAAACATCTTTCTGATATTCTCTGCTTTCAGCCAAGATCCATCGGACATCAGCAATGATATCTCTCATTACACAGCCTCTTCTGAATCCAGCTTGAACATCTGAAAGTTCTCTGTCAATGTATGATTGTAGCCATTTCTGTATTATCTTTAGCAAAACTTTACTCTCTTGAGATATCAAACAGATTGTCTGATGATTTCCACATTCCGTTGGGTCACCTCTCTTTGGAATGAGCACAAATATGGATCTCTTCCAATCAGTCAGCCAGATAGTTGTCTTCCAAAATTCTTGGCAGAAATGAGTGAGTGCCTCTTGTGCTGCCTCACTTTCTTAAAATATCTCAATTTTTATTCCATCAATTCCTGGTGCCTTGTTCTTTGCCAATTCCTTCAATGCACTTTGGACTTCCTCCCTGAGTATCATTGGCTCTTGTTCATATGGTACCTCTTGAAATGGTTGAATGTTAACCATTTCCTTTTGGTACAATGACTGTGTGTATTCCTTCCATCTTTTCTTGATGTGTTGTGCATCATTCAATAATTTGCCCAGAGAATCTTTCAATAATGAAAGTCGAGGCTTGAATTTTTTCTTCAGTTCCCCCAGCTTGAGAAATGCTGACCATGTTCTTTCTTTTTGGTTTTCTAATTCCAAATCTTTGCATATTTTATTATAGTATTTGGTTTTATCTTCTCAAGTTGATCTTTGAAATTTTCTGTTCAGCTCTTGGACCTCTTCAATTGTTCTATTTGCTTTAGCATTTTAGTGTATAGTGATCTGTAATTTTGAAATGACATGTCAGTTGAAGACTTTCCATTAATATTTCTTGTAGTTCAGGTTTAGTGCACTAAGTCAACTTTAGTCTAGAATTGTGTTTATGTCACTTTCATTTTCAAAAACTATTTTTGGTAGGTTTAGAATTAACATTATAAAATTACCATTTAATTACTTTAATGATAGTGTCAAAATGCTCATCATTTGCACTGATAAGGTCGAAGAAATGTGAAAAAGATGGAGACCCCCCTAATGAGATAGATGGGCACAGTGGCGGCAGCAATGGACTCAAGTGTAGGTCACTGTGAGGATGGTGCAAGTCTGAGCAGTGTTTCATTCTGTTGTACATAAGATCACTATGAGTTGGAACTGACTCGACAGTACCTAACAACAGCAACAGGACAGAAATGACAACCTGAATGTGAATAGATCAAGGATCTGGAGGTCATAGTGAGACAAAAAGCATGCAAAATGTAAGTGATGACAAAGGTTAGGTGTAAGATGCTTGTTAAATTTAAATTTTCTGTTTTATAGTTGAGGGACTGGATAATCTCAATGATGACCTGGCCAAATCCCTCATTTTTCCTATGAGAAAGTTAGGCTTAGAGTGGTGAAGTCAGGCTAAACTGACTCCTCCAATGTCTTCCAGTTACAAAGAGGTCTGTTTGAAATAATCCAGGTCCTGATCTACCAATGAAGAACAGGTTTGTCCCCCTCATTGATGATTACAAACCTTGGAATTCACAATGACAAAGAAATGAAAATGCCTAGCTAAAGTCCTGTACTGTTTTTCCTGTCATTCAATAAGTTTTTTACTTCAAAATATTTGGAAGCTTTTGTTGTTGTTGTTTTTTTTAAAGTTTTATTGTGAGTTGAGTGATAGTTGACATGGGAGAACATCAGCTTTACATTTTTCCTATCGTATTTCATTTCATTGCAATGATTACAATCCCCTCCATGCATCATCAATCAACAGCATTTGTTTCCAATCCCTCTGTTTGTTTGTTTGTTTGTTTTCTTTGTGGATGTACACCGAAGCACTCAGGAATATATAACCATTCAAACAACCAAACGGTATACCTACACACCAGCCCCCCAGCTGCCAGCACACAGCCCCTCTCCCTCTTTTAGTCTAGAGTCCCCAGCTGCTCCGTCTCTCCATGTCATCATCTCTGCCTCCATCTCTGGCATCGCTGCTTTTCTGGATAGGGTCCTGAACTCTGCTCTTCTCCCTTGATGGTCCCAGGGTCCTCAGTTCCAGGACTGCAAGACCAAACACTCCCCTCCTTTTGTTACAAATTGTCTACCTTTACATTTGCAACATTCACAGTCAGTCCTGAGAGCAATTTACTCATTACTGAACCTCAAGAGTCTTATCTCCATCTCCTTTCACCAGTCCCATCTAGACAGGTTGGAAACCACTCAGTAGAGATTCTACCTTCCCCCACACCCTCTGAAAAAGCTCCCTCTTAAAAACTTGTAAGCCAGTCATGTTGTGTCTTTGTAGCACCCCCATTTGGGGTAGCCAATGTCTAAGTTGGCCATCCCTGCAAACCCTTTGTGTAGAGGGGATGGGAATGATCTTTGCTGTAAAGATTCGTTCCTTCTTTTGAGCTACTATACTCATAAGTACAGGTCAAGTTCATCAGATTGTAGTGGATTACACTTTTTTTCCTCTTCTTTCTTCCTCTAATTGAGTTCTGATCATCCAGCCATTGAAGCTAGGTCACATGGGTACTATCTGCAAATATGGGCATTCTTGTGCTTCTCCCCTCACTTCATATCAGCTGTATACTTCACTCTCCTCTCCAGTCCTCTGTGACTATGTCCCTGTTCATGAGCTCAGGAGTCCCCAGGTCTTGCTATACTGCTGGCCAACCAGGTCGCCATCCAGGTTGACAGGAGGCTATTGAACATGGTCAACCTTAGCTCACAGTTTCATTGTTGTTTTTCCTCCACTTCTCCTTATCTGTAGGTCAACATGGTCACCAGCAAGATCAAATGTCTGCTTATGTATTCCCTTTGAGTTTCAGTCTTGGAGGGGGTTTGCCTTGAGGGGACTTTGTTGCTTTCCTTGATGGCTCCCTGGAGAACAACTTGTTTGTTCTTGTAGTAGTCAATCAGACTGTTGTTATTATTTTTTATTTTTCCTGCTGGTCTGTCTTTCAAGTATCTTTTATTCCTCTAGCTGCCCCAGGCTGGTCTGCTTGTCTTTTCAAGTGGAAATTTCCCACTTCAGAAGATTCTGGATGTGGATAAGGATTCCACCTATGGTCTTATGCAATACAAAGGATCTGCAGAAAGCCACTTTCATTGGGCAAGTTCTAGCCCTGTTTTAGGTATTCCAAACAGTAATAGGCTGAAGATGGGCTTACAAGCTTTCTTTAGTGATGTTTCTAGCTATTCCTTTCTCTCCTTCACAATTGTCTATTTTACAATAGTAGACAAGGGAAAACAAGATTCATAAGACATTCAAGCATTTTAACATTATTTCCCCTATTTTACCCATTCAAACCATGCCTCCATCCCTGTAGCCCAGAGCCCTTTGGTTCCAAGGTTAAGCATATACCATTATTTACCTCTGTCCAACTTAGCCCATGCAAACCTGCCTAAATGTTCTCCCATTCACCTTGTTGGAAGTTTGTTTTTGAGACAAGTTAAGATGTAACTTCCTCCAAGCATTTAGCTTGCCAGCAGGATGCCTGTCTCTAGCTGACAGGATGGGCTGCCTTGTGCTGTTTGGGTTTCTAACCAGGTTGTCTGACAGCAGGGTAATTTTCAGTTTGATCAAGGAGGAGGGGCTCTAGATCAATGCCCATCATTATCAGGCTTTCTTCTCAGATTGTGAAAATCTCACAGCAACACTGGCTTTTGGTCCATTCTGGACTAAGGGAGAAACAAAAATGACTCATGTGTCATGAGTTGAAGAGGAGTCTTCTAGATTCAGTGTGTGGTACGATAGAAAGAGGTCTATATTGGAAGTTGAAAGAAATGGTAACATCCTCTTCTACTATTTCCCAGCTTTATGTTAGTGCATAACGTTATTTTACCTCACCAAAGCTTGTTATCTACATCCCCAAAGAGAAGAACCCTAAAGAATCTTTAGGACTCATTCTTGCTCAAAACTATAATTGCATGGAAACAGGCAATGTTTTTGTGTGAGGAACTATGACATGAAACAAGATTGATCTGAAGCCTCCTAAATACATTCTGATTTTGTTGCTAATAATCATCATGTAAGAATTAGTGAAGGATGAACCAAAGAACACTAAAGTCATAATTTCAGTTTTAACAGAGTAGATGCTGAGAGATTTTGAGCTTTTTAGCCACTAAGAAGTTAAGTCTCTTCATAAGAAGCAGAGAAATGGGTAAGCCTGAGTCTGGATAGTCAGTAAGGAGAGTAGTTGAACCCTGATACTAGAAGAAGTGTTTGCTGATTAATCTGTGTTATACTGGATACACAAAACTGGTGTGGTGCTGTGAGTTAATGCACTGGACTACAAGGTTGGTTTGAACTGTAAGGTCGGTGGTTCAAGCTCATCAGTTGTTCATCAGAAACCATATACAGGGTCACTAAGAGTTGGCACTGACTCGACAGCACTTAGCAACAACAACAATATTGGATATAAATTGTTTTGGACCCAGAGATGTTAATTGTAGCCAGAAAAAGACCATAACATTACAACAGCTTGATATTTTTGAAAAAACACAGTATTTGGAATGGAGAAGACCTGGAGTCAAATCTAGTTCTGGTATAATTATCCTTTTTTAATCAAAATTCTGCCATTAATAACTTAAAAATAATTGTACCTTGCATTGTTTTTGTAAGAATTAGAGATAATATATGTAAAATGTAATCAAGTGCAGTTATTTGCTAAGTGGTATTCAATTTTACTAATGAGGCATGAGGAGAAGGACAAGAGTTTTAGCCCAAATAGCAACACAGTTGTTACACTGTTATGATGCCAAATTCCTCAAATTTAAGAATGCTCCCTGATTCATGCATGGCTTTGTAGGGAGGTTTTTGCTACAGCCATGCAAAGAAAGTCAAGTTAGGAACCTGTGGTGGTAATTGGAAGAATATTGAGACAATCAGATGTCTCAGAACATCCATTTGGGGGACTATAGAGAATTATGACTCTAAAATGGATCAGTTTCTTGAGCTGGACATTATGCTTGGTAAAGTAGAGAGGTCTGGTAAAACGAGAACACCCCCTCAGAAGACTGGCACCATGGTGGCAACAATGTGCTCAAACATAGAAACAATTTTGAAGCTGACACAGTACTGGTCAGTGTTTTCTTCTATTGTACATGGTGTTGCTATGAGTTGGAACCTACTCAACAGCACATAACAACAACAAGAAGGATGTCTATAGATGATCATTATTGTTGTGTGTCATCAAGTCCATTCCAACTCATAATAACCTTATATGACAGAGGATAACTGTCCCATAGGATATTCAAAGCTGCAGTCTTGGTTGGAAAGCATGGTAACTCATGGTTAAGTGTTTGTGGTTTTAAAGGTCTGTAGTTTTAACCCACAAGCTGTTTCATGGGAGAAAAATATGCCAGTCTGTTTCCATAAAATATACAGCTTGGGAAACCCTATGGGCAGTTCTACTGCATCCTACAGGGTTACAGTGATTCAATATAAACTCACTGGCAGTGGGTTTGGCATGAGTTTAGTACTCTTTATGGGAGCAGCTCACCAGGTCTTGTCTCCTACAGAATTGTTAGTGGTTTTAAACTGCTAACATTTTGGTTATCAGCTAAGAGCTTACCTACTGTGCTGTCAACTTTCCTTCAGAGGAGAATTAAGGGGAGTGACTTAGCTGGAAGTGAAGGCTTGGGAAGTTGCTGTGGAGACCAGTTTGCACATAACATTATGAATGATTTTTTTTTTTTTTTAATATACTGTTCATATGAAAGAACGGGAAACTTACAGTGGAAATGGAAAGGTAAAGTATCCTTCTCACTAGTTTCAATGTCAGAGCAAACATACATATAAGAGCAAAATTTAAGCACTTTATTTTTATAATAAGTGGGATTTTAGAAATCATCTGATTCCCTTCCTTTATGATTAAAGACAGCAATTCATGTGGAAAAGACAAACTGCTATCCTTAGAGGTTGTGCCAAAGGGACATGCTGTTGTTGTTAAAGTGCTGTCGAGTTAATTCTGACCCATAGCAACCCTATATAGGGCTTCTAAGGAGCAGCTGTTGAACTGGCACTGCTGACCTCATGGTTCAAACCAACTTTGCAGTCCAACGCATTAACCCACAATGTCACACCAGGATATACTATATATATATATTACATATATGTAAGTATACTGCATATATACTACACATATAAGGAGCTCTGGTAGCGTAGTGGTTACGAATCGGACTGCGAGCCACAAGGTCAGCAGTTTGAAACTACCAGCTGCTCCGAGGGAGAAAGATGAGGCTTACTGCTCCCGTAAATATTTACAGCCTCGGAAACCCTGTACAGGGTCGCTGAGTCGGAACCGACTCCATGGCACATAACAACAACAAAGTATACTACACATATATATGTTGGATACACTATACACACACACACACACACACACACACATATATATATATATATATATTTGGGTCCTGATGTGGTCCTATAGGATAAGCACTGAACTGCTAACTGCAAGGTTGATGATTCAAACTCACCAGTCGCTCCTCAGAATTGCTATACAGGGTAGCTATCAGTTGGAACCAACTCTTAGAAAGTTGGTTCCAACTGATAGCTACCCTGTATAGAGTTTTTGAGGAGTAGCTGGTATATTTGAACTGCCAACCTTGCAGTTCGAACTGACATTGCAGTCAAGTGCTTATTCTACAGTGCTACACTGGGACTTTCTGTGTGTGTGTGTATCTATCTATCTATCTATCTATCTATCTATCTATCTATCTATCTATCTATCTATTCTTAAGTGCCGTTGAGTCCGTTTTGACTCATAACAACCCTGCAAAGGGTTTCCAAGGAGCGATTGGTGAGTGTGAACTACTGACTTTGATTGCTTTATCGTCTTGGTGTGGAGATGTAGGATAAAGCACTGGACTAAAAGGTCAGTTTGAATCACAGGGTCAGTGGTTCAAATCCACCAGTCACTGCTCAGAAACTTTCTCTCTCTCTCTCTCTCTCTCTCTCT
>NW_006408553.1:9834018-9836058 GCF_000296735.1 Chrysochloris asiatica
TACACTGATGATGCTGTTGGATAAGCACTAGACTCCTAACCACACGGTTGATGGTTTGAACTGATGACCAGCCACTCCAAGAGAGAAAGATGAGGCTTTCTGGAGCTTCTGTGATGATTTACAATCCTGGAAACCCTCTACAAGGTCCCTATATGTTGGAACTGACCCAACAGTACCTACCAACAACAGTATAAGTGCTGTCAAATGGATTCCTACTCATAATGATCTTGTGAACAACAGGACAGTCCTACACCATCCTCAAAAGTATTGTTATACTTAATCCTATTGTTCTGCCACTGTGCAAATCCATTTTGTTAGGGGTCTTCTTCTTCTTCTCTGACCCTCGTGGTCCCTCTTGACCTTGTGGTTCAAACTGACCTTATGGTCCAGTGCTTTATCCTCCTAGTGTGTCACTTTAGGATGAGCACTCGACTGCAAGTTCAGCTTGAACTGCAAAGAGAATAGGTGGTGTGGTAGGTTAAGCATTGGATTGTTTATGGAAAAGTTAGCAGTTTGAATCCACCAGTTGCAACACAAGAGAAGCATGAGGCAGTCTGCATTCCTAAAGATTTATAGCCTAAAACCTTATGATGGTGGTGGTTATATGCCATGGAATCAGTTCTGAAATATAGTGATGCTGCATAGAGTTTCTGAGGCTGTAAATCTTCATTAATGTTGATGTTAAGTGCCATTGAGTCGGTTCCTACCCATGGCAACCCTGAATAGGGTTTCTGAGGAGCGAATGGTGAGCTTGAACCACCGACCTTGCAGTTCAAACCAACCTTGCAATCCAGTGCATTAACCCACAGTGCCACACCAGGACTTCTCATCTTTCTCTGTGCAACTTTAGTTTTGAACTGCTGACCTTGAGGTTACCATCTGGACTCGAAACCACTATGGAACAGTTCTATTCTGTCTGATAGGGGTGCTATGAATCACAATTGACTTGAAGGCAACATGTACCCCAGCAGATACACACCACACACACACACACACACACACACACACACACACACACAGAGTACCAAAAACAAGACAGTAGGGGCTTGATGGCAGCTAGGGTGGAGGTGCAGTAAAGGTCACCATCAGCAATGGCACAGAATACCAGGCAAAGCAGAGCCAGGGCAGAGCTCCAAAACTCGGAACCACAGAGATAGGGATATTTTACAGGTTTGAAGGCTTATAGCTTGTGGAGTTTGGAGCTGAAGTAAAAAAAATGCGTATTTTTGAATCTGCCATGCCAGGCTTGAAGGCCTGAGCTTACATCCTGGGTGAGCCCAAGTGGCAGGACAAAACAGGGGGGCACAGAAACACCACGAAAAAATGCCACGGGAACCTTAGGACAAAGGTGGACAATATACTTTGTCAGTTTTGCTTTGTTCTGATTTTCTTTTCTTTCTTTCTTTTTTTTTTTTTTTTGGTATCTGGTAATTGGCACACTCACTGTTTGCCCACCTCCATTCTAGTGAATAGAGGGAGAGTCTGAGCCGAGTTGCCACCCCCCATCCTCACCGCTGGTGTGTTCTTCTGCCATAAATGTGCACAGATACTCAGCACAAGTGGAGATGCTGATCTGTTTCCTTTTTGTTCTGTTTTTTATCACGGGAAAGAGGAGAGGGCAGAAATGTCTGAAAGAGAGTTTAAAGGCAAAAACTCTTGGGCAACTTTGAAGCAGGAACTTAGGACATTAAAGACATACTTATATTAAGCTACAGATTTTTTTTGTCCCCCTCTTTTTTCTTTTCTCCCTCCTCTCACTTTTCTGTGATTAGAGACTGCAGTATTCATTCTTGTTTCTGTTGGTGCTGTTTTTTTCTTTTTTTACCCAACTGGTATAGTTTTGCTGTTATATAGCCCCCCTTCTGCCTTTGGAGGACTCTTTGTCTCCCTATATTACACAAGAAGAGTCAGCAACCTCTGCCATATAGCCAAGCTACAATCACACTCTATAAAACACCAAAACCCAGGCAAGAACCAATACCAGCTGCCATATACCAGGGAAACGGACAATGCCTGTGAAAGTTACTCTGAGTTAAGCAA
>NW_006408553.1:9843260-9848273 GCF_000296735.1 Chrysochloris asiatica
ACTTGACCTGGCTTCAATGACTGGATGATCAGAGCTCAACCAGAAGAAGAAAGAAGAGGAAAAAAAGAGTAATCTGATGCAATTTGATGAACTTGACCTACACCTATGGAAGCAGTAGCTCAAAAAAAGGACCAAATTCTTACAGCAAGAATCATTCCCACCCCCTCCACACACAGAGTAGACAGGGATGGGCAACCTGGACATTGGCTACTCAAAATGGAGGTGGGGGGCTACAAAGGCAAGAAGTGACTAGCTTACAAGCTTTCAAGAGGGAACCTAGAGCAAGGGGGCCTGAAGGAAGGCAGAATCTCCAGTGTGTAGTATCCAATCTGCCTAGGTGGAGCTGATAATATGAAATGCAGATGGGTCTCTTGTGATACAGTAGTGAATAATTGTTATCAGGTCTGATTGTGAAGGTTGGAAATGTAAAGGTAGACATTTTATAGCAAAGAAGGGAGGGAATAACTTTTCAGTCTAGGAGCGGAGGTCCCTAGGACCATCAATGGAGAAGAGTAGAAAACGGGACCCTCACCCAGAGAAGCAGTGATGCCCGAGATGGAGGCAGAGACAATGACGTGGATCCAGAGAGGGAGAGGGACTGTGGGCTGAAGACTGGGGGGGTTGGGGGGAATAGTGTAGGGGGCAGGCTTGCAGGGTATACCATTTGGTCGGTTGATGATGCATGGAGGGGATTGTAACAATGGCAATGATACGATGTACGATAGAATGAATGTATAATTAATGTTCTCCCATGTAAACTATCATATAATTCTCAATAATACACTTAAAAAACAAACAAACAAACAAACAAAAAGAAGATAGTAGAGGGATTTTCATTGGTTTTACAATGAGGCACTATTTGTTAATATAAACAAGAAATAACTGTAAATTGATGTCAGGGAAAATCTGATTTGCTAATAGTCTTTATTGAGAATTAGACATAATTATTATTCTTGTTCTTACAGACTTCCAGTCCAATATGCAAATGAACTGTTAGCTCTCATGGTGGTTTTACCACAATAACACTATTGCAGGAAATGAAAGAAACATAGGGTGAGGCTAAATTGTTCCGTCTATTTAACAGATACAGTGACCTTGAGCAAAAAGAAAGGTACTTTAGCTGTTGGGAATCTTTATCTGTGATTTTGTTGCTAAGTGCCATCAAGTCAGTTAGGCAATAATACCTATCTGACAAGACAGCAGTGAACATCAAAGGCGTTAATATAAGCAAAGAAGCTCTATAAACTTTGAGAGGGCTATACAAATGCTAATTGTTGCTATTTTCATCTCCCTCAAGGGTACATTTGGTCTTCTAGATGAAGCTTTTCAAAAAAATAAAAAGTTAACCCTGAGATTCATAATAAATGAAACTTCCAGGTACAATATTTGAATTATGATTTGAACTTAATATATACATAAGAATGGATAAATTTCAAAAAAAAATATTCAAATTGAGACACTCCTATTTTTCTTCATTCACCTATTGCCATTTCATGCTGTTTTCCAATCTTTAGTTTCTTCTCACCTCCTTCTAGTGTTAATTTTCTTTCTGCTTTCATCTTTTTCCTATTGTCACTATGAAACCTCTGGGTAGCTAAGAGATCCTCAGTAGAAACCTCAAGGGTCACAACAATATGAAACACTGACAAACAAAGATAAAGGTTGATCTTTAAAATGAAGTAATCTTTATTTTGTAGAAATGTCATTTTGTAGAAATGTGCAGTGCAATTAGTTACTTAATATAGAGTCCTGTTGTGGAGCTGTGGAATAAAGTAATGGATAAAGCATAAGTTCGGCTGTTCAAACTCACCAACTGTTCCTTGGAAACGTATAGTCGGAACTGACTGGATGGCACTTAATAGGAAAAACATGTCCTGTTTAGACAAATTCCTCAATCCTGTAATGCTTTGCAAATCCTACCCACCAAGCCTGGGAGTCCTGGTGTGGTACTGTGGGTTAATGCACTGGACCGCAAGGTCAGTTTGAACTGCAGGGACGGCAGTTCAACCCACCAGCCACTCCTTGGAAACCCTATACAGGATCGCTGTAGGTTGGAACTGACTCAGCAACACTTAACAATAAACAACAACAATTCCTGTGATTTAGAGTCCTAGTGTGATGCGGTAGGATAAGCACTAGACCTCAAGTTTGGTTTGAACCATGATGTCGGTGGTTCAAACTCACCAGCCACTCCTAGGAAACCCTATACATGGTTGCTGTGAATCATAAAGGACTTTATGTCACTTAACAACAATAACAACAGGTCTGTGATTATTGTTCCATTTTGGAGTGCATTGTTAATGAGGCAGGATTAACGTAGTATTAACAGTAAGGAGTCTTGGTGTGGCACTGTGGGCTAATGCGTCAGACTGCAAAGTCGTTTGAACTGCAAGGTCGGTGGTTCAAGCTCACCAGCTATTCCTTGGAAACCCTATACAGGGTCGCTATGGGTTGGAATCAACTCGATGGCACTTAACAACAATAACAAGAGTAAGGATTAAGGAATTCTGATAGCGTAGTGGTTACGAATTGGACTGCTAATCTCATGGTCAGCAGCTTGAGACTACCAGTGGTTCCGAGGGAGAAAGATGAGGCTTTCTGCTCCTGTAAAGATTACAACCTCAGAAACTCTATACAGGATCGCTATGAGTCGGAACAAACTCCATGGTACATCACCACCACCATAAAAGTAAGGATTAAGGTGGAACTATGGATTAAGAGTCCTGGTGTGGCTCTGTGGGCTAATGTGACAGACTGAAAAGTTGTTTGAACTGCAAGGTCTATGGTTCAAGCTCACCAGATGCTCTTTGGAAACCCTATACAAGGTAGCTATGGCTTGAAATTGACTCAACAGCACTTACCAACAAGGATTAAGAACTAAGTGGAACTAACGGTTAGGTGGAGTCCTGGTGTGGCACTGTAGGTTAATGTACTGGACCAAAAGATCAATTTGTACCACAAGGTCAGAGGTTCAAATTCACCAACCACTCTTTGGAAACCTTATACAGGGTCACTACGAGTCAGAACAGACTCAGTGACACTTAACAACAACAACAAAGGATTAAGGACACGTCCACCTTACTAGATGTTGTGACACAAGTCACTTTGGGGGCATAGTCTGAACTGATTATATGGTAATGCTTTGGTAAAGTTTGCTCTCTTTCTCTGAATCCTGAATTTGGTTCATTTTATTTGATGTCTTACTCATGAGACTGCAGTTTATCATCTGACTTGATTCACCAGTTCCCTCAGCTTTTTGCAAAAACAAACTGTCTTCTGCCCTGCGGTTTGTGTTCTTCAGTCCTTGAGACTACATAGGTGAGGAGAATCCTCCAAACTGATGTCTGAACTACAGATTTAGGACTTGTCATCCTCCACAACCACCACTCATTTGTCAATGTGTTATACTTTGGTGGCTAGCATGCTGCTGTGATGCTGGAAGCTATGCCACACTGGTATGTGAAATAGCAGTAGGGCCACCCATAGTAGACAGATTTCATCAGAGTTTCCACATTACGATGGACTAGGAAGAAGGAGAGGCAGAACACTTCTGAAAGATTAGTCAATGAAAACCTAATGAATATCAGTGGAATATTGACAGATAGAGTACCAGAGCATGAAAATACTGTTTTCATAGCAGCAGAACAATGCCATATACAGTGCTTGGAGATTAGCTCATCAGGTTGGAAGCTACTCAAAATACAACAGAAGAACTGCCACCTCAAAGCAGAGTTGACCAGAATCATAAGAATGGAACAAATCTTGCATCAGGGGCACAACTCAAAATGAGGAGAAAAATTGAAAATGTCTATTAATAAACAGAACATGGTAAGTATGAAGTCTGACTCTAAGAAAACTGGAAATTGTCAAAACTGAAATGGAACACATACATTTAAACTGTTGTGCTGTGTGTTTGGTTGAAGTATGTATATATATATTCCTAATGTAGTGCTGTGGGTTAATGTGTTGGACTACAAATTCTCATTGAACCATAAGGTTGGCATTTCAAGCTCACCAGTCGCTCCTCAGAAATTCTATACAGGGTTGCTATGGGTCAGAACCAATGTGATGGCACTTCGCAGCAACAACAAATATATATGGAGCTCTGGTAGCATAGTGGTTATGAATCAGGCTGCGAACCTCAAGGTCAGCTGTTTGATACAACCAGCTATTCCATGGGAGAAAGATGAGGCTTTTGCTCTGGTAAAGATTTTCAGCCTCGGAAACTCTGCACAGGGTCGCTATGAGTCAGAACCGACTCCATGGCACATCACTACCCAGAAAGGGAATGAACATGTACCTGAGGGGAACAAAGGTCTCCAGGATAAGACAAGATTTGACTATCTCTTAAGTATCTTAGTTAATTGTTTTATGGTTGTTGTTATTAGGTGCCATCAAGTTGGTACCAACCCACAGCGACCTTAAGCACAGCACAAGAAAACACTGCGCAATCCTGGGCCAACCTCACTACTCTTGCAATCGATGCTGCCACTTGGCCAATCCATCTCATTGGGGTTCTTCCTCTTTTTCTCTGACCCTCCACCTTACCAAACATGATATCTTTCTCCAATGACTAACAATATGTCCAAAGTATGAGAGACAAGTTTGGTCATCTTGGCCTCCAAGGAGCACTCTGGCTGCACTTCTTCCAAAACGGATCAATTGGTTCTTTTGGCACTTTCAATATTATTCTCCAACACCATAACTCAAATGCATAAATTCTTCTACGGTCTTCCTTATTCACTGTCCAGCTTTTGCATGCATATGAGGTTATTGAAAATATCATGGCGCACTTAAGTCCTCAAGCTGACATCTTTGCTCTTCAACATTTAAAAAAGGTCTTGTGCAATATGCCATTTGATCTCTTGACTGCTGCGTCCATGAGTATTGATAGTTGATCCAAGAAGAATGAAGTCCTTGACAACTTCAATCTTTTCTCCATTGATAAGAATGTTGTTTATTGGTCTAGTGGTGAGGATTTTTGTTTTCTTTACATTGAGATGCAATCCATAC
>NW_006408553.1:9848521-9907796 GCF_000296735.1 Chrysochloris asiatica
GAACAACTGCCTTTTGGTCCAGGTACAGATTCCTCATGAGCACAATTAAGTGTTCTGGAATACTCATACTTTGCAATGTTGTCCATAGCTTGTCAATATCCACACAATCGAAAGCCTTTGCATAGTCAATAAAGCACAAGTAAACATCTTTCTGATATTCACTGCTTTCAGCTAAGATCCATTGGACATCAGCAATGACATCCCTCATTCCATGGCCTCTTCTGATTCTAGCTTGGACCTCTTGAAGTTCCCTGTCAATGTATGATTGTAGCCATTTCTGTATTACCTTTAGCAAAACTTTACTCACATGGGAGATCAAAGAGATTTTCTGATGATTTCCGCATTCTGTTGCATCACCTCTATTTGGAATGGGCACAAATATGGATCTCTTCCATTCAATCAACAAGATAGTTGTCGTCTAAATTTCTTGGCAGAGCTGAGTGAGTGCCTTCTGTGCCACATCACTTTCTTGAAAGATTTCAATTTTTATTCCATCAATTCCTGGTGCCTTGTTCTTTGCCAATTCCTTCAATGCACCTTGGACTTCCTCCTTCAGAATCATTGGCTCTGGATCATATGCTACCTCTTGAAATGGTTGAACACTAACCATTTCCTTTTGTTACAGTGGATGTGTGTATTCCTTCCATCTTTTCTTGATGCTTTCTGTATCATTCAATAATTTGTCCAGAGAATCTTTCAATAATGAAAGTCTAGGCTTGAATTTTTTCTTCAGTTCCCCCAGCTTGAGAAATGCTGAATGTGTTCTTCCTTTTTGGTTTTCTGATTCCAGATCTTTGCACATTCTGTCATAATATTTGACTTTATCTTCTTGAGCTGATCTTTGAAATTTTCTGTTCAGCTCTTGGACCACTTCATTTCTTCCATTTGCTTTAGCATCTCTATTCTAGAGAGCAAGTTTCAGTGTCTCTTCTGACATCCATTTTGACCTTTCCTTCTTTCTTGTCTTCTCAATGATTTTTTGCTTTCTTCGTGTAAGATGTTCTTGATGTCATCTCACAACTCTTCTGGTCTTCGGTCTATAGTGTCTAATGTATCAAATCTGTTCTTCAGATGATCTCTAAATTCAGGTGGGATATAGTCAAGGTCATATTTTGGCTCTTGTGGACTTGTTTTCATTCTCTTGAACTTCAGTTTGAATTTGCATATGAGAAATTGATGGTTTGTTCCATAGTCTGCTGCTGGCCTTGTTTTCACTGATGATATGGAGCTTTTCCATCTTCTCTTTCTGCAGTTGTAGTCAATTTGATTTCTTTGTATTCCATCTGGTGAGGTACATGTGTATAGTCGTCTCTTACGCTGTCTAAAGAAGGTATTTGAAATGAACAAATCATTGATTTTGCAGAATTCTATCATGTGTTCTCCAGCATCATTTCTATCAGCAAGGCCATATTTTCCAGCTACTGATCCTTCCTCTTTGCTCCCAACCTTTGCATTCTAATCACCAATAATGAGCAATACATCTTGAATGCATATTTGATCAATTTCAGATTGAAGAAGTTGGTAGAATTCTTCTATTTCGACTTCACTGGCTTTAGTGGTTGGTGCATAAATTTGAATAATACTGGTATTAACTGGTCTTCCCCGTAGGCATATGGATATTATCCTATCACAGACGGTGTTGTACCTCATGACTGATCTGAATATGTTCTTTTTGACAATTCATGCAACACCATTTCTCTTCAATCTGTCATTCCCAGCATAGTTAAACCATGTGGTTGTCAGATTCAAAATGGCCAATACCAGTCCATTGCAGCTCACTAATGCCTAAGGTATCAATGTTTATGTGTTCCATTTCATTTCTGACAACTTCCAATTTTCCCAGATTCATACTTTGTACATTCCATGTTCCAATTTTCATTGGATGTTTACAGCTATTTCTCTTCATTTTGAGTTGTGCCCCATCAGCAAATAAAGGTCCCACAGGCTTTTCTTCCATGAGCTTTACTCAATTCGTGTTATCATGGTCAACTCTATTTTGAGGAGGCAACTCTTCCCCAGTCACATTTTGAGTGCCTTCCAACCTGAGGGGTTCATTTTCCGACACTGTATCTGACAGTGTTTCTCTGTTTTTCATAAGGTTTTCAGTGACTCAAGATTCGTAAGTAGTTCATTACTCTTTCTTCCTAGTCTGTCTTTGTCTGGAAGCTCATCTGAAACCTGTCCTCCATGGGTGACCCTGCTGGTTATTTAAAATACCAGTGGCATAACTTTCAGAATCACAACAACTCACAAACCAACATAGTACGGCAAACTGACAGATGAGTGGTGGCCATTTGGTTTTAAGTGGAAACTGTCACTTTAAATCTTGAGGAGTTCTGTGCACATGTGTAGTAAAACCCTCCAGGGGTAGGGGTGGGGTGTCCATTTGTTCAGGCACCCTCTCTAGTCACCAAAATTTAGGTGTGCAGAGAGCGAGAGACCAATGAACAGATACCAAGAAAAGAATGTCCACACCTATATCTCCACGGTTCTGTCAGACATTCGTGGCTGTTCTGATCCTTCCCCCACTTGGTCTCTCCCATTATGATGGCTCTGGGAGTAGCTGAGTGTATTTCTTGATTCTGCTACAAATTCCCCTAGCTGTATACCTTCCAATCTTCTAAATATTCCTTTATATGTGTTTCAGTGTTCTAGAACCATCCCCTGAGCCTGCTTGGTCCAGTATTCTGTGTTGTTAATGGTGGAGCTCCTCACTGCATGTCTACACGATCTGCCATCTTAGCATATCTATTTTATGGTTTTATGGTTAGCTGTCTTCAAATTGGTACCTGATTCATGGTGACCACTTGTACAAGGAAACAAAATGTTACCTGCTCCAACACCATCGACTGTGGATCAGACCATTGTCATCCATAGGGTTTTTACTGACTGGCTTTCAGAATAGATGACCAGGCTTGCTTCCTAGTCTGTTTTAAACTAGAAGCCCCAGTGGACTGCCATAAAAAAAATATATATATATCACAAAGTGAGTGCCTCCACAGAATACAAAATTTATTGTCTCACAATTTTGGAAGGTAGAAGTCCAAATCAGAGACTAAGCCATTTTGGTTCCAGCTGAGGCCTGTCTCCAAACTTCTGGTGGAATCCCAGTAATCTTTGGCATTCCTTGGTTTACATCTGCTTCTACAGTCACATGGCAACCTTTCTTCTGTCTAATTCTCTATCTGTTGTCCTGCGTGAGACAACAGCACTCAGATAAGATTAACATCCACTCTATTCCTGGTCAGGAGCTCTGGTAGCATAGTGGTTATGAGTTGGGCTGATAACCTCAAGGTCAACTAGTTCAAAACTACCAACATTTCTGTGGGAGAAAGGTGAGGCTTTCTGCTCCCCTAAAGATTTATAGCCTCAGAGACTCTATACAGGGTCTCTATGAGTCAGAACCAACTCCACAGCACACCACCACTATTCCTGGTGTACCCTCATGTTAACCCACAAGATCTTCAAAGATCATGTTTCCAAACAAGGTCAGGTTCACAAGTACTATGGTTAGTTAGGACTCTAATACATCTTTTTGTGGGATACAATTCAATCCATAGTAACAAGCTTTCAAATTTTTGGTCCCAGAATTGTTCAATACTCTTCAAGAAATTTGAGGACTCAGAAGATATTTTGCTATTTTTTTTTTAATCTCTTTAATGCCTTATGCATGGATTCTCATATTTACTTGGTCATTTAATCTATTGTGCTGTTTATTTGGTTGATATATATATATATAAATTGACCTTACACAAATATGTAGTTTGAAATGGTGTGAGTAGTTTAAAATCTTTTTCAGGTATTGTGGAAAATTTCTTCTGTTATTCCACCAAAACTCAGCAAGTAGCAGTTGCTCAAAAGTTAGCTGCAATACTCAATCTTAAATTGAATGAGTCAACATTTAGAAGACCTTCATAATCCAGAGAAGCAATGCCTTTCAAAAAATAATGCATAATGTTGCAAAACATTTAACATGGGTAAAAGATTTATTCAAAGTAAACTAATAGATTTTATTGCAAAAATACAGAAACAAAATAATGGATTTTATTCTATATAGACTAATGAATTTTAGTTTAATGTTATGGAGAGTTCACTGTGCAAGTGATTTGACTCATGATTATTATCATACTTTGGAATGCAACAGGATTGCTTTTTACATGCTTCTTACTTTGTCACACAGAATTGTTATTGTTGTTAAGTGCTGTCTACTTGGTTCCTACTCATACTTCCAAGGAACAGCTGATGGGCTTGAACCACCAATCTTTTAATTAGCAGTCCAGTGTTTATCCTACTGTGCCACACACCAGGTGTGATAGTTAAGGTTTTGTGTCAACTTGACGATAATACAAGGATTCCCAGTGATTTGGCAGTTGAGATGTGGTTATTTGCATAGTAATGAGACCTAATAGAGGCATAGTTAACTCTATGAGGATTGGCTATGAGCAGTCAACCATTGGAAACAATGTTTCCTTGTGGGTATGGCCTGTTCCAAATATAATGGACATGCAGGAAAAACTTGTTGTCTTTTTCTTTGGGTACCTGGGACTCTACAATTGCCAGTCATTTCCTTGATATATTCTTCTCTTTATATATTGTTGTTGTTGCTAATTGCTGTCAAGGTAGGTTCTGACTCATAGTGATGCTGTCTGGGGCTTCCAAGGAACAGCTGTTAAGTATTGACTGCTGACCTTGTGGTTCAAAACCACTTAGTGGTCCAGTGCATTATCCTGCAGCATCACACCAGGTTTCACACACTTTGCTTCTCTAAAAAACCCAGTCTAAGACACCAGGACTTCTCATTTATAATAGTAAAAAGAAATCATTTTAAGGTACAACCTTAATAAAATTTGGGTCCTGGTGTGGCCCTGCAAGATCAGCACTGGACTGCAAACCACAAGGTCGGCAATTTCAAACCCACCAGTTGTTCCTTGGAAACCCTATCCAGTCCCTATGAGTCAGAACTGACTATAACCAAAACTAACAACAACCACAACAATTAATAAAATTAATAATTTTTACTTTTCATCCAAGACATTTTTAAGTATAACCTGAATACATGTTGTGGGAAATGCAATGACTACTAGTACACTTAAAGGCAATTGTTTTCTTTCATATTAAGACACCAGTAGTTTTATCCACCATTGCTCTTATGCCATGTGTACACATTTTAACACAGTGACAAAAGAAAATAATATAGAAATAGCAATATAACAATTGTTTTGACCACTCAAATGGTCTTAAAATTGTCTCATGAATATTGAGAATGAAGTAGAGCATTGAAAGACAGGGATCAGATGAGTGACAAGGGGAAATGAAGGGACCAACTTACAGAAAAAAAATGGAATCGTATCAGTAGAAGTCTGAAATTACAAATGAGCAAAATGTGTTCTACTGGAGCAGATATTGGAACAGAATTGGTAAAATTCAAAAACAGTTACTTAGCTTGCTTTGTCTTGCCCTTAAAACAGAGGTGTACATAAAAGAGCATTTTTCTCTTTAGTTTATTTATTGAATCAATCTCAGTGTAGCCTTCTGAACTTCAATTGGTCTACATTTTACTGTGTGGACTTGACAATCTGAATAATCAATGAACATCCATAATTCAAGGATAAGACAAACATGGATAGATCTTTTCTGCCATTATGTCAAACTGAAAAATATTCACTTTCCCTAAAAATAAAACAGAAAAGATCATTTATAATTTTTAAAGCAAACTGCCACTTTAGTATTGCAGTCCATATTAATAATGTTTTTTCTATATGAATGACAACCACCCCCAAACAACCAGAGTTTAGGATACACTATTAATTTTAATTTTATGTACTTTAGAGAAAATGCTTAAAGCTTGGAAAATCAAAGAGATTAGATTAAAGATTGAGAATCACCTTGATTTCTAAATATATTACAATTATAGTAAGATATTTTGAATTGCTAACCATGGGAAACACAGTAGCAAAAAACTATAACATAAGTTTCAGAGGCTTGGCTTCTTTTGACCATAAATATTCCCCAAAGATTGGAGGACACTGTGAAATACTAACAAAATACAAGCGATACCATAAAAGGTGCTCAGGGACATGTGTTACCCATCGAAGTTGACCAATACCTGTGGAATCTGTATTACAGAGATTATAAAACAGGATAATAATCTAATAACCTTATACTAGGATCTAAGGATTCTGAGAATCTCTCACCTCTCATTTGTGTCCATCTCTGATTCTCAGATCGTCTTCAATCCGGGTCCTGCAAGGACCTATGTAATATAACTTGTTCTCACCTCCTCTACTACCAAATTCAAACTCACGTCATCCCTCACCTAAATTACCTGTATGATACTCCTAGGCAGACCATCTTGATAGCTAACCAAGACAGTGTTATTCAGAGAAATATCCCATGAGGTTTCTTCTCATCCAGACCAGACTTTCACAGCTGGGGTTTCTCTCATTGTCTCTGAAAATAGACTTTATGAGACGCTTTATTGCTTAAAATCATTAATAAAAATAATTCACAGGAGGACTTTTGAGATAACACAGCTGAATATGCCTATGGTTAATGGTGGTAGTGTGCTGTGAAGTCGGTTCTGACTCATTGCGACTCTGTACAGGGTTTCCGAAGCTGTAAATCTTTACGGAGCAGAAAGACTCATCTTTTTTTTTTTTCAGTGGAATTGCTGGTAGTTTTGAACTGCTGAGCTTGAGGTTAGTAGCCCGACTCGTAGCCACTAGGCTACCAGAACTCCTTGAATATGCCGATAGAGTGCTAGTAAAAATCCTGCTCTGTAGGCTTTTATTTTCTAACCTGACTTAGGTATTTTACCCATACATTTGTTGTTAAGTGTTGTGGAATCAGTTCCAACTCATAGCGACCCTGTATAGGGTTTCTGAGACTTTTAAAATATTTGCCAGAGTAGAAAGCCTCATCTTTTGACTTTTCCCCATACCCTGAAACTTGTTGTTGTTGTTATGTGCCATCAAGTCGGTTCCGACCCATAGCGACCCTGTATAGGGTTTCCGAGGGTGTAAATCTTTACGGGAGTAGAAAGCCTCATCTTTCTCCCGCGGAGCAGCTGGTAGTTTCGAACCGCTGACCTTAAGGTTCGCAGCCCGATTCGTAACCACTACGCTACCAGAGCTCCTTACCCTGAAACTTAGAGGAATATAAAAATATTTTTCTGATCATACCATTAATAACTCATTTATTTTATATATTTTGAAAACTAAAAACAGATGAGGAATGTTGAAATAACCCATAGTTCTATTAATAAACAACAACAACAACTTTGTTGAAAACTTAGAAATAAGACTTAAAGGTGGGTAGCTTATCCTTTCAGAGTTATCAGATGGCAAAGAAAGCATTTAGGGCTAGTACAAAATGTAATGTAATTAAAAGTACCAGTCAAGTCACAAAATTTTAAATGTTCCAATAGTCATATTAAAAGGTAAAAATAAATAGCTAAAACTAATTTTTATAATATAATATGTCATATTAAGCAGTCCAGTAGAATAAGTACTGGACTGCTAAACCACAAGATCAGTGGTTCAAAACCACTAGAAGCTCCTCAATAAAAAGCTGAGGTTATCTGCTCCTGTAAAGATTGGCAGTCTTGGAAACCATATATAGGGTCTCTATGAGTCACAGTCGACTCTATGGCTGTGGGTTTAGTTTTGGGTTAATGTATTATATTATAATACTTTTGTATTTTATGCAAAACCATATTAACTTAACATGTAATCACTATATATGTTGTTTGAGCACTGTTGTGGTGCTGTAGGATAACCACCAAGTCAACTGTTCAAACTCACCAGCTACTCCTTGGAAACCCTCTAAAGGATCATTATAATGTTAGGTGTCTTAGAGTTGGCTCCTGATTTATGAAGCTCTCATGCACAACAGAAGGAAATGGTGCACAGTCTTGCACAAGGCCATGAACCATTGTTAGAATACTACAATCCATAGGTAGGCTGAATTTCTTCCTATAATGTCTTTTTCTAAAAGAAATATGTTCAGCCTTTCTGCTACACACAAGCCTTCCCAGTTAAACAGGTAGTAGCTGTACATGAGGAGCAATGGCTGGAAATTGAACTTGGGTCTCCACATAGAAGGTATAGTTTCAACCGCTACTGCCTTGCTCTAGTTTGACTCTCAGCCAATGGGCATCACTTACAGCAACTTATCTGTCAGTAGATGTTTTTATGTGCTTCTGTGATACTGAGTAGGTTTCAGTGGAAATTTCAGAATAAGATAAACTAGGAAGAAAGCTTGACAATCTACTTTCAAAATCAACCAGTGAAAATCTTAAAATCACAATAGTCTGATCTGCAACAAATCATAGTGACAGTGCAGGGCCAGGTAGCATTTTGTTTGGTTGTGTCGGGGTTTCCATGAGTTGGAAACCCAATGATGCTCAGGTAATAACAATAACTATATAATGTGTGCCAATTTCAAAGAGAGGTGACCCAACAGAATGTGGAAATCATCAGACAATATCGTTGATATCCCACACAAGTTAAGTTTTACTAAAAGTAATACAGAAACGACTGCAAACATACATTGACAGAGAAATTCCAGAGGTTCAAGCCGGATTCAGAAGAGGTCATGGAATGAGGGATAACATTGCTGATGTCTGATGGATCTTGGCTGAAAGCAAGAATACCACAAAGATGTTTACCTGTGCTTTATTGACAACGCAAAGTTTTTCAATTGTGTAGAACATGCCAAGCTATGGACAACATTGAAAATGTGAGTATTCTGGAACTATTAATTGTGCTCATGAGCAATCTGTACCAGGACCAAGAGGCAGTTGTTGGACCAGAACATGGGAACACTGAATGGTTTAAAATTAAGAAAGCTGTGTGACAGGGGTGTATTTTTTCACCATACTTATTCAACCTGTATGCTGAGCAAATAACATGAGAAGCTGGGCTATATGAAGAAAAATGGGGCATCAGGATTGGAGGATGACTCATTAACAAACTGTGATATGCATATGATACAACCCTGCTTGCTGAAAGTGAAGAGGAATTAAAATATTTACCGATAAAGATCAAAGAGCACAGCCTTTGGTATGGATTGTATTTCAGTGTAAAGAAAACAAAAATCCTCACCACTGGACCAATAGACAACATTCTTATCAACAGAGAAATGACTGAAGTTGTCAAGGACTTCATTCTTCTTGGATCAACTATCAACACTCATGGAAGCAGCAGTCAAGAAAACAAACGACGTATTCCATTAGGCAAATCTGCTGCACAAGACCTTTTTAAAATGTTGATGTGTACAGATGTCAGCTTGAGGACTAGGGTGCGCATGACTCAAGCCATGGTATTTTCAATAACTTCATATGCATGTGAAAGCTGGACAGTGAATAAGGAAGATGGTAGAAGAATTGATGTATTTGAGTTATGGTGATAGAGGAGAATATTGAAAGTGCCATGAGCTGCCAAAAGAACCAACAGATCTGTGTTGAAAGAAGTGCATACAGAGTGCTCCTTGAAGGCCAGGATGTCCAAACTTTGTCTCTCGTACTGTGGACATATTGTCAGGAGGGACCAGTCTCTGGAAAAGGATATCATTTTGGTAAGGTGGAGGGTCAGAGAAAAAGAGGAAGACCCCCAGTGAGATGGATTGGCAAAGGGACACCATCAATGGGCTCAACCATGGCAACAATTTTGATGTTGGCCCAGGACTGGGAAGTGTTTCATTCTGTTGTGCATAGGGTTGCTATGAGTCAATACCTACTCGATGGCACCTAACAACAACAACAACATATAATAATTAATGAGATAATTTATTATTTTTATTGTATTCAGAATTCAAAATAGTATAAACAGTGTTTAAAAAGCAGAGTAGGCTTCCATAAAGATTTACAGCCTCAGAAACCCTATGGAGCAATTCTACCCTATCCTATAGGTTGCAATTAGTCAAATTTATGTACACTGCAATACATATATCTGGTTTTCTTTAAAATTGGCAACTTTATTATCTTCTCTGGTTTTATATTTTAGTTTTTTTTTCTTCTGAATGCAATAGGAAACACAAAAGAGTTTTAAATAGGGAAGTGTTCTGAGGATATTGTGCTTCAAAAGACCATTCTCCGTAGTGTGGGCAGTTGGGATTAGAGGTTTTCAGTCCCCCTGAAAATTTTAGGGCAACATTGTTGTATAAGAGAAAACTCAAGATTTGAATGGAGTCAAGGATGACAGAAGAGATGATTCAATCATAATTTAATGTTTTATATTATAGGGAGGTTGAGGTGTGTATACTTATCTGATGGAGCCACTCAGGACCTAGTCCTACAAAATTGAACCTAATTCCAGACCTTCTGTAGTGATAATGCTGTTTCTATTGTTTTCTAAATACTATCACTAGTGAAACCCTGTACAGGGTCACTATGAGTCAGAATCGACTCCATAACACATAACCAACCAACCAACCAAAGCAGGTTAAATAATAAATGTAGATTGAAATAACTTGAATAATGAGTTGAGGTGGAGGCTAGGGAAATTATCATGACCTTACACTTCTGAAAGAAATTGTCCTTGTTGTTGTTGTTAGGTGCAGTTGGTTCTCACTCATAGCAACCCTATGCACAAGAGAAACACCGCCGATTCTGCATCCTCCTCACAATAGTTATTATGCTTGAGCCCATTGCTGCTGTCACTAAGCCAGTCCCTCTTATTGGAGGTCTTCCTCTTTTTGCTGACTCTCCACTTTGCCAAGTATAATGCCTTTATCCAGGGGCCAGACCATCCTTATAACATTTGTGAAGTATAAGAGATGAAGTCTTGCCATCCTGGCTTCTAAGGAACATTCTGGCTGTACTTCTTCCAGGACAGATTTGTTTCTTTTTCTGGCAGTACATGGTATTTTTAATATTCTTCTCCAGCATCATAACTGAAATGCATCAATTCTTCTATGGTCTTCCTTATTCAATGTCCAACTTTCATATGCATATGTTATTGTTGTCGGGTACCATTGAGTTAGTATGAATTCATAATGACCCTATGCACAATAGAACTAAACACCACCCAGTCCTGCACTAACCTCACAATTGTTTCCAATGTTATCCATAACTTATAATGATGCACACAAGTGAAAACCTTTACATAATCAGTAAACATCTTTCTGGTATTCTCTGCATTTAGCCAAGATCTATCTGACATCTACAATGATATCCATAGTTCCACATTCTCACCTGGATCCAGGATGACACTTTAATTGTTTCCTACCAATTCCCTAACAGCCGTTTTTAAATTATCTTCAGCAGAAATTTACTAGCATGTGATATTAATGATATTGTTTGATGATTTCTTCATTCCCTTTGGTCACCTCTCTTTGGAGTGGGCACAAATATGAATATCTTTCAAATTTTGTGGTAAAGATGAGTGAGTGCCTCCAGTGTTGCATAAGTTTGTAACATTTTAATAATATGCTATCAGTTCCTGGAGTCTTGTTCTTTGCCAATGACTTCAGTGCACCTTGTATTTCTTCCTTCAGTACCATTGGCTTTTGATCATAAGCAGCCTGTGGAAATGGTTATGCATTGACCATTTCTTTTTGGTACAGTGACTCTATGTATTACTTCTATCTACTTCAGATGCTTTCTACATCATTAAATATTTTACCCATTTTTTTTGTTGTTGTTGTTAGGTGCCATCAAGTCAGTACCAACTCATAGTGGCCCTATGCACAACAGAATAAAACACTACCTAGTCTTGTGCCAACCTCATAATCATTGCTGCACCCAAGCCCATTGCTGCTGCATCCATCTCATTGGGGATTTCCCACTTTTTCTCCAACCCTTCACTTTGCCAAACATAATATCCTTCTCCAGGGCCTGATCCCTTCTGATAGTAAGTTCAAAGCATGAGAGAGAAAGTCTGGCCATCCTGGCTTCCAAGGACCACTCAGGCTACACTTCTCCCAACACAGATCTGTTGGTTCTTTTGGCAGTCTATGGTACTTTTAACATCCATAACTTTTTACTTCCTGCACCATAACTCAAATGCATCAATTCTTCTACAGTCTTCCTCATTCATTGACCAACTTGCATATGCATATGATGTTATTGAAAATACCATGACTTGGACCAGATGCAACTTAGTTCTCAAACTGGTATCTTTGCTTTTCAACACTTTAAAGAGGCCTTGTTCAGCAGATTTGCCTAATGCAATATTTTATTTGATATATTTACTGCTACTTTCATGAGTGTTAGTGGCTGACCCAAGCAAAATAAAGTATATGATAAGGTCAACCTTTTCTCCATTTATATGGATGTTGTTTATTGGTCCAGTGGTGAGGATTTTTGTTTTCTTTAAATTGAGATGCAATCCATACCAAAGGCTGTGGTCTTTGATCTTCATTAGTAAATATTTTAAGTCTTCTTTTCTTTCAGCAAGAAAGGGTGTATCATCTGTACATAGAAGGTTGTTAATGAATTTTCCTCCAAACCTGATGACACGTTTTTCTTCATATAATCCAACTTCTCAGATTGTTTGCTCAGTATACAGATTGAATAATATGGTGATAGAATCCAACATTGGCTCCCACCTTTCCTACTTTTAAACCATTCAGTGTTCCCTTGTTTTATTTGAACAACTGCCTCTTCGTCCATGTACATGTCCCTCATGAGCACAATTAAGTGTTCCAGAATACTCATTCTCCACAATGTTGTCCATAGCTTGTCATGATCCACACAATCTAAAGCCTTTGCATAGTCAATAAAGCACAGGTAAATAGCTTTCTGGTATTCGCTGTTTTCAGTCAAAACCCATTTGAAATCAGCAATGATATTCATTGTTTTGTGCCCTTTACTGAATCTGGTTTGAACCTCTGGAAGTTCTCTGTCAATGTATGGTTGCAGCCCATTTTTGTATTATCTTTAGTACAATGTTACTCACATGTGGTATCGATGATACTGTCCCATGATTTCTCCATTCCATTGGGTCACCTCTCTTTGGAATGATCACAATTTCAGATCTCTTCCAGTCAGTTGGTCAGGTAGTGTCTTCCAAATGTCTTGGAAAAAACAAGTGAGTGCCTGTAGTGCCACATTAGTTTGTTGAAAGATTTCAATTTGTATTCCATCAATTCCTGGTGTGTTGTTCTTTGCCAATGCTTTCAATGTAAGTTTACTTCTTCTTTTTTCAGGATCATTGGCTCTTGATCATATGCTACCTCTTGAAATGGTTGAACATTGACCATTTCTTTTTGGTACAGTGACTCTGTATTTCTTTCATCTTCTTTTGATGCTTTCTAAATCATTCAATATTTTGACCCCCAAAATCCTTCAATATTTCAAGTCAAGGCATGAATTTTTTCTTCAGTTCCCTCAGCTTTAGAAATGCTGAACATGTTCTTCCCTTTAGTTTTTCTAACTTCAGATCTTTGCACACTTCGTTATATATTTGACTTTGTTTTCTCAAGCTAAACTTTGAAATTTTCTGTTCACTCTTGTACCTCCTCATTTCTTCCATTTGCTTTAGCATCTCTATGTTGGAGAGCAAATTGCAGACTCTCTTCTGACATCCATTTTGTTCTTTTCCTTATTTCTTGTCTTCTTAATGATCTTTTGCTTTCTTTCTGAATGATGTTCTTGATGTTGTTATGCCAGAATTCAGGGTTCCCAAAGACCACCAAGGAGCCCACGCCGATGCAAGTGCACAAGGGTTGTTTATTCAAGCTCGAGCCTGGGCCTTCTCCGTATCCAGCACAGCGGACTCGGGAAATGGCCCTGAGCTCTTTGTTAGCAGAGTTTTTATAGAGTTTTCAAACAAGCTTAGGTTTTTTCAGCTTTACAATATTTGGTTGACATTTGGCAAAGTATGAGATATTACAGTTTAATTGGTCAGTACTGGTGGTCTTTTGTTCTTAGGCTAGGATAAGGAAAACATCTGGCATCTGACCTTGGGTTGTCCTGTCTACTACTTATCTAGTTCTTGCTGTTGCTAGGGGTGAAAGGATATTCTAAGGCAGCATGAGCTGATTTAGCACGTTCCTGGAACAGGAGGAAGTATTCAGGCTAATGTACAGAATGGAGTTTTCTTCTTGGTCCTACAATGTCATCCTACAACTCTCCACCAGTAAAGAGGGTGAGTGTGTTGACAATCCATAGCATGAGGTGGCATTGTTAATATGCAAAATATCACCCTCAAGATGATGTATTGGAAAGAAGCAAGGCTCTGGCTGATCATATGTATGATACTTCTCTGTAATTTTGTCAGGATGAGAAGTATAGAAAAGTTACTTGGTTGGTCTTACAATAAAGCAAGTGGTAAATGAAAGAAATGGGCTCAGAGCTAAGTAGTCAGAGCTCAAGTGTCACATAGAAGATTTAGTTCCCACTTGTGCCCTGATAGAAAACATAATTTTGTTTAGTAGCTGCACTAATATTGCCAAAAACCAAACTGGGAGCCTTATTGTAAGAGTGGTTGAATTACAATGTCAGCTCAACTGCCTACATAAAAAGATGTCTGATGCTAAAATTAAGACATTTATTGGGAATCCTGGAACTTGAGGTGGGGGAAATTTGGGCTGATAATTAGGAAGCTGCATACATAGATCCCGTAAATTTCAATGAATCATCTTGCCAAAAACCCCACACTTCCCATCTGAAAGATTACTCCATTATCAATAAAAACATTATCCTCTCAGCCCACACTTGAGATTAACTCAACTGTGCCTGCTGAGATGAAGCTTTAGATATTGTCAAGGATATCACCTAAAGTAGCTATCTTGCAAGACATTGCTGAATGTTCCCAGGAAACACTTGCACCTATTATTGCTTCTAGACCTATAATCAGACTTACATCCCAGCGTGCCCTAAAAGGTGAAGAAGTACAATTTGAGACCCAGGAAGAAGTACTCTTGACTCCAAAAGAACTACTTTATTTTTCTAATTTGTAGAAGCAGACGTCAGGAGATTATGTGTGGGAATGGCTGTTAAGGGTGTGGGATAATGGTGCAAGGAACAGTGGGGGGCAATCTTCTCCAGGACTTTGTATATGCTCTAAACCATCATCCAATAAAAGGCAGTGTTTTGGACACCAGGACTCATATATATGTGTATGTGTGTGTATGTATTGTTTTGTTTTGTAAGTATGCATTAATATTTTTACTGTGTTCATTTGTGAAATGTAAGATATAAAAAGGATCAGTGCTTTTTCCATTGTTTGTGTTTTAGTTCCATCTCATTAGTGGCAAGTATGACTTTATAATTGTATTTATTTAGAGATTATGTATATGGTTTTTAGGTACCCAATTGACAAGGGGTGGACTATGATAGTGAAGGTTTTTTGTCAACTTGATTGGGCCAGAATTCCCAATGGTCTGGTAGTTGAGATATTGGTAACCCCATGGTAACATCTAATACAGTTTAGTTAACTATATGATGATTGACTATGAATAGTGTAGTTAGCTCTATGATGATTGACTATGAGCAATCAGTCAATTGAAAGGATGTTTCCTTGGGTATGGCCTACTTCCAATATAATGGACACTCAGGCAAAGCTTTCTTGCTTTCTACTGGGTCTGGATCTTGCATCTTGGTCATCCTCCAAACTTTGATTCTTTGGAATTGAGCCAGTGGCTTGCTGTATTGTTTGACTGCCATTCTTCCTTCCAGATCTATCTGCCCATCTGTCTCCCAGATGTGGTGACCTCATTTCATCTAAACTGGTCTTGGGACTCTATTGCTTCAACAACTGAGAGTCGTGCCTTGATAAAATGTCTCTTTATGTATTTACATATATACATTTCACTGGTTTAGCTTCTCTAGAAAACTCTGTCTAAGACAATGACCTTTTGCTTTCTTCATGTATGATGTTCAGGATGTCATCCTACAACTCGTCTGGACTTCAGTCAGTATCTAATAAATCAAATCTGTTCTTAAGATGGTCTCTAAATTCAGAAGCAATATGTTCAAGGTCATTGTTTAGTTCTCATGGACTTGTTTTAATTTTCTTTGACTTCAGTTTGAACTTCATATGAGCAATTGATAGTCTGTTCCACAGGCTGCCCGCTAACCTTGCTTTGGCTGATGATATGGAGTTTTTCCACCATTCTTCCCACAGATGTAGTCAATATGATTTCTGTGTATTCTATCTGGTGAGGTCCATGTACATAGTCATCTTTTTTGTTGTTTCAAAACAGTATTTGCAATGAATAAATCATTGGTCTTGCAAAATTATATGATACCCAACATCATTTTTATTATCAAGTCTGTATTTTCCAACTACTGATCCTTCATCTTTGTTTCCAATTTTTACATTCCAATCAGCAGTAATTATCAATGCATTTGATTACATGTTTGATCAATTTGACACTGAAGAAGTTAATAGAATTCTTCAATTTCATTATCACTGGATTTAATGGTGTGCAAATGTGGATAATAGTGCTATTAACTAGTCTTCCATGTGGGTGTATGAATATTATTCTATCACAGATAGCATTGTACTTCAAGACAATCTTGAAACATTTGTTTTGATTATGAATGTGACACCATTCCTCCTGAATTTGACATTTCTAACACAGTAAACCATATAATTATCAAATTCAAAATGGTCAATATGAATCCATTTCAGGTCACTATAGCCTAGGATATTGATTTTCATGTGTTCCATTTAATTTTTGACAACTTCCAATTTTCCTAGATTCATATTTAGTACATTCCACATTCTGATTATTGAGTATGTTTGTGGCTCATTATGTTTCTCCTCATTTTGAGTTGTGCCCCATCAGCAAATGATGGTCCCCAAAACTTTACTCCATTCACACCATCATAGTCAACTCTACTTTGAGAAGTCCACTTTTCCCCAGTCGTATTTTGAATGCCTTCTAACCTGAGGGACTCATCTTCTGGCACTATATCTGACAATATTCTTGTGCTTTTCATATTGTTTTCATCTTCTGTTACTATATCTAATAATGTTCTGCTGCTATTTATAAGATCTTCATCTCCATTCTGATAACGCAAGTCCTGTGATCCTCTCTGTGTACTAATGGAATCATCAAGTCTTGGTTGCCATCCCCTGAGATGTAACACCAAGCTTCTATGCCTTCCCATTCATAATGAGGGCTACCCAGAGACTCATTTTAGGATATTTATCTGCCTCTGAATAATGACATCTGCTTCTGAGAAGTAATCAAACCTACTTCTAAGTAGAGCAGCGCAGCACGTTATAGAATTGTTGAGTTGGGAAGGGTGTTTGATGGTGATGACTGTGCTAGTTCTGATAAGGCCTTTACCCATATTGCCTACAATCCCAAAGCAGCTGGAGGTGCAGCTGCTGCTATGGAGTCTGGCACTCTCCCCGCTGCTGGATGCTAAGGAGCACGTTCAGGTATTGGGGAAAATCCAAGGAGGCAGGGAACAGCTTGATCAAGACAAGCTCTCTTTGCATATCAAAATGGGGGTGCTAAAAGAAAATGCTGGGAAGGGACAGGATTGAGGGCAGGAACGTTGTTTAATCAAATTTTCTGCAGTGTACTCAAAATAGGATATGAATAAAATCTGACAACCCTTCCCATTAAAACAGGACCCTTGTCAAGTAAAATAACCTTCATGAATTGGCTGAAAACCCACAGCATCGTAACTGACCTCATGGTCATTTGGCAGTCATGGAAACGAAAAAAGTATCTCCAGTTAAATTTTAAAAGAAGGGAAAAAGCATTCTGACAAACTTTTTGCTCTTCTGAGGCAATGACTTGCATTTTTCCCTTCAATGACCTTGGGACAATGGAATTACCGAGTTTCCTCTGCAGAGGATAAACTGTTCAGCTTCAAACTTGGTTGGCATTATTGTCTCTGATTCCATACCACCAGTGATAATTGACTAAAAGTCTGGAGAAGTTTTTGGCCACAGACAGCAAATTAGAAGTTATAGAAGTAAGAGCAGGAACCTGATAAATAATATCAGTTTCTCCATATATTAATTATGCAGCTTTGGTCTAATCACTTAATCACCCTGGGGCCATTTTATTTGTTTAATGTAAACTTAATGAAACATGCATTGCTTTCATTTTCCATGTTTAAAATCTTTAAATCCCTGGAAACTAAAACAGTACTTGGAATAGGGTATAGGACTCAATACATGAATGTATAGCTTAGTATACCAGAAACCATGAGCATAATTCTCCATCAAATTATGATGTTTTAAAATGGATTGTAGTTATTTAGTCCACTAGGCAAGAGTAAAGAGTTGACATTCACTTATTCACCAAACATTTTTTGATTGTATACTATGTGTCATGTGTGTGGGGCTGTAGGATAATGCACAGGACCACAAGATCAGTTTGATCACAAGGTTAGCAGTTGAAATTCACCAGCCACTCCTTAGAAACTCAATAGAGTGTCACTATATGGACGGCACAACAACAACATGTATCATGTATTGTGTTAGGCATTGGAGAGACAGCAGTGAAAAGACATTGTTGTCCTCTGTGTCACTCAGGATGCTCTTGACTCATGTAACACAGCTCACAGTTCAAAGTGACTTGAATGTTAAGAGAGGAAATGCCTCGTATGACTAGTGACAGTAATAGTATGTTTTTGATTCATTAAGTGACACTGGGGTCATTTTATTTCCCCAGTTGCCATCAAGTCAATTCTAACCCATGAGTCAAAGAACTGTGCTTCATTGGCTGATTTTCAGAAGTAGATTAGCAGGCCTTTCTTTCAAGATGACTCTGGGTTTATATATTCAAGTCTCCAAACTTTTGTTAGCAGTAAAGTGTGCTGTTTGCCTGAGCAGCGACCTCATTGAGAGCATAAGGGATTCTATTTCTTTCCATCTCTGTTGGGCTTTCCACTGGATCTGCCTTCTGACAAGGCTATTATTGCTGCTATTATTTTAAGAAATCTTCCCTTTTCCATGTACAGAAGTCTCCATGTTTCAGAAGCTCCCAGGTAATCACTTTGCTTCTCATATGCTCTAATTGATTCATCCCTGACTAGACTGTGGTCAATAGAATGGAATATGATGATTAGCTGAGGCCTGAGCCACATGTCCTAACTAGAGATGGAGGGATAGTTAGCTAAGGATCAAGACCATGTGCTGAGGTAAGTAGGAGAGCAATTCAATACACCTAGCGTAGATAGGAAGAGAAGGGGAATGCATGTTGGGAGAAAATAACAATAGTCTTTTTAGTGCTCCCATTGGTCTTTCACTCAAGTCTGAAAACCTTTCAAAATAAATATTTTTTAGAACAAAAAATAAAATTGTGAGATGCTTTCCTGTAAAAAATACACAAGAATTAACAATGCCACTTCACATGTAATTATGGATTACTTTAAAAAATTAAATAACTAATTCTTCAGTAGTGTGAAGTACTGCATATTATACAGAAAGTGTGATCTTAGATTCACTATCATAAAGAAGTTGCTGACACAGTAGAGAAAACATTTCATTTATGTATAAAAGGAATCCATGTCGTTGTTAAATTCATCATTAATGAAAAAGACACTGATGTTTATGGGAGTGTCAGTTTCAAATTTGGGTTCTTGTTTAAGATGCAAATCTTTAACTCAGAGATTCTGTGTCAGTATTTTGAGAAACCCAAAAATTTGTTTGTTTTTAAAAAAATTTTTAGTAGCCCAGCACTTCAAGTCATTACCGGGCAAAACTGGGATACAAGGTTGGCTCTTGTGGTTCTCCAGTCTCCATGTAGGAAACACCAAAAGTCATAGAATTTTTTCATGCCAAGTAAAGTCATGAACTTTGAGTAAGTTTACCATGAGAAGAATGTAAGACGTGGTCTTTATATTGTTCCTTGCAGCATACTCATCAGTTAGAACTTTGCCCAGTATGGATACATGGAATGAAATGTAAGAAAAGAATTTACCAAGATTATTTGTCCAGTAGGTTCTGACACATAGTGACTTATATAAAACAGAATGAAACACGGCTCCATCCAGTGCCATCCTCCAAATCATTGTTAAGCTTGAGCCCATTGTTGCTACCACTGTGTCAGTCGATCTTATTGGTGGTCTTCCTATTTTTTGCTGATTCTACACTTTACTAGCATATATCCTTCTCCAGGGACTGGTACCTCCTGATAACATGTTCAAAGTATGAGAGACAAAGTTTTGCCATCCTGGCTTCTAGGGACCATTCTAGTTGTACTTTTTCCAAAACAGATCTGTTTGGTCTTCTACTAGTCCATGATACTTTTAATATTCTTCTCCAATACCATAACTCAAATGCATCAACTCTCCTACAGTTTTCCTCATTTGTTGTCCAACTTTCACATACCTATGAAGCTACTGAAAATGTCATGGCTTGGGTCAGGTGCATTTTAGTCCTCAAACTGATATCTATGTTCTTGAATACTTTAAAAAGGTCCTGCACAGCAGATTTGCCTGATGCAGTACATTGTTTGATTTCTTGATTGCTGATTCCATGAGTATTGATAGCGAATATTTAAAAAATGAAGTCTTCGACAACTTCAATCTTTTCTCCATTTATCATGATGTGGCTCTGTGGGATAAAGCACTGGACCACAAGGTTGATTTGAACCTCAAGGTCTGTGGTTCAAACTTCCTGGCTGCTCATTAGAAACCCTATACAGAGTCACTATGAGTCGAAACTGACTCGACAGCACTTGAAAACAATTTATTGGTACAGAGGTAAGGATTTTGTTTCCTTTACATTGAGGTACAATCCATACTGAAGCAGGAGTCTTTGATCTTCATTAATAAATATTTTAAGTCCTCTTCCCTTTCAGCAAACAAGGTTGTATCATCTGCATATTGCAGATTGTCAATGAGTCTTCCTCAAATCCTGATGTCACATTCTTCTTCATGTAATCCAACTTCACAGATTATTTGCTCAGCATACATATTGAACAAATATGGTGAAATAACACAATACTGGTGTACACCTTTCCTAATTTTAAACTATTCAGTGTTCCCTTGTTCTGTCTGAACAACTTCCTCTTGGTCTATGAACAGGTTCTTCATGAGCACAGTTAAGTGCTACAGAATACTCATGCTCTGTAATGTTTTCCATAGCTGGTCATGAGCCACACAGCTGAAAACATTTACACAGTCAATAAAGCACAGGTAAACATCTTTCTGGTATTCTCTGCTTACAGTAAAGATCTATATGACATCAGCAATGATATAGCTCTTTCCATGTCCTTGTCTGAATCTGACTTAAACCTCTGGAAGTTTCCTATCAATGGACTGCTGCAACCATTTTTGAATTATCTTCAGTAATATTTTACTTGCATATGATATAAATGATATTGTCTGATGATTTCTGCATCCCATGGGGCACCACTATTTGGAATGGTCACATATGTAGATATCTTCCCATCAGTTGGCCAGTTAGCTGTCTTCTAAATGTCTTGGCAAAGAAGAGGGTGTGCCTCAAGTGCTGCATCAGTTTGTTGAAAGATTTCAATTTGTATCCCATCAATTCCTGGAGCCTTGCTCTTTGCCAATGCCTTCGATGCCCCCTTGGACTTCTTCCTTCAGTACCATTTAGGCTTGAATTCGTTTCTTTAGTTCTTTCAGTTTGAGAAATGCAGAGCATGTTCTTCCCTTTTGATTGTCTAACTCCAGGTCTTTCCACATTTCATTACAATACTTGACACTGTCTTCTTGAGCTGCCGTTTGAAATTTTCTGTTAAGCATTTCTATTTTCTCATTTCTTCCATTTGCTTTAGCAACTCTGTTGAGCAAGTTCCAGTGTCTTTTCTGACATCCATCTTGGTCTTTTCCTTCTTTCTTCCCTTCTTATTGACTTTTTCCATATATGACGTTCTTGATATCATCCCACAACTCTTCTGGTCTTTGGTCACTAGTGTCTAATGCATCAAATGTGTTCTTGAGATTTCCTCTGAATTCAGGTGGGATATGTTCAAGGTCAAATTTTGGCTCTCATGGGCTTCTTTTAATCTTCTTCAGATTTATCCTGAATTTGCAATATATGCAATTGATTGTGTATTCCAAATTCTTCTCCTTGCCGTGTTTTAACTGATGATATTCCCACTCTCCTGATAGATGTAATAAATTTAATTTCTGTGTATGCCATCTGGTTCATGTTCATCGTAGTCTTTTATGTTACTTTAAAAAGGTATTACAGTGAACAAGTCATTGCTCTTGCAAATTTCTATCATGCAATGTCCAGCATTGTTTCTACCACAAAGACTATTTTCCAACTATTGATCCATTTTGTTTTCAACTTTTGCATTCTAATCACCTGTAATTATTAATAAATCTTGATGGCAAGTTTAATCAATTTCAGACTGAGGAAGCCGGAAGTATTCTTCAATTTCATCATCATTGCCTTGTGGTTGGGAGTAAATGTGAATAATAGAGGTATTAACTGGACTTCCTTGTAGTGGTGGTGGCGGTGGCAGTAGTTTTGTGTCATGGAGTTGGTTCCAACTCTTAGTGATCCTGTATACAATTTCTGAGGCTGTGAATCTTTATGGGAGCAGAAAGTCTCACCTTTCTCCCACAGAATGACTGGTAGATTCAAACTGATAATCTTGAGGTTAACAGCTCAGCTTGTAATCCACTATGCTACCACAGCTCCTAGGTCTTCTTTACTGGTGTATACATATTATCCTATCACAGATAGCATTATACTTCAAGATAAATCTTGAAATGTTCTTTTGAATCATAAATGTGATGACTTGGCTGTCAGTTTGTCCTCTGATGATGGCTCGCCTGTTGCTTTGATGCTGGAAGCTAAGCTATGTCACCAGTATTTTAAGTACCAGCAGAGTGCAACCATGGCAGACAGGTTTTAGCTGAAATTTAAGACTAACATAGACTAAGAGGAAGAAGAGGGGGACTACTTCTGAATATTTAGCCTCTGAAAACATTATGAATGGCAGAACACTGTCAGATAGCACTAGAATATTGAATATTAAAACAGGATGAAGAGCACCAGAATACTGTCTGATAGAGTGCCTGAAGATGAGTCCCTCAGGTGGAAGACACTCATATATGACTTGGGAAGTGCTACCTCCTCAATGCAGAGATGATTGTGATGACATGAATGGAGTAAAATTTGGGGACGCTCATTTGCTGGTGGGGCACAACTGAAAATAAGGAAAGGAAACTGGAAGTTGTCCAAAATGAAATGGAACACATAAAGATCAATATCCTAGGTATTAATGAGCTGAGATGGAGTGGTATTGACTGTTTTGAATCTGATAATCATATGGTTTTCTACTCCAGGAATGACAGATTAACAGGAATGGCATCACATTCATCATCAAAAAGAACATTTACCAGGAGTATAATTTACATTTTTAGCTACTTGACTTTTTTTTAAGATTCTATATTTGAACCCATCAGTCATTACTCAGGAGAAAAATGTAGCAATCTCTTTTCTTAAAGGTTATTGTTGTTGCTGTCATTGTGAGGTTTCATAGGCTCAGTTGCAACTCAGAGTAACTCTATGTGTAGTAGAATGAAATACTACCTGGTCCTGTCCATCCTCACAATCTTTCCTGTGTTTGATCCCATAGTTGCAGCCACTGTGTCAGTTCAGCTCACTGAAGGTCTACTTTTTGCTGATTTTCTATTTAACCAAGCACTATATTCTACTCCAGAATCCTGATATGGCACTGTGGGTTAATGCGCCAAACTACAAAGCCATTTGAACTGCAAGGTTGGCGGTTCAAGCTCACCAGCGTCTCCTTGGAAACCCTATACAAGGTCACTATGGGTCAGAACCGACTCTATGGCACTTAACAACAATAACAATACTCTACTCCAGGAACTGGTCCTTCCTGATACCATGTTCAAAGTATGTGAGATGGAGTCTCACAATCCTCACTTCTAAGGAGCATTTCAGCTGTATTTCTTCCAAGATAAATTTGCCCTTTCTTCTGGCATTTCATAGTATATTCAATGTTCTTCAGCAATGCCATAATTAAAATATATCAGATTTCCTTGTTGTTGTTAGGTGCCATTGAGTCGGTACTGACCCATAGCGATCTTATGCACAGCAGAACCAAACTCTGCCTAATACTGGGCCAACCTCACTACAGTTGCCACACTTGAGTCCATCGATGCTGCCACTTGGCCAATTCATCTCGTTAGGTATCTTCTTCTTTCTCTCTGACCCTCCACCTTACCAAACATGATATCCTTCTTCAGAGACTGGTCCCTCCTGACAATATGTCCAAAGTATGAGAGACAATTTTGGCCATTTTGGTCTCCAAGGAGCATTGTGGCTGCACTTCTTCCAAATGGATCTATTGGTTCTTTTGGCAGCCTATGACACTTTCAATATTCTCCTCCAACACCATAACTCAAAAGCATCAATTCTTCTATGGTTTTCCTTATTCACTGTCCAGCTTTCGCATGCATATGAGGTTATTGAAAATACCATGGCTTGGGTCTGGCAAACCTTAGTCCTTAAGCTGATATGTTTGCTCTTCAACACTTTTAAAAGGTCTTGTGCAGCAGATTTGCCTAATGCAATGCGTCATTTGATTTCTTGACTGCTGCTTCCCGGAGTGTTGATAGTTGATCCAAGAAGAATGAAGTCCTTGACAACTTCAATCTTTTCTCCATTGATAAAAATGCTGTTTATTGGTCCAGTGGTGAGGATTTTTGTTTTCTTTACATTGAGATGTAATCCATACTGAAGGCTGTGCTCTTTGATCTTCATCAGTAAATGTTTCAAGTCTTCTTCACTTTCAGCAAGCAAGGTTGTATCATATGCATATCGCAGGTTGTTAATGAGTCTTCCTCCAATACTGATGCCACGTTTTCTTCATATAACTCAGCTTCTCGTATTATTTGCTCAGCATACAGGTTGAATAAGTATGGCAAAAGAATACAACCTTGTCACACACCTTTTTTAATTTTAAACCATTCAGTGTTCCCATGCTCTGTTCAAACAACTGCTTCTTGGTCTAAGTATAGATTCCTCATGAGCACAATTAAGTGTTCTGGAATACTCATACTTCTCAATGTTGTCCATAGCTTGTCATGATCCACACAATTGAAAGCCTTTGCGTAGTCAATAAAGCACAGGTAAACATCTTTCTGATATTCTCTGCTTTCAGCGAAGATCAATTGGACACCAGAAATGATATCCCTTGTTCCACGGCCTCTTCTGAATCTGACTTGAACCTCTGGAAGTTCTCTTTCAATGTATGATTGTAGACATTTCTGTATTATCTTTAGCAAAAGTTTACTCACATGGGATATCAAAGAGATTGTCCGATGATTTCCGCATTCTGTTGGGTCACCTCTCTTTAGAATGGGCACAAATACGGATCTCTTCCAATCAGTTGTCCAGATAGTTGTCTTCCAAATTTCTTGGCAGAGATGAATAAGTGCCTCCTGTGCCACCTCACTTTCTTGAATGATTTCAATTATTCTTCCATCAATTCCTGGTGCCTTGTTCTTTTGCCAATTCCTTCAATGCACCTTGGACTTCCTCCTTCAGTATCATTGGCTCTGGATCGTATGCTACCTGTCAAAATGGTTGAACATTAACCATTTCCTCTTGGTACAGTGACTCTGTGTATTCCTTCCATCTTCTCTTCATGCTTTATGCATCATTCAATAATTTGCCCAGGGAATCTTTCAATAATGAAAGTCAAGGCTTGAATTTTTTCTTATTGTTAGGTACCATCAAATCAGTTCCGACTCATACCAACCCTGTATAGGTTTTCCAAGGAGTAAACCATGAGCTTGAACCACCGGCTTTGTAGTTGAAACTAACCTTACAGTCCAGTGGATCAACCTGCAGTACCACACCAGGACTCAATATCAAATTTTCTTAGGTCTTTCTTATTCACAGTTGAGTTTTCACGTCTAAATGAGGTAATTTAAATACCACCTTTAAGTCAGGTGCACCTTAATCCTCAAAATGACATCTTTTCATTAGAACACTTGAAAAAGGGCTTTGCAGCAGATTTGCACAATGGAATGCATAATTTGAGTTCCTTATTGTTGCTTCTGTGGGTACAGATTGTGGATTCAATCTAATTTTTTCTCCATTTATCATATTGTTGTTTATTGGTCCAGTGAGGATTTTTTGATTATTTACATTGAAGTGTAATTTATACTGAAGTTTGCATTCTTTGACCTTAGTCATCAAGTGCTCCAAGTCCTCTTTGCTTTCAGCAAGTGAGATTGTTATCCTCATATCAAGGTTTTAATGAGTTCTTCTAATCCTGATGCTCAGTTCTTCTTCATATTAGTCTAACATCTTGGATTAATTGCTTAGCACAGAAATTGAGTAAATATTGTGAGAGAATACAACTTTTAAGCTCATTTTTCTTGATTTTAAACCATTCATTGTCCCCTTGTCTGTTCTAACAACTGCCTCTTCGTCTACGTACAGGTTTTACATAAGCACAGTTAAGTGTTTTGGAGTACCATTCTTCACAATGTTATACATAATTTGTTATAACTCACATAGCTGAATGCCTGTGCATAGTCAATAAGACACAAATAAACATCTTTTTGGTATTTTCTGCTTTCAGTCAAAATCCATCTGATATCAGTAATGATATCCCTCATTGAATATTCTCTATTGAATCCAGTTTGAATTTCTGGCAACTGCCTGTGGATGTGATGTTTTAATCATTTAAAAATTATCTTCAGCAAAATTTTACTTGCATGTGATATAAATGAGTTTGCTTAGCAATATCTGTACCCCACTGGGTCACCTTTGTTAGTAATGGGCACAATGAATGACTCTCTTCCAGACAGTTGGACAGGTAGCTGTCTTCCAAATTTTTTCATGTAAATGAGTGAGCATCTCCAGTGCTACATCTGTTTGCTGAAATATTTCAATTGGTATTATGTTAATTCCTGAAATCTTGTTTATTACCAGTGCCTCCAATCTTTTTTCATGATTGGAATGGACTTCTTCCTTCAATACCTTTGTTCTTGATTATATTCTACTTCTTGAAATGTTTGAACATATATCAATGATTTCTTGTAAGGTGACTCTCTGTATTCCTTCCATCTTCTTTTGATGCTTCCTTGGAAACCCTATGAAGCAGCTCTGTTCTAGCCTGTAGAGTTGCTGTGGGTCAAAATCAGCTGGATGTCAAAGGATTTTCTTTGGTTTTTGTGCATTTTACATTCCAGTGGAATGGAGAAAAAGCAGAAGGAGGTAGATGACTGCATTGTAGTAGTCTTTGCATGAAATTATATGGAATCAGCTCAGGGGGCATAAAAAGTAAGGGATAATTTGCCATCCAAAAGCCCTTCAAGAAATGTTATTGTCTTTCAGTAGATAATTTATACTCCATGGAAAATCAGCAAATGTTTAAGTTTACTTAAAAGGAAATATGAGTGGATGGGAGGGAAAATGAAACCTAAATTCTCCCAGTAGAACATTATAATGATTCCTTCAGTGCTGATATAAAACAAAAGAAGAAGATAAGTAGATCAAGAGTCAGGAGACATGGGTTCCAGACCTAGTTTTTCTTCTCAGTAGCTGTGTGACCTTGTGGATATTACTTCCCTTCTTTGGAGCTACTTTCTTGCTGGTAAAATGAAGTGGGTGGACCAGACAATCCTTGAGATCCTTTGTTACTGTAACAAAATATCACCACCAAATGTTCCTCAACTAGAACTGTATTGTAAATTTAATTTGCTCTTTTGAACTGCTAAAGTAAGTATGGCTAAAACAAAGTGCATTTTGTATACAATGTAAGAGTAATAATGCACTTTCTAATTATCTGCTCAAGCAATGTAACCATAGTTAAATTTATGATGAGAATAGCACGTGCATCGGGCTGATCAGGGCGTAGTAAATTAAAATTTACAGCTGCCCTTTATATTAATTTAAAGGCATCCTTCTGCCACTGGCAACAAAAGTCGTATCAGCATATGAATGAGCTCCATTAGCACAACAAAAGTTGTATCACATAATGTCAAAGTCCTGAGCTACACATCTAACCTTGCAAGCATTGCACTTGTAGCCATGGAGAAATTCAGGTTTATTATTTGTGGCACTGGGACAGCATCTCTTCTATCTGTAACTGAATCCAAAGGAACAGAGAAATAGGCCAAGAAAAATTTTCATCTTTTTTTATGATGACCACAGTTATCCACTGTTGTGTTGTACCTCAATCAAGATCAACCTTGCATTTAAATATCTAGACCAGCCCTTTGGTGATATGAAGTTCATAGTTTCCTTACAGAAAGCTTAGTTTTTCTTTTAAAAAAAAAAGATTAATAAAGGGTTTTTATTACAGGCAGCTTTCTGAGTGCATTTTCAATATGATTCAATATCTGGAAACCTAATTTATTCTCAACATTTCAGAGCAAAGGCATTACATTACCTACATAAGTTAACTTATTTGAGGCCCAACAAGGCAATAGCACCTGTGCTGAGCTCATTCCTAAAATTATTTTTAATCCTTCTAAAAGGAGTCCTGGTGTGGTGCTGTGGGTTAATGTGCTGGACTGCAAAGTTGGTTTGATCTGCAAGGTTGGTGGTTCAAGGTCACTAGCCACTCCTTGGAAACCCTATACCGGGTCGCTATGGGTCTGAACCGACACAACAGCACTTAACAGCAACAAATGAACCTGCAGGAGTCATGGTGTGGTGCTGTAGGATAAATTCTGAACTGCAAGGTCAGTGGTTCAAACTTACTAGTTGTTCCTTGGAAAGTCTATACAAGCTCATTATGAGCCAGAACAGACTGAACAGGATTTAAGAACAACATCAATAATCAATCTGCAAGATAGGGTATCCTCTCCTGTCTATAGCTGAGGCTCAAAGAGTATAAGTCACTTGTCCAATGTCAAGCAGGGTAAGGATTCAAATTCTCATCCATTTGGCCTAAGGGTACACAATCATTCTTCTACAATCTGCTGCTTAAAACAACAACAGAAAAAAACAACCCACAGTAACATTAGCAGTACTGCAGCCACATGAATCACTCCTAATTATAAATGAGATTAACCTCCACTGCTGCCAAGTCTAGTGTACATTTTCTTTGTTTTCACTATTGAATAATAGCTCTAGTTACTGATGTAAATTCTTGGACTGTAACTACAGGTGTGATAGCCTGGAAAATTTTAAGACAAAAGTTCTAGTTTTTCAAGGACATTTTTCATAATTAAACAATTTCAATTCATGAATGGTTTCATAATTCTCAATAAAACATTTAAGATTTATTACCTTAGTGTAGTACCATTAAATTATGTTTAATATCTATGTAAAAAACATTCTATGTAAGACTCTCTATAGCAGACTGCACTGGAATTAGACTGTACTTTTTCTAAGTGACTTAGATTAAATAAGTGATTGAAAGTAAGAAATTATGAAAAATTCCTTAGGTGAAAAACCTGAACTAATGAGACTATGCATATATTTTGCAAAAGAAATTCTAATGGATTTGCTTATGAGCACTGAGTATGATTTCTTATTCTGGGTTTTTTTTATATAATATATAATGCATGAACATGCTGACCTTCTAAAATCTATATTGAATAGGGCTGACCTATGTCAATATGAGATATTGCAAAAATGGTGGTTTTTGACTTCTAAGACTGTCATAAAAAGCAGTGCCGTGTGTCATCATCTTTTGCTGGTCACTTGCTATGTTGAAGCCAGTTGACTTGTCATGAGGATACACAAGCTTCCTATCAACTGCTTTGTGATTGAACCACCTTGGAAGTAAATTCTCCAATCCCAATCATGGTGACTGCAATTTCTTAAGAGGTCCAAAACCAGAATCATTGAACTGAGCTGATTTCAAATTCTTGACCCACTGGAACTGTGTGAGATAAAAAAAAATTTTGTTGTTCAAATCAGTAAATTTTGGATAGGTAGATAGTACAGCATTTTTTTTTTTTAAGTATGGCAAATTATCTGATTCCAACAAATGTGAATGCATATATTAGTTGTGTTATACAAGGAATAAAATATTTAGAATATGCTGTTTAGGAAGGACTTGCTTAATATTGCACAATATAGAATAACTGCTGGTGGACAGATTAAGAAGAGAATGGATTCCTTTGTCCCAGTATCTCCTTATTTACATATATAAGACATATCTGTTTGGCCTTAGTTCTTGACTTCACATGGCTTACAGCTGTTCCGCAGGAGAAAGATGAGGCGTTCTGCCCCCGTAAAGATTTACAGCCTCGGAAAACCTGTACAGGGTCACTGTGAGTCAGAATCGACTCCACGGCGCATAACAACAACAACACAGTTTGCTTCAGATAGTCCCAATTTTCTGAAAATTAGGCATAAAATTAGTCTACAATCAGATTTTTTATTCCAAATCAGAAAACTCACTATCATTGAAAGGGAGAAAATCTTTTAAATTGAAACAAACTCTCATTTTACAGGTGAAACCCAAATCACTATTGTTAACGTGCAATTCACAGTGACCTTGTATAGAGTTTCTGAGGAGTTACTGGTGATTTTGAATCACTGACCTTGCAGTTCAAACTGACCTTAAAGTCCAATTCTTATCCTACAGTGCCACACCAGGACTCCAAATAACTATTAGTTCCTTCCTTACTTCTAAATGGATCCTTGATGTGACACTGTGGTTAATGCTTTGAACAGCAAGGTGGAGTTTGAACAGCAAGGTTGCCAGTTCAAGCTCACCAGCCACTCCTTGGAAACTCTATACAGGGTCGCTAGGAGTTGGAACCGACTTGATAATACTTAACAACAACAACAATACTTTCAAGTGGAATCCTGGTGTGGCACTGTAGCATAAACACTGGACCACAAGTTCAGTTTGAATGACAAGGTCAATTTGAATCTGAGGTTGGTGGTTCAAACTCATCAGCTACCCCTCAGAAGTCATATACAGGGCTACTATGAGTCAAAATCAAGTCAACGACACTTAACAACAACAACAACACTTTTAAATAGCTACAAAAACACTTATTTTTAGAAACGAAGCAAAAAAAAAGGTAAAGGAGAAGAAATGCTCTTCAATGAAATTTGTTGTTGTTAGATGTCATTCAGTAAGCTCACACTCATAGCCACACCATTAGCATAACAGAACACTGCAGGTGCCATTCTCACAAATGCTGTTTATGTTTGAGCTAAGTACGGTAGTCCCTGTGTCAATCCATCTCATTGGAGGTCCTCTTCAATTGATTCTCTACCAAGCATAATGTCCTGTTCCAAGGATTGGTTCCTCTTGATAACATGTTCAAGTACATGAGACAAATTCTAACAATCCTGGTTTGTAAGGAGCATTCTGTCTGTATATCTTCCTAGACAGATTTGTTTGTTTTTCTCACAGTCTATGGTACTTTCTATATTTCTTCTCCAACACCATTATTTACATGTATCAATTCTCCAATCTTTCTTATTGTCCAGCTCTCACATGCACAGGAGGCAAGTGAAAATGCCAAGGCTTGGGTCAGGTGCACCTTAGTCCTCAAAGTGAAATCTTTTCTCTTTAATTATGTTAAAGAGGTTTTTTGCAGTAGATTTGATCAATGCAGTGAGGTGGAATGCTGGTGTGTTGCTGTCATTGGATTCCTTGATTGCTGTCATTTGATTTCTTGATTGCTTCGTCCATGAAAATTGATTGTGGATCAAAGTAAAATGAAATCTTTGACAACTTCAGTCTTTTCTCCATTTATTGTTTATTATTGATCCAGTTGTGATCGTTTTAGTTTTCTTTACATTGAAGGCCATATTCTTTGATCTTTATCAATAAACGTTTCAAGTCCTCCTCTTTTCAGCATGCAAAGGTGTATCACTTGCATAAAACAGGTAGTTAATGAGTCTTTCTGCATCTTGATGATTAGTTCTTTGTATGGTCCAGCTTCTTGTATTATTTGCTCTCTATATAGGTTGGATAAATATGGTGGAAGAAAACAACCCTGAAACTCATCTTTTTTAATGGTAAGCCATTCAGTATCCCCTTATTCTGTTTTCATATCAATCTTTTGGTCTATGCACAAGTTTCCCATGTGCACAATTAAGTGTTCTTGAATTTCCATTCTTTGTAATGTTATCCATAGTTTGTTATAACCAACATAATCCAATGCTTTTCCAGAGCTAATGAAGCACAAGTAAACATATTTCTAGTATATTCTTCTTTCAGCCCAGATCCGTGTGATGTTAGTAATTAATTATATTCCTCATTCCAAATTCAGCTTGAATTTCTGGCAGCTTCTTGTGGATGAGCTGCTGTAATCTTTTTTTTTTTTTTTTTTTCTGTTTAAGCTTTTTATTGTGAATTGAGGGAAGGTTTACAGAATAGATTTTCAATCCCACATTAAAAAAAAATACACTTCATGTCAATACAATGATTGCAATCCCTTCCATGTACCATCAGTTAACAACACTTATTTAACACCTCTGTCCAGTCCTGATGTGATGCTGTAAGATAAGCACTTGGACCACAAGGTTGGTTTGAACTGCAAAGTCAGTGGTTCAAACTCATCAACCACTCTTTGGAAACCCTACACAGGGTCACTATGAGTTGGAATCTACACTTAACAACAACAACAACATTAATTTTAACTCTTGCACTCCTCTCTGTGTCTTCCACTACCTTTATCTTTCCTGTGCCAACCTCCCTCCTGTTTATGTTGCCTTACCCATCACTCAAGTCAATATGTGTCTAACCTCTACCCAGTGAATCATTTTCCCTTCCTTAACTAGCCCTGGTAACCATCAGAGAATGTTTCTTTTATCAAGAAAACCATTTCTTAACTTTTCACAACAGGGGCCTCATAAAATATTTATCCTTTTTATTTTTATTTAGTGATTGACTAATTTCACTCAGCAGACTGTCCTCCACGTTCATCCACGTTATGAAGTATTTTGCAGAGTAATCATTATTCTTCAGTGTTATATAGTATTCCACTGTGTGTACATACCAAAGATTGTATTCATTCTGCTATTGTCTGTCTCTTCACTGGTGCATTTAATCCATTTACATTCAGTGTAATTATCGATTGTTGTTGTTGTTAAGTGCTGTCGAGTTGGTTCTGACCCATAGTGACGCTATATAAGGTTTCCTTCCGAGGAGTGTCTGGTGAACGTCAACTGTTGATCTTGTGGTTCAAACAACTTTGCAGTCCGGCACATTAACCCACAGTGCCACAATAGGTATGAATTAATTAATGTCATTTTGCTGTGTGTGTGTGTGTTTAAATGGTATTTCTACTTTCTTTCTTCCACATAAATTTCTGTACTGAATTAATCTTGTTTGTGGGTCTTCTTTTCTTCATTGCTGTTGTTTTAATGTTTACTAAACCTTTCTGATTTTCCTCTTTTTTACTTTGATGTGAAGGTGTCTTAATTTTCTTTGAGGTTACCCTGTAATTTATTATTTTTCTTTCCTGTTTAAAAACAGTCTGCTTTATCTTGAAATCTACTTGACTTCCTTGACATTTGGGAGTTCTGTATCTACACTATTTCCTCTTTTTTCTTTGTTGTACACTTAATTATAAATTAATATCTTTGGTTCCCTATTTTCAATCTTATACAGATTTGTTGTACTTTAGGAACTTTTATATCTGGAATTAATTTTGGGTGGTATGGCATTGTATGTTAATCTCAGGTTGTTGTCTACTCTTGTTGGTTATTGTCCAAAGAACACCCTTAGTATTTTTTGGTCGGTTATTACAAATTCCATTAATTTCTGTTTATCTGAAAATGTCTTATTTTCACCATTGTATTTGAGAGTCAGCATTATTGCCTATATAATTTTTAGTTGGATTTTTTTTTTTTCTTTCAGAGTTTTATATAGTTTATCCTATTGCCTACTTGCCTGTATGATTTCTGCTCAGAAATTGATTCTCCTTTGTAGGTAACTTTTCATTTTTCCTAAACTACTCTCATGTAATCATTTTTGAATTATCTTCAGTGAAATTTTACTTGCATATTAATAATTGTTAATATTGTGATATCAATGATATGATTCCATAATTTCAGCATTCCATTGCATCACCTTTCTTTGGAAGGAGCACCAATATGGATCTCTTCCAATAGGTGGGTCAGGTAGCTGTCTTCCAAATTTCTTGGCATAGAAGGTGAGAACCTAGAGTGTTGCAACAATTCATTGAAACATTTCAACTGGCATTCAGCCAACTCCAGGATCGTTGTTGTTCAATAATACCTTCAGTTCAGCTTGGGATTCTTTTTTCAATACCACTAGTTCTCAACTATATCTATGTAGCCCTTCCATGTTCTTGATAGTTCATGCATCCTTCAGTATCTTTACCATGTTGTTGTTGTTAAGTGCCATCAAGTCGGTACCAACCCATAGGGACCTTATGCACAGCAGGATGAAACACTGCCCGATCCTGGGCCAACCTCACTACTCTTGCTACGCTTGAGTCCATGGATGCTGCCACTTGGCCAATCCATCTCATTGGGGGATCTTCCTCTTTTTCTCTGACCCTCCACCTTACCAAATGTGATATCCTTCTCCAGCAACTGCTCCCTTCTGACAATATGTCTGAAGTATGAGAGACAAAGTTTGGCCATCTTGGCCTCCAAGGAGCACTCTGGCTGAACTTCTTCTAAAACAGATCTATTGGTTCTTTTGGCAACCTATGGCACATTTAGTATTCTCCTCCAACACAATAATTCAAAAGCATCAATTTTTCTATGTTCTTCCTTATTCACTCTCCAGCTTTCACATGCACGTGAGGTTATTGAAAATACCATGGCTTGGGTCAGGCACACCTTAGTCCTCAAGGTGACATCTTTGCTCTTCAACACTTTAAAAACATCTTGTGCAACAGATTTGCCTAATGCAGTATGTCATTTGATTTCTTGACTGCTGCTTCTGTGAGTGTTAATAGTTGACCTAAGAAGAATGAAGTCTTTGAAAACTTTAGTCTTTTTTCTGTTCATAAGAATGTTGTTTATTGGTCCAGTGGTGAGGATTTTTGTTTTCTTTACATTGAGATGCAATCCATAATGAAGGCTGTGCTCTTTGATCTTCATCAGTAAATGTTTTAAGTCCTCTTCACTTTCAGCAAGCATGGTTGTATCATCTGCATCTTGCAGGTTGTTAATAAGTCTTCCTACAAACCTGATGCCATGTTTTTCTTCATAGAACCCAGCTTCTCAGATTATTTGCTTAGCATACAGGTCGAATAATTATGGTGAAAGAATACAACCTTGTTGTACACCTTTTTAAATTTTAAACCATTCAGTGTTCCTGTGTTTTGTTTGAACAACTGCTTCTTTATCCAGGTACAGATTCCTCATGAGCACAATTAAGTGTTCCGGGATACTCATAATTCACAATGTTGTCCATAGCTTGTCATGATCCACACAATTGAAAGCCTTTGCATAGTCAATAAAGCGCAGGTAAACATCTTTCTGATATTCTCTGCTTTCAGCCAAGATCCATCGGACATCAGCAATGATATCTCTTGTTCCACAGCCTCTTCTGAATCTGGCTTGAACCTCTGGTAGTTCTTTGTCAATGTATGATTGTAGACTTTCTGTATTACCTTTAGGAAAATTTTACTTGCATGGGATATCAAAGAGATTGTCCGGTGATTTCTGCATTCTGTTTGGTCACCTCTCTTTGGAATGGGTACAAATATAGATATCTTCCAATCAGTTGGCCAGATTGTTGTCTTCCAAATCTCTTGGCAGAGATGAGTGAGTGCCTTCTGTGCTGCCTCACTTTCCTGAGAAATTTCAATATTTATTCCATCAATTCCCGGTGCCTTGTTCTTTGCCAATTCCTTCAATGCACCTTGGACTTCCTCCTTCAGTATCATTGGCTCTTGAAACAGCTGAACATTAACCATTTCCTTTTGGTACAGTGACTCTGTGTATTCCTTCCATCTTCTCTTTATGCTTTTCTGCATCACTCAATAATTTGCCCAGAGAATCTTTCAATAACAAAATTCGAGGTTTGAATTTTTCTTCCGTTCGTCCAGCTTGAGAAATGCTGAGCATGTAGCATAGTGGTTACCAATTGGGCTGCTAAACTCAGGGTCAGCAGTTCAAATCTACCAGCTGTTCCATGGGAGAAAGATGAGGCTTTCTGCTCCTGGAAAGATTTTTACCATAGAATCCTTCAATATTGCCAAGCCAAAGCTTGTTTTATTTCTTCAGTTCTTTCAGCTTGAGAAATGCTGAGTGTGCTCTTCCCTTTTGGTTTGCTAACTCCCGGTCTTTTGAACATTTCATTATAATACTTCATTTTGTCTCCTTAAATTCTCTGTCAAAATTTTCTACTTAACTCTATTATTTCATTATTGTTTCCATTTGCTTTAACTTCTCTATGTTCATGAGCAAGTTTCAGAATCTCTTCTGACATCTATTATGGTCTTTTCTTTGTCCCTGTCTTTTACTGGCCATTTGCTTTCTTCATGTATGCCACCCTTTACCTCATCCCACAACTCTTCTAGTTTTCAGTTATTAGTGTTCAATGCATCAAGTCTGTTCTTGAGATGGTCTTTAAGTTAGGGTGAGGTGGAGTCCTGGTGTGGCACTGTAGGATAAGCACTGGACCATAAGGTTGGTTTGAACTGCAAGGTTGGTGGTTCAAATCCACCAGCCACTCCTCAGAAACCCTATACAGTGTCACTATGAGTCAGAACTGACTGGATGGCACTTAACAACATACTCAAAGTGATATTTTGGGTTTTGTGACCTTTTTTTAAATTTCTTCAGCTTCAGTTTGAATTTGCATAAGAACAATTGGTACTCTATTCCACAGTTGACTCTTGGCCTTATTTGATTAGTTATTGAGCTTCTTCATTGTCTCCATTGTCTCTTACACAGATGTAAGATTACACAGATGTAAGATTACACAGTTTGATTACTTCGTCCCTTATGGTGATGTGCATGTGTATAGTTGATGTGTACGTTGTTGAAAAGAGGTATTTGCAATGAATATGTCATTGATCTTGCAAAGTTCTATCATACAATCTTGTCCATTACCAAGATCATATTTTCCAACTACTGATCCCTCTCCTTGGCTTTCAGTTTTCACATTCTAACCACCAGTAATTATCAAAGGATCTTGATTACATGTTTGATCAATTTCAGACTAAAGAAGTTGGTAAAATTTTTCAGTTTCTTCATCATTTGCTCTGGTGGTTGGTGCGCAAATTTTAATAATAGTTGCATTAACTGGTCTTACTTCTAGGAGTATAGATATTATATTACAGAAAGTACTGTATTTCAAGATCTTAAAATGTTCTTTTTAATGATGAATGCTATGCCATTCCTCTTCAATTTGTCATTCTCGGTACAGTAAGCCATATGGTTGTCTGATTCAAAATGACAAATACCTGTCCATTTCAGCTAACTAATGCCTGGGATATCTCTTTTTATGTGTTCCATTTCATTTTTGATGAATTCCAACTTTCCTAGAATCAGAATCTGTACATTCCACATTCCCTCTATCAATGGGTGTTTGCAGCTATTTCTTCTCATTTTTAATCATATTTTATCAGCCAATGAAGTTCTGAAAGCTTTGCTGTATCGATGTTATTAAGATCAACTCTATCTTAGGAGTTTATCTTCCTGCACTATATAAAACAGTGTTTCACTGCTACTCATAAGGTTTTCAGTGTCTAATCACTCAGAATTGGATTGTCTATTCCGTCTTCCTAGTTTGCTCTTAATCTACAAGCTTCATTGAAAAATGTCCACCATGGTTGACCCTGCTGTAATTTGAAATACCAATGACATAGCTTCTAACAACACAGCAATGAGTAAACCACCACAGTAAGTTAAACTGACAGACATGTGAGGTGGTTAAAATTTAGTCAAATGTAATTTACTTATAAGCAGTGTAATTTCCTCTGCTACATTAGTCAGCTCTGTTTAAATATAAATATTGATTTTATTTTTTCCTCATGTACAAGAACCAAGCACAAAATGTGAAAATATAATATGACTTAGGAGTTCTATGTGGCACTGCAGGATAAGCACTGGACTGCTAACCACAAGGTTGGTGGTTCAAAACCATCCATGGAAACCCTAAAAAGGGTCATTGTGAGTCAGAACTGCCTTAATGGCACGTAACAACAATATATGTGCAGCACTTTTGACTAATGCAATATATCATTTGATTTCTTGGCTGCCACTTACATGAATGTTGACTGTGGAACCAAGCAAAATGAAGTTTTGACAACTTCTTCCTTTTCTCCATTTATCATAATGTTATTTATTGTTAAGTTGTGAGGATTTTCACTTTATTTACATTGAAGTGTAATCCATACTAAAAGCTGTCATCTTTGATTTTTATCGGTAATTATTTTATGTCCTTGTCACCTCTAGCAAGCAAGGTTGTATCATCTGCCTATCACAGATTGTTAGTGAGTCTTCCTCAAATCCTAGTGCCATAGTCTTCTTCATATAATCCAGCTTTTTTAATTATATGCTCAGCATACAGATTGAGTTAGTATGATAAAGAATCTAACCGTGGTGCACACTTTTCCTGATTTTAAACCATTCAGCATCTACTTGTTCTGTATAAATGACTGCCTCTTTGTTTATGTACAGATTCCTCACAAGCACAAAAAAATGTTCTGGAACACCCATTCTTTGCAATGTTATGCATAGCTTGTCATGATCCACACAATTAAAATTTTTTGCTTAGTTAATAAAGCACAAATAAACTTCTTTCTGATATTCTCTGCTTTCAGCCAAGATCCAAATAATGTCAGCAATGATATTCCTAGTTCCTTATCCTCTTTTGAATCAGCTTTAATTTCAGGCAGTTCTCAGTTGATGTACTGTTGAAGCTGCTTTTGAACTATCTTGTGAAAAATTTTATTTGCATGTGATTCCGCCATTGTCCACTGATTTCCACATTCTGTTGGGCTACCTCTCTTTGGAATGAACACAAATAAGGGTCTCTTCCAGTCAGTTGTCCAGGTCTTCCAAATTCTTTGGCATAGGTAAGTGAGCACCTCCAAAATGCATTGTTTTTTAAAAAAATATTTCAGTTTATATTCTATCAATTTCTGGAACCTTGTTTTATGCCAATACTTTCAATGCAGCTTGAACTTCTTCCTTCAGTATCATCAGTTCTGGATCATATACTACTTTTTGAAATGGCTGAACATTGATCATTTCTTTTTGGTACAGTGATCCTGTGTATACCTTCCATCTTCATGTGATGCTGTCTGCATCATTCCGCATTTTATCTGTAGACTCCTTCAATATTGCAAGTTGAGGTTTGAATTTTTTCAGTTCTTTCAGTTTGAGAAATGCTGAGCATGTTCTTCCCTTTTGATTTTGTAACTCTAAGTTTTTGCACATTTCATTATAATAGTTTATCTTCTAGAGCTGCCCTTTGAGATTTTCTGTTCAGTTCTTTGACTTCCTTATTTCTTCTATTCATGCTAACATGCATGCATATGCTAGAAAGCAAATTTCAGAGTCCCTTCTGACATCCATTTTGGTCTTTTCCTTCATTCCTGTCTTCTTAATGTCCTTTTGCTTTCATCTTGTATGATGTTATTGATGTCATCTTACAGTTTTTCTGGTCTTCAATCATTAGTATGTAGTGCAGCAAATCAGTTCTTGATATGGTCTCTAAATACAGGTGGGTTATGTTAAAGGTCAAATTTTGGCTCTTTTAGATTTGTTTTAACTTCCTTCAGCTTCAGCCTGAATTTGCATGTGAGCAATGGCGGTCTGTCCCATAGTCAGCCCCTGGTCTTGTTTTGGCTGATGATATTGATGTTTTACACCATCTCTTCCCACAGATGAGGTCAATTTGATATTGTGTGTTCCATCTGGTAAGATTCATGCTACAGTTGTCTTCTATGTTGTTTCAAAAGGTATTTGCAATGAATAATTATTGGTCTTTTAAAATTCTATCATGTGATTGCTAACAAATTTTCTATTATCAAAGCCTTATTTTCTTATTACTGACCTTTGTTCCCAACCTTTGTATTTCAATCACCAGTAATGATCAATACAACTTGATTGCATGTTTGACCATATTCAGACTGCAAAAATTCATAGAATTCTTCAATGTCATCATCACTAGCTTTAGTGTTTGGTGATATAAAATGGTATTAATTGGTCTTCCTTGTAGGTGTATGGATATCAGAACTATACTTCAAGACAGATCTTGAAATCTTCTTGTAAATGTTGACTAATATATCATTCCTTTACAATCTTCTATTTAATGTTTAATAATGTACCATTCCTTTGTTGTTTCTGGCATTGTAAAGCCATATGACTATCTGATTTAAAATGGCCAATACCAGTTCATTTCAGCTCACTAATTCCTAGAATATTGATCTTTAGTGTTGCATTTGATTTTTGACAATTTCCAATTTTCCTTGATCCATGCCTTTTTCATTTCATGTTCTGATTATTAATGGATGTTTGCAGCCATTTAATTTCATTTTGAGTTTTACTCTAGCAGCGAATGAAGGTCCCAAAAGCTTTATTCCATTGTTGTCATCATGGCCAATGCTACTTTGAGGAGGCAGCTCTTCCCCAGTCATATTTTGAGTTCCTTGCAACCTGAGTTGCTCATCTTCTGACATTATAGCTGACAATATTCTGGTGCTATTCATAATCTTATCATCTTTCAGCACTATATCTGGCAATGCTCTATTACTATTCATAAGTTTTTTAGTGGCTAAACATTCAGAAATATTCTGCCTCTCCTTCTTCCTAGTCTACAGTAGTCTGTACACTACACTGAAACTTGCTCACCCTGCTGATATTTTAAGTACTGGTGGCATAGCTTCCATCATCAAAGCACTAGCCAAGCTACCACAATATGGCAAACTTTCAGAGAAATAGTGGACTTCAATGACTAAGGGGTACCTAATTAAGCCATGGTATTTTAATGCCTTCATATGCATTTGAAAGCTGCATAACAATGGAAGTTCGAAGAAGAATTGATACATTCAAAATGAGTTATTGACAAAGATAATTTAATATACCATGAACAAATTAGCCTTAGAAGAAATGCTACTAGAATTATTAGAAACAAGAATAATTATACATCAATTCACTTATTTTAGACACATAATTTAGAAAGAAACAATTGTTCGATAATGAAATCATATTTGGTAAGATACAGGTCATTGAAAACTAGGGAAACGCACAATGAATTGACACAATAGACAAAACAATGGAGTCTAATCATGGTGGCAGGAACAAGACCTGACAATGTTTCCCTTTGTTAAGTATAGCTGGCCATCAATGGGAACAGACTTGGTAGCAACTAATAACTACATGGATACATGTATGTCTTCTTCTGTCCAAAAGCTAATTAAAAGGTACAAGGCAAAGGTAGTTGATGTGAAGGTAGGCTCAGCTGAGGGAAGTTTGGAAAAAGAGGTAGGATATGTTGTCCTTCTAGGATCAGTATGGAAAAGCTGAGAAGGATCCTATAAAGGAAGGTGAAACAAAGAGTACCTGAGTGATTTTCAATCTTGGAAACTGTTCATAAAGAAATCGAAAAAGTGTATAGGGAATGTGAAAAACTCTCTTGACTCTGAGAGCACTACCTTGCCATTGTCCTCCAGAGTCCATTATGTGATCACCTTGCTATTTTTCTTATCCATAAAATTGAAAATGTTATTAAGGATGAAATATGGATTCTTGACTATAATTCTAATAGGCAATTCAAAGGCTATTTTTTCTATTTAGCTAAACTATCTCAGTAACTTGTACGACCAAATTATAACTGATATCACTGTACTTGTACTTAAAAACCACTAAATCTTACCCTGTTTCATTGGCTTTTCTAGAGCATGATAATCAGAGCTCTACCCTGTTCTCTGATTTAGCAGTGGGCAAAGCATGTTTATGGCAATGATGATGGGAGAAAAAGATGAGGAAAGAAATGGATGAAAAATAGAAGCAAAAGTTACCTAAAACAATACATTTCTACTAGAGTTATGTACTACATATATTGTAAATATATATAGTCTTTTAGATTATCTTTTTTTTTGTTTCCTTTCTAAGTCCTGGTATGGCACTGTGGGTTAACTCACCAGCCACTCCTCAGAAACCCTATACAGGGTTGCTATGAGTTGGAACCAACTAAACGACACTTAACAACAAATAAGAATTTAGATGGGATTTTCATAGGAAATTCTTAATTATTTTTAAGAGATATTATTTTATGCATCTCCTTTCTACTCCTGCCTAAGTATTTAGACTGGATACTATACTAGTCCTTATAGCAGGAGTCATACTGTGGTGATGTAGGATAAGCACTGTACTGCTAACCACAGTGTTGTTGATTCAACCCACCAGCCATTCCTTGGAAACCTTACACAGGATTATTATGAGTCAGAACTGACTAGGCAGTTCTTAACAATAGTACCTGAAGCAAGTATGAAGACAGAAAACCAGAGAGACATCATCTGTAAGGGCACAGTAATCAGACTTCTGGGTATTTAGCACTAAGCTTTTCATTTATTTATCATTATCTTATCATCCCTAAGTGGCACAAATGGCTATGTACTCTGCTGCTAACTGAACGGTTGGAGGTTTGAGTATATAACTTGTTGTTGTTAAGTGCTGTTGAGTAGGCTTTGAGCCATAGAAACTTTATATAGTGTTTCTGAGGAGAGGCTGGTGAGTTTGAACTGCTGATATTTCTGGATCAAATGACTTTGCATTTCAGTGCATTATCCCACAGTGCCACACCAGGATGTAGCAGCAAGGCCTGGCTATTTAAAAATTCAGTCCTTTAAAACTTGATGGAGTTCAATTTTACTTTGTAATGTGGAATCAAATCAGCAGCAACTGGTTGACTTATCATGTATTATTACTAGGTCTTTAGTACAACTGTGTTAAATGCTAAAATAATTTATGTGTATGGTTGGCATTTTTATACTCTGAAGAAGCAACAAAGGGGTTGAGGCCTTTCTGGTACTGCCCTTCTTCTGAAGCAAGTACAACCACAATGATATTTTTTATAAGAGCACCGTGGATTTAATTCAGTCACAAATCAACATGATAATTTTTGTTAGTTGTCATCAAGTCAATTCCAATTCACGGTGACCACATGTATGTAGAATAGAACATTCCCATGGGTTTTTCAAGGACACAGTGGTTTAAAAGCAGATCCCCAGCTCTTACTTCTAGATGCCTCTGGGTGTGTTTGGACCACCAACGTTTTGATTAGTAGCCCCATACTTAACTATCTGTGCTAAAATGGCTTAACTCTACCAACTTCCCTCTCCAATTATCAAAAGGAAGGAAATATTGAAAGGCAGAGACAAAATACATTGTGGGAAAGGGCAATGCAGCTATTAGTTATCAAGGATAGATATGCACCCTTTGAGTCACAATCCCCAAATATCCTTGGGATATAAACTTTCAAAAATCCCAAATGAACTAGAAATGTTCAAAAAGCAAGAATAATCTTTTGATCAATGACTGAAAAACATAGATCTGAAGAGTTACCAGGAAAATCCAAACCAATTTTTAAACCTGAAGGGTGAATCTTCTTTGTTGGTTAAAAAACTAATTCATAGTGTCCCTTTCATTTAATTATTCATGCAACACAAATTAAATGGCTTCGCTGTTTCAATAGAGATTAATTACATTAGGCACAAGGCACATTTTTAGTTCAGGCCATGGTTTCTACTTCATTTAATTCATTATCCCATGTGCAATCCAGTGACATCCTGAAGATAATGGCTAATTTCAATCACATATGTCTTTTTCAGCATGGTTTACCCTTTCTTACAGGTTTTTCTAAGGACATTGCAAGCTAAAATATAAAGGAAAAAATAAATACTTAGACCAATGGAATTTTATCCTGCAAGCATTTCTAATGTTTTGTTTTGTTCTTTGTTGCTGTTGTTGCTATAGTTTGTATTGATTTTTTGCTTTGATGTACTTTGATGGAGGTGACATACCACATGGGCTCAGAAGAGAATGGTAGGACTCCCATGCAAATAACTCCTATGCTATTGGATGTGTCCAGAGTAGAAATAGATGAGTTGAATGTGCTGGGTTGGAGCTGCACGAACAGAGACCCATTTCCTGTGATCATTTATAAGAGAAATAATCTGATGTGAAGTAGATATTTCTGGTCTTCTGAAGACCTTTTAACCTTGGCACATTCCTTGCAGGGTATTTTTTACCTAGCAAGAAGAAAGATCTAATGTGTGTGCGGGTGTTCATGTTTTCCACAGAGTTCTTTCAAAAAGTAACTATTTGAAGATTAGTAACCAAGAGCAATTACATTTCTTACAGCAACTATGAGTCCAGGTCTAATGAATAAAAAAAAAAACCCTCTGAAGTCTCCAATGCAAACACTTCCACATCCCCAAATTTATTGTGAAAAATGCAGTTAAAATACCAGGCACGTGAAATATACTTACTAAAAAACAACTTTAAATTGCTCTCCTGGGCTGTAGATTTAAGACATACTGGAGTAGGGGATGCGGGAGGCGCTGTCCTGTGCACACAAACTTGGAGAGATTTGTCAAGGACAGAAGAATACAGGGAAGGGCATTCTGCAAACACAGAGAATTGCCAATTCAAGGAAGCCAAGATAATGGGAACTTTATTTATATTCAGCTTTGTCAAGAGAAAAAAAAATACGATTTTTGTCTTTAAAGAACAAAGTCCTAAGCCTGTGATTAGTTCAAAAGGTCCTTTGTGTACTTTAATTTTCGCAGCTCAATCTTGACCTGTCAGTTTATTTCTGACAAGTATATTTGGAGACGAGAGTGCAAAGTGATACTACTCAGGAGAGTGCAGAGCGATACACATTCTCTGGAAACACTTTTCTTTGCTATGGGAGAGGAGGTTCCTTTTCCCTTACTAATGAGTAGATTTCCCACCTGACTCTAAATATTATACTGTACATTCCTAAGGAAGTCTTAAAGAGCAAATCCCTCTTAGTTTTTTGTTGGCAAATCAAAAGATCCCTTGTTAATTTAGATGCCTGATCTTGGGGCTTCAGATCCCTAGTTGTTATTATGTACCATGGAGTCAGTTCCAACTCATAACAACCCTATATAGGGTTTCCGAGGCTGTGAATCTTTACAGGAGCAGGAAGCCTCATCTTTCTCCTGCAGAGCAGCTGGTAGTTTCGAACTGCTGACCTTAAGGTTAGTAGCCCAATTCTTAACCACTATGCTACCAGAGCTCCTTTCAGATCCCTCATAACTTCTGCCAAAACATCACAAGAGAAAGGAAAAGATAATAAGAAACCATCTAAAGACAATCAAACAACCATTAATCCCCTACTCTTTCCACACACAATAAACATTAGCTGTAGCTCAATTAAACTCTACAGTTCACAGATGTTCACAATAATGACAGCCCCACAATAGCTTTCTTCTCATTAAGGTGTTTTAGAACTGTGCATAAGCCAACTTCTCCCCACCAGGGAACTAGGGAATGGAGGAGAAAAAACACAGGAACCAGGCATGACTGGAATATGAAGCAGAAGACAGCTGCTTGCTCTTTTGAGAAAAGGTGTATCAGCAGGATTTATCATCATGTTTTTTTGCCAACACATCGCTCCTTGCTCCCCTTTGAGTCATTAACAGTGAAAATACAGGAGAATTTGACAGAGATAGGGACCAAAAATGTGTCCCTGGAGCCTGGAGCCATCTGGAAGAAACACAAGTTTTTTTCTGTGCCTGGGTGCTGCCTGAACAGACGCCAGTTTGGCTTTCACATAGGATGTGCTTTTTGCCTTGTTCCTTTGGATGCCCCAGATACTTCAGATTATACTTCCTTTGGGGAAATTAGTTGCATAACAGAGATATGGGAAGTACTAGAGACAAATTTCTAAAGAGTTTGTTAGTACATATAGTATTAGTAGCAAGTGGTATCCCTTTCCTTGAGAAAACAAAGAGATGATAAGCGAAGTGAGGATGTTGCTTATATCTCAGTGACTGAGAATTCTACCTTCCTACCAAAAATGTTGTGTGCCTGCTGCCAGTGTTGGACAATAAACAAAGTAGCTTATTAATGTATAGATAAGGATTTCACATTTTTTTCACCACAGCAAAGATTCTGTTTCTAGGTAGGACAGGTATCCGTCTCCCAATCCCATAGCACCTCGCTACAGAATCAAAGCTTCTTTTCAAATTTACAATCCCTGTCAGGAATGGAGTAACAGTATGCAAGGTAAGTATTTTAGGTTGGGTTCTCTGGAGAAGTAAAACCAGTGAAACATATATTTTTAAAAAAGAGGAGGTTATGCCAAGGAAATGCCTCGCAGAGGTATAGGGGTGGGAGAGTCCCAAGTCTAGGTCAAATGAAACAAGACTGACAGATCAGATGGCAAACAGGCCAGGCTGGTAGGTAGGCAGGTAACAGACCAGGTCACTAACTCAAGTCCAAAGAACAGGTGTCAGAGTACAAGGCAGATGCAAAATCTAGACACTGCAGAAAGAAAGCAAACTTTGTTTGAGTGTCTAATATATTTCTTAGTCCATATCATTAAGAAAATACCCTTTCAAATGATTGGCTGCTTGTAACAGACCTTTCATAGAGTTAATTTTATAACATTAGATAGATCTCCTTATGGGGATCACTACATCTCAATTGCCAAAACACTGAGAATCCTGGTTTAGTATAATAGAAAAAAACCCTTAACTATCACAGTGTACCAAGGAGCTCTGGTAGCAAGGTGGTTACGAGTTGGACTGCTAACCTCAAGGTCAGCAGTTCGAAACTACCAGCTGTTCCATGGGAGAAAGATGAGGCTTTCTGCTCCTGTAAAGATTTACAGCCTTGGAAACCATATGCATGGTCACTATGAGTCGGAACTGTCTCCACGGCACATCAATACCACCACCACCACCACAGTCTACCACTTGTCAACATGGCACCTGCACATATCTCCTGACACCATGTACATAAACTCTCTAAATAAAGATCATTATAAAGTGATACTTGCACCTAACATGATAAAACTAACATGCATACAACCAAAAATGCACTGACTTCATTTATAACCTGACCTCCATATGCCCCTACTTGGACTGGTGGGCCACAGCAATGTTTTGCATCTCCTGGAATTGGTATTAATACAGAGCTAGTGTCCAGTAATCCCCCAAAAGTCTGATTATTTCCTTTTCCCCAGTGAACATTCCTTTGGGAAGGCTGGGAGAAAGACTAACAGCTAGCAGTGAAGGGTTCCTTCCTCAAGGGGGCCCAGTTAGCGCTTCATTAAAGGGTTCTGGTCTGTAGTCGGGGTAAAGTCTGGGAAATGACTAAGAGGCCATGACTCTCTATTTTGCTGATTCAAATTAAACCATCATTCATTTAATCTAGAATTCTTCATCTTGAACAGAATAAGTAAATATTTAGTTGTTGTTGTTAAATGTCATCAAGTTGGTTCTGACTAATAGCAATCCAGTGTTCGATTTCTGAGGAGCAGCTGGTGTTTTGAACTGCCCACCTTGTGGATTGCAGTCCAGTGCAGATCTTACAGTGCCACACCAGATGTTCTTACACATTGAGTAGGTGTTCCATCGATTACACTCTAGGAAATACACTTGCATAAGCAGCCAATACCATTTGCTCTTGTTAAGTGCTGTCAAGTTGATTCAATCCATATAAATCAGATTATTACTTTGACTCTCATGTCCTTTATGGGTAACCAGATGCATAGTGTCTTTGTCAATTAAGTTCTGCTTTTGGCTCCTAACACAATGGGGTCCAATCAGCCCCATTTCAGTTGTTGTTATTTGTTGTTAGGTACCATCTAGCGGATACTGACTTATAATGACTCTATGCACAACAGAACGAAACACTGTCTAATCCGTCACCAATCTCACAATCATTGCTACATTTGAGCCCATTGCTGCTAAAACTGTGCCAAACCATCTCAAAGTTTTCCTCTTTTATTCTGACCCTCCAATTTACCAGAGATGATATCCTATTCCATAGACCGGTCCTTCCTAATAATATAGAAGTCTGGAAATGCAGACTTCCAAGGAGCATTCTGGTTGCACTTCTTTCAACACAGATCTCTGTGTTATCTTGGCAATCCATGGTACTTTTAATATTATTCTCCAACACCATAATTTAAAGGCATCAATTCTTCTAATGTCTTCCTTATTCACTGTCCAACTTTCACATGCATATGAAGTTATTGTAAATACCATGCTTGGGTCAGGCGCACCTTAGTCCTCAAATTGACATCTTTGCTCTTGAACACTTTAATGAGGTCTTCTGTAGCAGATTTGCTTAATGCAATCCGTTGTTTAATTTGATTTCTTGACTGCTGCTTCCATGAGTGTTGATGGTTGATATGTCAAAAAATGAAGTTTTTTACTTCAATCTTTTCTCCTTTTATACAGATGTTGTTTATTGGTTCATTGGTGATAATTTTTGTTTTTTTACACTGAGATGCAACTCATACCAAAGGCTGTGGTCTGGTCTTCATCAGTAAGTATTTTAAGTCCTCTATGCTTTCAGCAATAAAGGTTGTATCATCAGCATATCACAGGTTGTTAATGGATCTTCCTCCACTCCTGATGTCATGTTCTTCTTCATATAATCCAGTTTCTTGTACCATTTACTCAGCATATAGATTGAATAAGTATGGTGAAAGAATACAACCCTAGCTCACAGCTTTCCTAATTTTAAATAACTCAGTGGCCCCTTGTTCTGTTTGCATACCTGTTTCTTGGTCTATGTACGGGCTCCTCATGAGTGTAATCCTCAATTAAGTGTTCCAGTACATATCCTTGTAAACTGTAAACAACTTGGTTTTGATAGTTTTTGTTTGGTCCTGGATTGCTGCCTGCCCTATGATTTGTATGTACCTTGCAGTCATCTTATTTATATAAAGATGTGTTGCCTACTATGCAAATTACTATTTAAACAAAATTTCTGTGGTCTCCTGAGAGGGCATTGGTTAGTTTGTGGACCTGGTGGTATGTCATGCTTTACAAGGAAATTTAGTTAGTCAGCTCCACCAAGGTTTTTCAGACAGAAAGAAGCAGGAAGATAAGCAGCAGGAAGAAGCAGAAATAAGAAAGAAGAGAGAAACAGCAGAGAGAGAGGAGGCAAGGAACTTCCTAAAAGAGCTTTAACATGGGTCAAGGGCTGTAACACTGAAAACAATCACAGGCTTAGAGGGGCCTAACCACAGAACCAGCAGCAACAGAAAGGGGGGCCAAGGGAGGGCCTGCACAGCCCACCAAGAGAAGCTGAGAGAGCTGTCTTACACAGAAGAAGGAAGACATTGCTTACATGCTTCCTGGTCTAGAACCTAAGTTGTAACCTGATGATCTGACCTTGAGTTGTACCCTATTCCTTAATAAACCACTTAACTGTAAATACCATTTGTGAGTTCTGTACCTTGCAGCAAATTACTGAAATCAAATGGGGGAGGGAGAGTGACTGGTGTCTGAGATGGAATGATACCGCAGGCTGTAGAATGTGGATTTCTGGAATATATTTGACCTTCACCTCATAGGAAGCAACTGTGTGTTGATTCTTATACTTAAAGCTATTCATATAAGAGGAAACGTGTCAAAGAAAGAAAACTCAAATATTTTCCACTTAGATGGTCTTCAGAAAAGTGGCTAAATTGCACTTTGTCAAAAACATGAAAAACAAGGCAGTCCCATCAAGTACCGGTTCTAATGGGTTCCACTGTAATAGATTTCTCAGAAGCCTTTGGCAAAGATGATGATTGGCCTAGTTAGGCAAACATCTTTTAAAGAAGTAACAAGGCCACTGCAAACCTACGGATCTCAGCTCAAAAGTTCCAAGGACATCTGGCTATATCTGGCTGGGACAGATACTTCCTGAGAAAGATTCATTTCTCGGAATGACATGTTGCTATAGCAAAGGGATGGTCTTAAATCAGGAACCTTGAATAAAGTGTTCTCATTCTGGCAGATACCTGGTCTCTGATGGAGTCAGTCATGGTGATATTTTCTGTGACTCACCAGGGAAGACTCATCCTAAGGTGTCTTTTTAAAAGTAGTCTGCATGAGTGGCTTATGATCCCTAACATTTCATCAGACACTAATTTAGGGCAGGGAAAAAGATGTGTCAGCCTGCTTCCATACACACTTGTTGTTGCTGTTGTTAAGTGCCATTGAGTCGGTTCTGACCCATAGCCACCCTGTATAGAGTTTCCCAGGAGTGACCGGTGAACTTGAACCGCTGACCTTGCAGTTCAAACGGCTTTGCAGTCTGGCGCATTAACCCACAGCGCCACATCAAGACTCCTTGCAAACCCTGTGGGCAGTTCTACTCTGTCCTGTAGCATTGCTATGAGTCAGAATTGACGCGATGGCAGTGGGTTTGGTGTTGCTTTAGAGTTATTTACAGCAGTGGGATGAAAACCTAGATTCTGCAAGGCCAGATTTGTAACTACAGTACTGTAACTACATCTAGGAAGGAGAAAATTTTAGTACTGAATACATTTGTTTAAATTAGGAATTAATCTTGTTTTCAGTAGAGGAAATCAACCCAAATATTTCAAACATTTTTAAAGGATAAAACAATTTTCAAAGATAGAAGAAATCTAAACATGGTTGGCTCAACAATTTTACCACACCATTACCCCTAGGTAGGCTACTGTTTTAATAGTTATCTTAATTATCTTATAAATGAGAGTTGAAGAAAGGAAAAGTTACAAGCATTGCTTTTTTTTTTTTTTGTATGTAGCAGTTTCTGTTGAGAGTGGTATCAGGAAAAGCTGTCTTTTTAACACTTTTCCCGTCCAATATCTGTGCCTCAGTTATTTTTATTACACCCCCAACTTCCCATTTCCCCAAGATAAACACGTAACAATATAAACCAGAATCTCTTCTGGTATGATTGCTCCTTAAATCTCTCTTCCTTTGACATCTGGTTCTCTCACCATACCTACCTGTTTCTCAACTTATAGGCATGCCTTTCCCATCCCATGCCACCTTAGCCTTCTTCCTTCAGAGCTCCTTTGGAACTAAGGATCATAGTGACAATTACTCTGGGTACTTCCTAAACACCCTTGTGGTTGTTGTTAAGTGCTGTCGAGTCTTTCCAACCCATAGCGACCCTGTATAGGGTTTCCGAGGAGAAGCTGGTGAGCTTGAACCGCCGACCTTGCAGTTCAAATGGCTTTGCAGTCTGGCTCATTAACCCACAGCGCCACATCAGGAGTCCTACACATTGTCTATTTGGTGGTGTTGGTTATGTGCCGTGGAGTTCGCTCTGATTCATAGTGAGTGACCCTGTACAGGGTTTCCGAGGCTGTAAATATTTACAGGAGTAGAAAGCCTCATCTTTCTCCCTCAGAACATCTGGTAGTTTCAAACTACTGACCTTGTGGTTTGCAGCCCAATTCGTAACCACTATGCTACCAGAGCTCCTATTTTAAACTCAACTAAAAAAAGGCCAACATGCTTCCAAGAATGGCAGAAAAAAATGAAAATGGGAAAATAGAGTCCCATTAGAGTGTATAGACTAAGAGAAGAATACTTGAAAGACTGATTATATATCTGTGGGTCTCAGGTGTCAGGTAAGACCATTAATGCTAAAAAACAAAACAAAAAACCTTTAAAGTACAAGATGTTGTTGTTAGGTACCATTGAGTCAGTACCAACTCATAGTGACCCTTATGCACAACAGAATAAAACACTGCCCGGTCTGCCCCAACTTCACAATCTTTGCTATATTTGAGCCCATCGCTGCTAACATTGTGCCAATCCATCTCATTGGGGTTCTTCCTCTTTTTCTCTGACCCTACATTTTACCAAATATATCTTTAAGGGACTGGTTCCTTCTGACAATATGTTTGAAGTATGAGAGACAAAGTCTGGTCATCCTGGCTTCGAGGGAGCATTCCGGCTGTATTTCTTCTAACACAGATTGATTTGTTCTTCTGGAAGCCCATGGTACTTTTAATATTCTCCTCCAACACCATAGCTCAAATGCTTCAATTCTTGCATGGTCTTCCTTATCCACTGTCCAACTTTCACATGCATATGAGGTTATTGAAAATACCATGAGTTAGGTCAAGTGTACTCTAGTCCTCAAACTGACACATTTTGCTCTTCAATACTTTAAAGATGTCTTGTGAAGTAGATTTGCCTAATGCAATAGGTAGTTTGATCTCTTGACTGCTACTTCCAAGTGCAAGATAGATCAATGGATAACAGAGCATCAAAGTTCATTTAATTCATTCAAATTGCATATCCATCAGCCACTAACTTTCAAGAAACTACCACTTGCCAATACTTTGGTAAAATATCTAGGAAGAATGGTCACAATTATCTGAAGAAATTATTAACACACTCCTCCTTTGCCTAACTACATGTCAATATAAGCCTAAGTTTTCTTTGTATTCTTCAACCAAATCAACATAAAATAAAAGATTGATTGAAGAAGCAGCTAGAAGTACCCAGCTGTCTCTCACTAAAACAGACATTAAAGAGTTTGGCAAAAACTGAAAAAATAATGCCACTTTCTCATTGAAAAATCTATTGACTTTTTCACACTAAAACAAATGATTAACATATGTCAGAATTATTTTTGTTGTTTTTAAATGACTTTGTAAAATATACTTTAAATTTCTTATATTCATTTCTAATATGATAAACATTGACAGACATACCCCACATAAGCAGAAGTTCTTTGAAGTTCTCAGTAATTTTAAAGAATGTAAATGGGTTTTAAAATAAAAAAAGTTTGCGATCTAAAGTTCTAGATTGTCTTTAAGAAGCCTTGGTAGTACAATGGTAAAGTATTCAGCTGATAATCAAAATGTAATTGGTTTGGATCCATCAGCTACTTCATAGTAGAGAAAAAACAGTTATGTGTTGGAATCAACTGGAAGGCACACAGCAACAAAGGATTTTTCTAGTATCTAGGCACCCAAAATATTGAGAGTAAGGTAATTAACCTTGTTTGTAGTCCCAAGGGTTATTTTGGCATAGCTTATTAATTTTGACCTATGCCTTAAATATAGTCTCAGTTCTGTTTGCACATAGCTAACTCCAATGTTGTTGTTGTTGTTGTTAAGTGCCGTCGAGTCAGTTCCGACCCATAGTGACCCTGTATAGGGTTTCTGAGGAGCAGCTGGTGAGCTTGAACTGCCAACCTTGCAGTTCAAATGGCTTTGTAGTCTGACGCATTAACCCACAGTGCCACACCAGGACTCCATATGAAGGACCTTTAATCTGGGCTCTACAACTTCTTAAAAGTTCATGAGAAAATCTGTAATTCTCTAGTTGTACACTTTCAAAGGAAACTTTTCCTAGGAGATTTGGTATGGCGCTAGACCTTAAGGTCAGTTTAAGCCTTAAGGTCAGCAGTTCAAACCCACCAGTCACTCCTCAGAAATCCTATACAGGTTCATTATGAGTCAGAACTGACTCAAAGGCACTTAACACCAACAACAATGTTAGTGAACAATCAAGAGCCACACTCTAACCAGACAGCCAATCTCTATCCAGACTTTTGACTCCATGCAACAGGCTTAACACATACACCAAACCATCCTCACGGATTCAGTTTTGAGTTGTCAGTCATCTAGTACCTGTCAAAATGTATCTGACATATCATTACATGTGTGTTGAGCAGGGGTTGTTGTTAAATGCTGTTGAATCAGTTCTCACTCACAGAGACCCTGCATAAAGTTTCTAAGGAATGACTGGTGAGTGCGAACAGCCCACCTTGTGGTTCAACTGACCTTGCAGTCCAGTGCATTCACCTGTTGTGCCACACCAGGAGTTTATATATATATATATATATCACTGTGGTCAATGCACTGGACTACAAGGTGGGTTTGAACTGCAAGGTGGGAGGTTCAAATTCACCAGCTGATGCTCGGAAACACTATACAAGGTAGCTATGAGTTGGAACTGACTTGAAAACACTTAATAACAACATATATATTTTGGTGGTGGTTATGCACAGTGGAGTCAGTTACAACTCATAGCAATTCTGTATAGCACTTCCGAGGCTGTAAAACTTTATGGGAGCAGAAAACCTCACCTTTCTCCCAAGGAACGACTGATAGTCTCAAACTGTGAGATTAGCAGCCCAACTCATAATCACTATGCTATATATATGTGTTTATATATATGTGTGTGTATATATATATATATTTAAATATACACACACACATATATATATACATACATATATTATTGCTGTTGTTAAGTGCCATGGACTCTGTCCAATCAATAGAGTTTGAAAGTAGTGACTGATGGGCTTGAACCACGGATTTTGTGATTAGCCCACCAATGCTTATCTTACAGTGTCACAATAGGACACACACGCTTATAAATTTATTTATTTATTTGCTAAATCTAAGGACTCATACTTTCTTCATTTCATTTTTTTTATAGCAAACAAAATCTTTGTTATTTATTTATTAAAAGTTGAGAAAATCTCATATAAGACAATTGGAAAGACTATTGGAAAAACTGAAGAAGGAATGGTGAGCATATTCTTTAACTCAGCTACTCAAAGTAGTGTCCAAAGGTCAGTTAAGGCACACACTATTAGCAATTTCCAATGAGATAATAAGGAAATAGAAAGTAAGCATTGAGAAACTATTAGATTTGCATTGCTCTAACATCCAAATGTGAGCACATCCCCAGAAAAGAATTCCAACCTGGAGAGAAAAATTGTGAGGACAATGGAAAGAAGGTCTGGTATGTATGGGCCTACTTCTTTTAAAATGTGTCTTCTCAAATGAATTATGCTTCCTTATAAAAACTAGAATGGTGATACTTCTCCAGGTTCTTGAAACTCTTGGAAATGCAAGTGTTTTCAACAATACACTGTGTTTCTCATTTGGAATGAGAACCACTTATCTAAGGGCTAAGCAAGTGTGGATGGAGGCCATCCAATCACTGGTTTAGGATTCCCTGAACTCAGATTGACACTGCCTGTGCTGCAGACCATGTATCCTCAAAAAAAGACTTGGCAAAAGATCACTGAGAGCACCCAGATCCTGCAACAGTGCCTAACCTTTAGTTCAAATAAAAGCATTGGCAGTTCTCATTGCTGTTTTCCAAGCAGTTCTTCCTCTATGCTTGGAAAATAAAACAATAGTCATAAATATTTACATTGGAAACCAAAACCGTTTGACAACAATTGCAGCTGCTAAATGATTTATGAAACTTGTGAAATCAAATAGAGAAAGATAGGAGACAAATATGTTGCTGCGAAGAAGGAAGGTTTCCCTGACTTTGATTTAGTAGATGATGCATGTTTCATGGAGTGTAATTATTCTGTAATACTTCATAAGGGAGTTTGGCTTAAAAAAATGACACACTTAATTGCCATTTGATCATTAGCATTTTGATGTCATTAACCTTTAGCTGACAAATTGTCTACTTAGAGGATATTTCAGTGTAAACTGTTGGAGGGGAAGGTGTACTCTATGTATTTGGGTCAAAAGCCACATTTAAAGACAGAAAAACAACTCTGGGATTCAGAGAAGATAATGTCTCCATCTGGTTTGGGTTTTCCAAAATACATAGATAATTTTCAAATGATGAACTGGGCTAATAAGCAATAAAACACCTACCCCTTTTTGTATTTTTTTTAAATCATTTTTTATGAAAGTGTATAGATGATGAGATAGGTACTGTTCAGCATTGAGCCTCCATCCTCACAAGTTAAACTGCAGCCCTTGCATAATGAGGAATGCAAATTAAATCTCCTAGTGATTGCGCTCCTCACTGGGAGCAAGCTTGCCATAGTAGTAACCTTTGCATACTATGTAGTCAGAAAAATCTGAGCTTGAATCTTTTTTTCTGATTTTTATTAACTGAGTAAAATATACAGTTACTTAATTTCTCTGAATCGCACACTCCTCACAGGTAACATACAAAATAATACCTGCTGCATGATAATGTTATAAGTATTTAAAGAGAAAATTCAAGAAAAGAATCTGGCAGGCTCAAAGAAGCTAGATAACTAGCATCTCAAATAACAGTTAATCACTCGACTGCTAACCTAAAGTTAGCATTTCAAACCCACCCAAGTGCTCTGCAGAAGAAACTCCTGACAATCTGCTCCCATAAAGATTATAGCACAGAAAACCCCAAATGGGAGCGTTCTACCTATCACATTTGGCCACACTGAGCTGAAATGAACTCAACAGTAGCTGAAAATAACAGCAATAGTTGCTATAATAGTTATTAAAATAACTTTGAAATTATTTTCTTTGACATATTTATTGGAGGGGTCCTTGGGTGGTGCAAACTGTTAACATACCCAGCTGACTAGAAGGTCTGATTTTACCCAAGGTTATCTCTGAAGAAAGGCCTGGTAATTGAGAAGCAGAAAGAAATCCTGGCAGTAGGGGAAGTTTGTATGCATGCATTACTAAATCCCTTTGATTGCTTTTCCTCAGGTGAGTGATACAGCAAATATTTTTCAGAAGTCAATGGATGAAGGACAAAGCTACATGGTCTGTGCTAAGGGTCATATGGACTTCCAATTAAGGAGAAGGAGAAATCACTTTGGACAGCTAAGGTAAAGATCAGCTTCATTTCTTAAAGATTGGAAGAATTTAATAAAAAAAATAAAGAATGGAAATAGCATAAATGAAATGTTATGGTTAAAATTTATCTACCCAGGATTTGGAGAAAGATGGCAGATGCACTACACAGACCCTCTAGAACAAAGATATGAAAGACAACATGAAACAGATACAAATGAAAATACTGGATCCCTGAACTTCAGAAGAAAGTTTACCAAAGTAGATTGAGTGTTTGTTGGGAGAAGAAACTGAACAGGGATAATGGGAAAGAGAGACTGATGGGTGAATGACTGGCCAGATGTGGTACGACCATCTTGAACTTTTGTGAGTAGTTGTGGTGACAGAAGATGGCCTGAAAGAGCAGATTCACTCAGGTGATGAGAAAGGTGGGATTTCTTCTTTTTCTCCACAATCCCTTGGTATCCAGAGGTGTGGCCAGCTCCCACTCTTATAGATCCTTAGTACAGATCCTGTTCTCTGGAAATTCAGAGCCTCGTGGTTGTTGGTCTCACCAGTGTGAGGTGAGACCTGGCTGTACTGCTTTGGTGCCTGGATTCAGGTGGTGGGCTTAACTCTAGGCCTATATCACCAACAGAGCCCCAAGACCACCATAAGTCTAACAGAAACTCTCATAACCAATCACCCTGCTCCCAGCTGCCTGGCATTCTTAAAAGGCACTGAAACCACCTCCATCAAGAGCCACAACAAATTACTTCCTGATTGAGTGCCCTGAACATAGATAACACCTACGCCTATAGGAATACCATCTAGGGCCAGGAATTCCACTATCACATTCCTCCTGCACCCACTTTATAAAGTCCTTGGCTGACAGGAGCCACCCAGAGTTTTCTCCTCTCCAGTTCCAACAGCTGCACTGGTTTTACATTTTTGTTTTGGATTTTATCCTTTCATTGTTATTGTTTGTTTATTCATTCTTCTTTTCCCATTCCCTTAAATTTAATCCTTCCTATCTCCCCTTTAGTTTTTCCTTCTTTTCTTCTTTTTCTCATTTCCCTACTTCTTTTTATTCTTTTGATCTTTCTTTACTACTCTCTACTCTCTTTATCTTTTCATCTCCCCTTCACTGTTTTTTCTAAGTATTTATATTTTTTCCTTCCTTTTATTTCCTCTCATTTTTCTCTTTTATAGCTCCATTTTCTTGTCCCCTTTTTCTCTTATTCAGTTATTATATTCTTTTTGTGTGTGTGTGCCTGCTTTTATCTTCTATTATTTTCTGGTTGCTTGTAAGTTTATTCAGTTTTCTTTTCTTGTATGTGTATGCGTATGTGTATGTGTGGAAGGTGATTTCTCCTCTTTCCCACCTAACATGAGACAGTAACCATGTCCATACATCCTAGCCACGACTTTACCCTTTGCAGCTCCACCCACCAACTCCTATCCCAACTATTCAATAATAGACATCAGTCAACACCAGCTAAACCCACTCTAAACTGAGGTATACTGGACAGCAAATAGAAAAAGGTGCACACACTTCCATTGTCTAACTACATCCACAAGAGACAGCTGGTAAGACCTAAGAACAGGGAGGTGGGGCTTCATGGTGGATCTGGGAGAAGAGCAGTGAAGACCTCCTCCAGCGGTGGCATGGAATATCAGATGAAGATGGTCCCAGAACTCTGAACTACATATAAAGGAATATTTAGAAAGTCTGAAGGATTAGGGCCAGTGGAAATTGTAGTGGAAGCAAAGAAACTGATGTTTTCTGATCAGCCAGCCTCAGCAGCTGCCAGAACAACCATCTTAAGTAAGACAGAATTGGGGAGGATCAAAGCAATGCTCATACCTCAGAGGTCTGACCCATCCTCAGAGATAAAGATGTAGACATTCTTTTTTTTTCTTCCTCTTCTTCTTCCTCTGTTCATTGGTTTCTTGCTGTCTATGCACCTCCATTCTGGTGAGTAGAGGGGGTGCCTGAATGAGTGAACACCCCCCCCTCAACCTCTGGAGAGTTCTACTATGCATGCACGCAGATCTACTTATCAAAATCCAAGAAGGGGAAAGATTCCGCTTAAAACCAAACGGCAGAACAAAACAGCTTTAGCTGGCCGTGATCTGTTAATCAGTAGGATAAAGGCCTGAACAGGGTTGTGGAGTGGAAGAGAAACAGACTAAAAAGGAAACAGGCCCTATACTAAACCTTGAGTTACGTCATAATTACCAATAGTGACTTCTTGAATTTTCTCAGACAGCATTGAAAGCAAAAAACCAAGATAGGAGTATTAAAATCTTACTCATATTTTGCTACAGATTTCTTTTTTTCTCTCCTCTCTTTTCTGTGATTATAGATTATAGTAGCCAATCTGTCTTTTTGGCTGTTGCTATTTTGTTTTTTGGTCCCATTTTTACCTTTAGGGGGCTCTTTCTATCCCTACATTACTCAAGAAGAGACAGAAATTGCAGTCATATAGTCAAGCTACAATTACACCCTATGAAATTCCACCATCCAGGTAAGAGCCAAAGCCAGCTGCCATATACCAGATAGACACCAATACTTGCTACAGTTATTCTGAGTTGAGTAATAAGAAGAGTGAAAAGGGAAGCCCATCTCCTGATCACATCTACTGGGAGGCAATCAGAAAGCATAATAAAACATCAACATACATTCATCTAATTATTAAGGTCACAACAAACTACCGAAGATGCCCAAGAAACAGATGACCAAATTGGCACGTGTCCAGAAACAAGATAAAGTAACTGGGACAAATGAGCAGGAAATAGACTTAGACATCACATTGGAAGGAGGGCAGGCTTGGAAATAGCTGAGAAGGAGCAGGAGTGGCAATACTGATCTCTGATAAAATAAACTTTAAGGCAAAAACCACCACTATAGATGAAGATGGATTTTATCTCATGATTAAAGGGAAAGTTGCACAAGATGACATAACTATAATAAATATCTATGTTCCCAATGAAA
>NW_006408553.1:9912346-9929685 GCF_000296735.1 Chrysochloris asiatica
ACAATGCACTGAGAAAAGAATAAACACATCTGTGTTGGAAGAAGTACAGTCAGAATTATCCTTAGAAGCCAGGATGGTGAGACTTCATCTCTCATACTTCAGATAGATTATCATGAGAGACCATTCCCTGGAGAAGGACATCATGCTTAGCAATTTGGAGGGTTGGCAAAAAAGAAGAGGAACCCCAACAAGATGGACTGGTACAATAGCAGCAGCAATGGGTTCAAATGTAGCAGTGAGTGTGATATTGGTGCAGGACTGGGCAGTGTTTTGTTCTGTTGTGCATAAGGTGGCTATGAGTAGGTATGGACTCGATAGCACCTAACAACAACAAGAGCAACACAACAGAAATTCAAATGAAAATAAAACCCACAAAGTAAACACAGCATAGAAAATGATGTGGTATAAAGAAACCAGCAGCACCACGAAAGAACACACAGCAAAATGATAGTAATTAATTCATACATATTGAAGATTACATTGAATGTACATAAACCAGGCATGAGAAAGAGAGTAGCAGAATGGGTCTAGATAGCATAAATGCCCATCAACAGAAGGGTGCTTAAACAAACTTTGGTACACACACACTATGACATACTTTGCAACACTGAAGAATAATGATGCATCTGTAAAACACCTCACAACATGGATGAACCTGGAGGACATTATGCTGAGTGAAATTAGTCAAAGCACAAATATTGTATGAGACCCCTGATGTAAAAAGTGAAGAAGTTTTCTTGATAGAAGAAACATTGCCATGGTTGTGGGGTGGGGAATATTCACAGGCTAAAGGATATATACATGTTAACATATGTGATGTGGCAGGCAATATACCACAAGAGGGAGGTAGAAAGAGGAAAGATGAAAGTAATGGGAAACACAGGGACAAATGTTTAACTCTTGTTAAAGTGAATAGAGGTAAATATTGCTAATTGATGGTACATGGAGAGGATTACAATCATATTGAAGCTAAGTACATGATTTGTTAAATGTAAACCTGATGATCTGCTCTCTAAACCTTCACTCAATTCACAATAAAAAATTTTTTTAAACTTATATGCCACATTTAGATAGCACCAAAAATGAGATCAGCGCCAGACCGATGGGCCTGGAAAGGCAAAAACAATTAAAAAAAGAAAGTTTCTGTGGACATTTAGTAACTGCTGCAGTCACCTTCACATAATAGAATGAAAACTTACTTTAATGGCAGTTTAATTAGATTTACCATGGGGAAGATGTCACATAGGAGATGTGGTGCTGCTATATTTAGAAACCTGGATGAAGACATGAATAAATTTTTCTAAAAAAGCACAAAAAAAATAAAACACTGTGAAGACTAAAGTAGTTGTGTCTCTTCCCTTTTAAGTACATATGGTGTTTTTCTGCAGTCCAAGAGGCTAAGTGCCTTTAAAACTTCCAGGGGTTGACCGTGCATATACAGAGGAGAGTTCTGTAACATGTTATATATTTTGTGAGCAGGCGTCACATCTCACAAGGAAGATTTTTAATTGATTCTACTTTCTGTTAAATGGAAAAAGAAGACAGCTTTATATCTACAAAGGGAAAAATGTATAAACTCCCTGCTAGAAGTTCAAGTGGGAACAGATGGTCCCTTGACCAAAAGAACATGTGATATCTTACTGACACCATTTTATCCTGGTACTCCAGAGTTTGGAACCTCATGAGACCAAAGCATGTTTATTTTTAGCCTTCACTTATAGAGAGGCTAAAGTTGTTTTTAAGAGATGTAGGTAGAAAAGCAAGAATGTGAAAGGAATAATTTGAGTCATTTTTATAGTTCCCACACAAAAATACAGTGAGGCAGTCTGCAGTCATTTCTACACCTGTAGTGGGAGCCAAAAAAGAATCAAGTTACAGCATCCAAGTGCTTTCTATAGGACTGAATCTTCCTAGCACCCAAATCTAGCAGGTGGCCAATAGCTGATTGGAAGTTCCTAGAGAGTTGTTCATTCCTCCTGAGCATTTTGTAAGAAAACCCATGGATTCTGAAATTATGGCTTAAGTATTCTCTTAATGTTTTTCCTGGAATGCTAGGCAGAATTGACAACTGACCACACACAATGTAAATAGTTCTTCTTGTTGTTAAGTACCATTGAATTGGTTCTGACTTATAGCAACCTTGTATAGAGTTTCTGACGAGTGGCTGGTGGGTTTGAATTGTGACCTTGCGGTCCAGTACTTATCCTACAGCACCACACTAGGACTTTTTAGGTCTCTTTAAATAACTATAAAGCTGTAGAGAGTTCTTAATCCATCCATGTACTAAGAAAGTTCAAATGTTTAGGATCTTTATAAGCTCAATGATCTTAATGCCGGGCCCTGTGCTAGATGCTAAGGAGTCTTGGTGTAACACTGTAGGATAAGCGTTGGACTTCTAATCACAATGCTGGCAGTTCAAGCCCACCAGTTGTTCTTTGCTAGTCCTATGTTGTTGTTGTTGTTATGTGCTGTGAAGTCGGTTCCGACTCATAGCGACCCTGTACAGGGTTTCTCAGGCTGTAAATCTTTACGGGAGCAGAAAGCCTCATCTTTCTGTCATGGAACAGCTGGTAGCTTCGAACTGCTGACCGTGGGATTAGCAGCCCAATGTGTAACCACTACGCTACCAGAGCTCCTTTTGCTGGTCCTATACCGGGTCCTTATGTATCAGAATCAACTTGAAAGCACCTAACAACAAGAAAATTGTGCTTAGCATCTCAATGTGGTCTGTGAACTACCTGTATTGGAATTGAGGGAGTAGGGTGCCAATAGTGCACATGTCTGGTGCCTATTCTATGTCTACTCAAGAAGCATCTCTTGAAAAGAGTGAAAGGATTCAAGAATAAGCATTTTAGGGAGAAAAAAAAAAAGGAGGTAAAACTAACTAAGTCTCTTCTCAGGATAACTATTGCCAGTGTCCTTTTCCTGTAACAACTGAGGAATACACATTTTGACTATTCTTTTTATTAAGCTCTCTAAATTGATGGGTGGAGCCCTGGTGTGGCACTGTGGTTTAATGCACTGGATTGCAAATTTGGTTTGAACCACAAGATCAGTGATTCAAGCTCACCAGCTGCTTCTCAGAAACCCTATACAGGGTCTCTGTGGGTCGGAACCAACTTGATGGCACTTAGCAACAACAAAAACAACAACAAATTGACCAGTAGTGATATGGCCTGGACTGATGACAAACATTGTCAATAGCATACTATGTGCCAGGCACGGCTCTAAATTCTTTTCAGGCATGCTCTCATTTGATCCTTATGGAAACCTAATTAAATAAGTTGTTGTTAAATGTCATCTAGTTGGTTCCAACACACAGTATAGGGTTTCCAAGGAGCAGCTGGTAAGTTTGAACATCGATCTTGTGCTTTATCACACAGTGCCACACCAGGACTCCAATTAGGTAAGTAGGTGGTACTATTTATGATTCCCAATTTACAGATAGAAAATTAGATTAGAGTTCTTTAATCAGCTCCTTCCCAGGGCAAATGACTATTGGACTTTGTCAAAAGATATATTTCTGACTAAGCTTCCACTGATGGTGGTGGTTACGTGCCGTCGAGTCAGTTCCAACTCCTAGTGACACTGTATACGGTTTCTGAGGCTATAAGTCTTTAAGGGAGCAGAAAGTCTCATCTTTCTCTCATGGAGAGGTTAGTAAATTCGAACTGCTGGCCTTGTGGTTAGCAACCCACTAGCTACGAGGCTCCTTGAATGGAGGGATGAACAACATAAAATTAAAAATCAGGTTAAAAATTTTTCAAAGTGCCCTTTAAGTACTAGAAACAAAGATAACAACTCCCATCCAGATCTAATAAAGATCTAACATTCTGTGTCTGTTTTTCATTAATTTTTATATGCTTAGGAATGTGAGTTACTATAAGATGGCCAAGCTCCTTTTCAGTTACTTGTTCCTACGTATAGAAAAACAAACAAACCACTGGAACATTTCCATTAAAACACATGACATTACTCTCCATGGATTTATTAAAAAGACCCTGAGAGAAGAGAGTGATAAAATCTGATCAAGTCAGCATTTCCAGCTGTGTAATTGGCATCCATTATTTTCTATTGACTGCTGTGCAGGACTTCAATTTCTGTCTCATAAACAGTATTCCCACTTCTTTTTCAAGTAGTCTGCCATGGGGTACAGCTAAAAATAAGATTCATCAGCAAAATCATTTCATGAAGTCCTAGGACTTTCGGGAAAGTTCCTCAGAGGATGATTTCCTATAAATGTATTTCTTCTCTGTAAATCACTTTTATATTTCAAGTCATTACATTTGTTCTACATGATTCTTTTCTATGTATAACATATAAAGTAGACAGAGTACAACTTCCTAAAGAATCAAAGAACAACTAAGAAAAGAAAGATATTAGGAAACATTCAAGGCTTCATTTATACCCTGTCCTTCACATATGCCTAAAAGTAAGAAGGTACTGTTTCCTACCAAAGAAAGAGTAACACAAATACTCAATACCCTACAATTATTATGGCTTCTGTGATTCCCAAGCAGATTTCTCAACTCCCTTAGTGAAGAAAAGATTAAATATTTCCCAAGTGAGATTCGTAAATTCACATATGAATTGCAAGGAATGAAGCAGGTGTCTTCATAAACACTAGAGATGTACCTAGGAATACCTGTCCTTCCCCATGTTAATCCATTCACAAAGGCAGTGGATGTGATACAAAAAGTTTGTAAACTACCATGTTGTTGTTGTTAAATACCATGGAGTCAGTTCCAACTTATAGTGACCCTTCACAGGGTTTCCGAGACTGTAAATCTTTACAGGAGCAGAAAGCCTCATCTTTCTCCCACAGAACGGCTGGTAGTTTCAAACGCCGGCCCTCAAGGTAACAACCCCATTCATAACCACTATGCTACCAGAACGCACTAAACTACCATAGGGGCAAGAAAAGGTTTTTTGAACTATCAAGATGATAAACTCCAGGTGACTCAATGGGTTAAGAGCTTGGCTGAGAAATAAATGAGTGGTGATTCATACCCAACAGCTGCTCCCCAGGAAAAAGATGCGGCAGTCTTGGAAATTCAATAGGGCTGCTTTAACCTGTCCTATGGTATGGCACTGTAGGATAAGCAGTGAACTGCAAAGTTGTTTGAACTGTAAGGTCAACAATTCAAATTCACCAGCTGGTTCTTGGAAACCCTATACAGGGTCACTATGAGTCAGAATCACTTAACAGCAACAACAATGGGGTCACTGTGGGTTGGAATCAACACCATAAGGAGTTTTGGTTAGGGAATACTTTATGAGTAGTCTTCCTGAGTGTTCTCTAGAAACAGAGGAGTGACATAATATATATTTGTATATACAGACAAATTTACTTTAAGAGATTGGCTCACATGATTGTGAAGTTCAAAATCTTTAGTTCTGGCAACAGGCTGGAGACTTTTGCAGGTTTGTGTCCCCAAATTCATAGGTCAGATGGCAAGAAGAATGCAGAGTAGAGAGATAGAAAGCAAGTTCTAGCAAAATATGTATTTATTCTCTGGTAGCAAACTACAAGGGAAGTCCCCTTTCAAAGTACTGATTACATCATAGTATGATTACATTATGGGAAACTATTATGCTACATTGTATAATCACATTATGAAACAACATCTAGTCTAGTGTTTGGTCAAACCACAGGGAGTGGTAACCCATCCAAATTGACACCTGTATTTAACCATCAGATAAGACCTTATGTTTACATGTCTGATGATCAGCTGAGAAAGAGTTTTCTTTGGCAGAATAGAAGGTCTTTGAACCTTTCTTTGAGATCCTTTAGGCATTTTTTAGGTTTTTCTAGTACTCATTTTCCTTAATATGATGTTAGTGAAATTTCTTCTGCAAATGTTTTGGAGAAAAGAAAAAATAGTCTGAAGTGGTGGTGGTTATGTGCTGTAGAGTCAGTTCCAACTCATAGCGACGCTGTACAGGGTTTCCGAGGCTGTAAATCTTTATGGGAGCAGAAAGCCTCATCTTTCTCCCATGGAACAGCTGGTAGTTTTGAACTACTGACCCTGAGGTTCACAGCTCAATTCGTAACCACTACGCTACCAGAGCTCCTTTAGTGTGAAGTCAGCAGAGTAAAATTGTAGTAAAGATATTTTTCAAGCACTTGACAATAAGTACTGATTCTACTCACCCTCACTCTCTCTTTTTTTCACAGAAACTAGTTCACAGTGATTGTTTCTGAAGCTAATTATCTTCAACAGTGTTGCCCTTTGGGAGTGTAGATAGGTTAGTTGCTGCCAAGTAGATAGGATGAGGTCTCAGCATGTTAATGCCATTTTTTGTTTGTTTTTCTTAAAGATGTTAGAGGAAAAGTTTGGAGAGAGCCCTTTAGATTTAAATTACAAAATTTACAAAGCAAGATAAAGTGAGAAGAGCCCAAATTTGTTAATGTTTTGCCACTTTCAATGCTCCATGTATTTGACTTTTGTTCTGCTGTTACTAAACTAGTGTGTTGCTTCACACTCTACATTTTAGCGCTGTGGGTTAGTGCACCAGACTGCAAAGCCGCTTGAACTGCAAGGTTGGTGGTTCAAGTTCACCAGCTGTTCCTCGGAAACCCTATACAGGGTCGCTATGGGTCGAAACCGACTTATTGGCACTTAACAACAACAAATCTACATCTCCCTACATCCCCCACCCCATATGCCTCACTCCAATCCCTCCACCGTACATCACAAATCATCCACCCTACTTCCTTTATCTTAAATCCTCTCCATCTCAAATGCCCAATCAAATCCCTCTCTTCAAATTCTTTCCTCCCACCCTATACTTCCTACCCACAATACATTTCTGTACTTCTCCCTCCCTGCATTACACTCAACATATAGTTTCATACCAATACCCATTTGTTAGATTGTCACGTTGGTAGTTTGTATGTTACTATGATGCTGGAAGCTATGTTACCCCATGGTGTACAGATTGCATCAGGAAAAAGAAAGGCCTGGTAATTTACTTCCCAAAATTAACCAATGGAAGGCATAGGAATCACAGTAGAAGTTGTCGAATTTTATGCTAGAAGATGAGCCCATTATATTGAAAACCACAACAGTGGGTTCAAATGTACCAGTTATCATGACGATGATGAGGCAACATTTTGTTCTGCTGTGAATGGGGTCATCATAAAACAAAGCCAATTCAATAGCAACTAACAACAAGTACAACAACATAAGTTTGACAAAGCTTTTAATATAGTACCTGAAGGTACTCCATAAATGTTGCCAAGGTTTTTTCTCCCTCTCCCCTCTTTCCTTTTCTTAGAAATCTTTGGATCATAATGCTGTCCCAGTGCCATGCTGCAATAATGCACTGGACCACAAGGTCAGTTTGAGTTGCACGGTTGGTGGTTCAAACCCAACAGTTGCTCCTCAGAAACCTGATGATCTGCTCTCTAAACCTTCACTCAATTCACAATAAAAAATTTTAAAAAAACCTTATATACTACATTTAGACAGCACCAAAAATGAGATCAGCGCCAGACCGATGGGTCTGGAAAGGCAAAAAAAATTTAAAAAGAAAGTTTCTGCGGACATTTAGTAACAGCTACAGTCACCTTCACATATTAGAATGAACACTAACTTTAATGGCAGAAACCCTATATAGGGTCACTATGAGTCAGAACTGACTCAACAGCACTTAATAACAACAACAGGAGAGGTTGCCCTGAAAGAACAATAACTAATACAAAGTGAGATGACCCAAACATGAACTACAGGGAACCTGAAGTTGAGCAAGCTTAGGAAAAGAGGCACTGAAAGCCACCAATTTGTGGTTTAAAAGAAAAGTCCTGTAAACTTTATTTAACTTAAAAAAAAATCATGAATCTTTATCATTTTGCTTTATTATGTTGTCATTTTAATACTCTTGAGTGTATTACTGTGTCCAAAAATCTATCGGGTAACTTGTATAGAACCATTCCTCCTCTGAGCCATCGCAGAAGGGCATAAGGGCAGAAACACACTTCTCAGATGCTCATATTCGTGTTTACAGTGACATGCTTTTGTATTGCAATATAACACAGGTCTCTTTGAGATAGATTGACTCAATCAATGGCAATGAAATTGTTTTTTGCAAAGTAAATGAAAAAAAAAAAAAACAAACAAAACAAAAGCTGCTGTTTAATTCTGACTCATAGTGACCCCATGGGTTCCAGAGTAGAACTCTGCTCCATAGGGTGCCAAATGTCTGTGATTGTTCAAAACTAGATCACCTGCACTTTCTTCAAAGGAGAGACTCTAAACTAGCTTTTCAGCATAGAGATGCTAAAGATAATGGAACAAATGTCCAAGAACTGAATACAAAATCTCAAAGGGCAGCTGGAGAAGACAAAGTTAAGTGTTATAATGAAATGTGCAAATACCTTGAGCTAGAAAACCAAAAGTGAGGAACATGTTCTCTGTTTCTCAAGCTGAAAGAACTGAAGAAAAATTCAAGCCTTGACTTGTAATATTGCATGGGAAAAATATCAAATGATGCTGAAAGCATCAAAAGGAGATGGAAGGTATACACAGAATCACTATAGCAAAATGAAATATTTGATGTTTAGCCATTTCAGGATGTAGCAATGGTACTGAAGGAAGAAGTCCAAGCTGCACTAAAGACACTGGTGAAAACCAAGACTCCAGGAGTTGACAGAATGCAAATTATAATCTTTCAGCAAACTGATGAAGAACTGAAAGTGCTCACTCATCCATGCCAAGATATTTGGAAGACAGCTACCTGACAAGCCAATAGAAAGCTTGTCTATATGCTCTCCAAAGAGAAATGATCCAACTGAAATTGGAAATCATTGACAATATCATTAGTATCACCTGCAAGTAAAATTTTGCTAAAGATAATTTAAACATGAATACAATAGTATATCAACAGAGAACTGCCAAAAATTGATGCTTGATTCAAAAGAGAACATAGACATAGGAATATCATTGCTGATGTCAGATGGATCTTGGCTGAAAGCAAAGAATACCAGAAAGCTATTTATTTGTGTCTTATTGACTATGCATAGGCTTTCAACTGTGTGGATAATGACAAGCAAATAACGTTGTGAAGAGTGGGTATTACACAATACTTAATTATGCTCATGAGGAACCTATACATGGATCGAGAGGCAGTCCTTCAAATAAAACAAAGTTATACTAAATAGTTTAGAATCAAGAAAGATGTATTTCAGGACTGCATTATTTCAGAGTACTCATTTAATATGTATGCCTAACAAATAATCTGAGAAACTGGATATATGAAGAACCTAGCAGATGATGCAACCTTGCTAGCTGGAAGCCAAGAGGACTTAAAATATTTACTTATATAGCCTTCAGTTTGGGTTGCATTTCTATGTAAAGAAAAAAAAAATCTTCACAATTGGACCAATAAGTAACATTATAATAAATTGAAAAAAGAGTGAAGTTGTCAATGAATTTATTTTGCTTGGATCCACAATCAGCACTCATGGAAGCAGCAGTCAAGAAAAGATTGAAGTTGTCAAAGACTCCCTATTGCCAGGATCAATCATCAGTTCATGAAAGCAGAAATCAAGAAATTAAATAACGTATTGCTTTAGGCAAATCTTTAAAGTGACCTAAGACCTCTTTAAAGTGTTGAAGAGCAAAGATGTCAGTTTGAGGACTAAGATGCGCCAGATCCAAGCCATGGTATTTTTCAATAACCTCATATGCATGTGAAAGTTGGAAAATAAATAAGGAAGACCATAGAAGAATTGATACATTTGAGTTTGGTTTTGGAGGAGAATATTGAAGGTCCCATGGACTGCCACAGGAATAAACAGTTCTGTGTTAGAATCTGTACAGCCATAATGCTCCTTAGATGCAGGATTTTGTGTCTTCGTCACTCATGTTTTGGACATGTTGTCAGGAGGGAGTTGTCCCTGGAGAAGACCAATATGCTTGATAAAGTGGAGGATCAGCAAAAAAAGAGATAGTTGCCCAATAAGATGGATTGGAACAAGGGTAACAGCAATGGGCCCCAGGGTTACAATTGTGAGGATGGTGCAAGACTGGGTCATGTTTCATTCTGTTGTGCTTAGGTTCACTATGAGTTGAAATCTACTGGATGACACCTAAAAACAACAAAGCCTAATATACTGATCTCCATACCTTCTTTTTAATTTTTGACAACTTCTTGTTTTCCTTGATTCATACTTCACATACTCCATGCTCTGATTACTAATGGGTGTTTACAACTGTTTATTCTCATTTTGCATCTTGCCACATCAGCAAATGAAGATATTGAAGCCTTTACTCCATCCGTGTTATTAAAGTTGACTCTACTTTGAGGAATCTTGAGTGAATCTTGAGTGCCTTCCAACCTAACAAACTCATGTTCTAGCACTATATCAGACAACATTCTGTTGCTCGTTCCATTGCAAGTCGTAAAGTTTTTCCTGACCAATGTTTTTCAGAAGCAGACCACCAGTTCCTTCATCCTCGTGTGTCTTAATTTGAACATTCCACTGAAACCTGTCCACCTAGGTGACCCTGCTGGTGTTGGAAATATTGGTGACATAGTTCCAGTGTCACAGCAATGTATAAGCCACTATAGTACAACAAACTGACAGACAAATGGTGCAAATGGTGGCATACACAGTAGACCCCCAGGAAATATTTGATATATATATATATGATGTATACATTTTTATTCCAGTAGGCCTCCAGCTTTTTAGCAAGAGTCAAGTTTAAAGTCCAATAAGAGATATAAATTATTCACTCTACTATAAATTTACAAAAAAAATTGTGTTATCATTCACTTCACTACCTCCATTGCTATTACAAAGGTTCCTAAGACTTTTCTGAATGAGGCAAAGAGAAAACTGAAGGGTTTTATTTCTCTGCCCAGACACTAATTACAGTTAGAAAAATTCTTGCAAGACTCAGCCACTGTGATTTGCTTATAAAATTCCCTTCTATTATATGAGGTTAATGAAAGGGAGCAAAGAAACTTGAGTTTATTTAACATCAAGTAAAATTCTAGAGGGATGCACTGTACGAGGTCACCAGACTTTCCTTGTCCCTCTTGATTCGGACTCTGCATTCCTTTTTTGTCTAAATTGTCTTTATTAATTAAGATTTCAATTGCTTGAGTCTAACAGTATACATTACTCCAATGGTCTAAATGCATTGGGATGCATTTTTTTCTCTCCTAACCAAAAGTTCTGAAGCACATCGTTGTGGTCTACATGTTCAGTAATCAGAGCCCTGAGCTCAAACTCTCTTTTTAATTTTTATTTTTTGGCCCATTTTTATAAAATTTCCTTTTGTCATCATGTTCTTAATAAATTATGGAGTCCTAGCATAGCACTGTAGGATAAGCACTGGACCAAAATGTTGGTTTGAATGATAAGGTCAGTGGTACAAATTCACCAGTCATTTCTTAGAAACCCTACCCACAATCCTGTTAGTTGGAAACGACTTGGTGGCACTTAAAAATATGATTGTAGTTTCAAATAGTGTACGTACATCCAAGGCATTTGAGGCAGGAAGAAAAGGAAGATATCCAGCCTCATTTGGCCCTCAACAAAAAATCCAGCATCAACTCCAGAAAATTTCTTCTTGTGTTTTCATTCGTCAGAACATTGCTACATGATCACTCGTCATTGTAAAGTAAGCTGGATAGGTAATTATGTGTTGGTTTCCAAGATTTTATAGTAGAAGGAGCAAGTGAGTGATCACCACCACACTACATGATTATGATATGGTTTAAGAATTTGATCTTCAATCCTCATAGCAGTATCTCATTTCAGAGAGCTCATAGCACCTTTGACAGGTGATTTGGCATTCTTATCCTGACCTGCATTCAGACTCCTTCAAACCCCACAGCAGCATATCTTCTAAAAGGATCGGAACCCCTCTGCCATTTGAGTTAAAGTATATGGTGACACAAAGATTAAACTTTTGAAGACATGCTTTGAGGATCCAAATATCAAGATCATGCTCTCCACTAAAAGGGATTTATACCTAAACAATAGATTTATGGGTTTATGAGTGTTACTATAACTTCCCGCTTGAAAATATTTAATTATTCATAGATTAAATTCAAGAAAAGTAAGTAGTCATTTGTCACTTAAGGGATAAGTCTAAATTACTGCTTGGCTCTGCCTTCTTCTGAATTCTGCTTCCTTTTGTCACTTAACAAAGTACTTTTCTGACTGTGTTTACTGTTGTTAGAATCATCATCATGCCATAGAGGGACGGATTATACCTTGGAAGTCCACAGAGTCAACTTCTGTAGAAAGTAAATTCCTGACAATTATTTGCAGACAGTTGTTCAACTTTCTGGCATTTTGCTCATCTCTAATAAGCACATAAAGTGCTTTATTAGCCATCCTTTCCAGTTTTGAGCTATTCAGGACACATTTTATGGAAAACCATTATTACAGTGAAGTCGAACACAAGTGAAATTTATGCTTCTGCTTCGAGGTAGAGCAAAGGTGATTTCCCTTAAATGCTTTGTCCACTGCTTAGTTAAAATTAATCATAACTCAAGGTCACAGATAAAGCAGCTTGAGTTTCCATAATCCTGACTCTTCTAGCAGCCCAAACTAGCAAGCAAGCAAAGATGTTTTAGAACTCTTAAAACTCATTGTGGTTTCCATTTTATGGATCAGGCCCCAAGCAGTTTGTAAATCAACTCCCCAATTGAATGCAAAGAAGAGAAATCACCTGTTGATAGCCTGCTATTACAGGCCTTCTCAATCTAGGCTGGGAAAGAGAATGAAGCCTATGGAAACTATTGTATGATATAAAGTAACATCAATCTAGAATGTCACAGTATCCTCCTTGGGAGACTTGAGTAAATAGTCACACACATCATTTGATGATTTCTATGTGTCAGATGTCAGGTTGTAGGATAAAGCACTGGACCTCAAAGTCAGTTTGAACCACAAGGTAGGCAGTTCAAACTCACGAGCTGTTCCTGGGAAACACTACACAAGGTCATCAGGAGTCTAAACCAAGTCCACAGCAACTAATAACAACAACAATGTGTCAAGTGAAGAGCTGCATTTAAAATGGCTATTTGAGGGTCCATTGCAGTTGGGGTCTCTAAAAAGTCCTCTGACTTGTTTAATTTGGTCATCTTAGTCCCTTTATCTATTTGATCCTGGATGGTGCAAACAGTTGAGTTCGACAACTGACCTAAAGTTTGGTAGCTCAAACCCACCTACCAGTAAAGCAGAAGAAAGGCCTGATGATCTGTGTCAATAAAGACTACAGACAAGAAAATCATATGAGAAAGTGCTACTCTATAACACACAGGGCAGAAGGATTCCATAGTAATGGGTTATACTTCATTTACCTTATCTAAAATAATTTTTAAAAGATGAGACATTCAGCCCCCATGAAGATTTAAAGCCTCAGAAATTCTATAAAGATTGTTGTTGTTGTTGGGTGCCATTGAGTCTGTATCGATTCATAGCAACCCTACGTACAACAGAATGAAATACTTCCCATCCTGTCCCAATCTCACAATTGTTGTGACCTGTGAGGCCATTGCAATTGCCATTGTGCTAATCCATTTTGTTGGGGTCTTCCTCTTTCTCTCCAGCCCTCAACATTAACAAACATGATATCCTTCATCAGGGACTGGTCCCTTCTGATAGTATGTCAAAAGTATAAGAGAAGAAGTCTGGTCACCCTGGCTTCCAAGGAACATTCTGGCTATACTTCTTCCAACACACATTGGTTTGTTCTTTTGGGAGTATGCGATACTTTTAATGATACTTTTAATATTCTTCTCCAACACCATAACTCAAATGCATGAGTTTGTCTATGGTCTTCCTAATTCACTGTCCAATTTCACATGCATATGAGTTTATTGAAAACATGGCTTGAGTCAGGTGCACCTTAGTCCTCAAACTGACATATTTGCTCTTGAGCACTTTAAAGAGGTCTTGTACAGCAGATTTGCCTAATGCAACACATCATATGATTTCTTGATGCTGCTTCCATGATGTTAATGGTTTATCTGAGAAAAATGAAGTCTTTGAAAACTTCAATCTTTTCTCCATATATATGCATGCTGTTTATTAGTTCAGTGGTGAGGATTTTTGTTTTCTTTACATTGAGATGCAACCCATATAGAAAGCTGTTGGCTTTCATTTTTATCAGTATTTTAAGTCCTTTTCATTTTAGCAAGTAGGGTTGTATCATCTGCATATCACAAGTTTTTCATCTTGTGGATGAACAAGAATGCATCATCTTCCTCCAATCTTGATGCCATGTTTTCCTTCATATAATCCAGCTTCATGGATTATTTGTTCAACATACAGATTGAATAACTATGGTGAAATAATACAACCCTGGTGCACACCTTTCCTAATCTTAACCCATTCACTGTTCCCTTGTTCTGTTCAAACAACTGCCTCTTGTTCTATGTACAGGTTCCTGATGAGCACAATTATGTGTTTCAAAATATTCATTTTCTGTAATGTTGTCCAGAGCTTGTCATGATCTGCACAATTGAAAGCCTTTGCAGCCAAACAAAGTACAGGTAAATATATTTCTGGTATTATCTGCTTTCAATCAAGATCCATCTGATGTCAGCAATGATATCCCTCATTCCATGTCCTCTTCTGATTCTGGCTTGAACCACTGGAAGTTCTCCGTCAATGTACAGTTGCTGCCATTTTTTGTATTGTCTTTAGCAAAATTTTACTTGGATGCAATATTAATGATATTTTTCAATAATTTCCATAATCTGTTGGGTCATTTCTCTTTGGAATGGCCAGGTAGTTGTTTTCAAAATTTCTTGGCATAGATGAGTGAGTACCTCCAATGCTGCACCAGTTTGTTGAAAGATTTCTGTTTTTATTCCATCAAGTACCGAAGCCTTGTTGTTTGCCAATGCCTTCAATGCACCTTGGACTTCTTCCTTCAGGATCACTGGCCCTTGACGATATTCCACCTCTTCATATGGTTTACCATCAACCATCTCTTTCTGATAGGGTGACTCTGTGTATTCTTTTCATCTTCTTTTGATACTTTCTACATTATGCTATATTTTGCCCATAGAATCCTGCAATATTTCAAATTGAGGCTTGAATTTTTACTTTGGGTTCCTCAGCTTGAAAAAGTGCTAAGCATGCTCTTCACTTTTGGTTTTCTAACTTCAGATCTTTCACATTTTGTTATAATATTTGACATTGTCTTCTTGAGCTCACTTTTGAAATTCAGCTCTTTTATCTCCTCATTTCTTCAATTTGCTTTAGCCTCTCTACTCTGCAGAGCAAGAATTATCTTGAATACAAGAATTCAAAGTATCATGTGATATCCATTTGGGTCTTTTCCTTCTTTGTTGTTTTCTTATTGACCTTTTACTTTCTTCCTGTACGATGTTCTTTATATCATCCCACAACTCTCCTAGTCTTCGGTCTTTAGTGTCTAATGCACCAAATCTGTTCTTCAGATGTTCTCTTAATTCATTTGGGTTATGTTCAAGATAATATTTTGGCTCTTGTGGACTTGTTTTGATTTTCTTCAAATTCAACCTGAATTTGCATATAAGCAAATGATGGTCTGCTCCACAGTCTGACTCTGGCCTTATTTTGGCTGATGATATGGAGCTTTTTCACTGTTTCTTTCCACAGATTTAGTCAATTTGATTTCTGTGTATCCATCTGGTGAGGTCCATGTGTATAGTCATCTTTTATGTTGTTTAAAAAAGGTATTTGTAGTGAAGAAGTCATTAGTGTTGCAAAATTCTATTATGAGTTCTCCAGCATCATTTCTATGATCAAGGCCATATTTTCCAATGACTGACCCTTGCTTTATGTTTCCAACCATTGTATTCCAATTGCCAGTAATAATCAGTACATCTTGATTGCATGTAGGATCCATTTCAGACTGAAAAAAGTTGGTAGAATTCTTCAATTTCATCATTACTGCCTTCAGTGGTTGATGTGTAAATTTGAATAACAGTGGTATTAATTGGTCTTCCTTTTGGTGGTGGTGGTGGTGGTTACATGCCATGGTGTCAGTTCCAACTCATAGCAACCCTGTAAAGGGTTCCCGAGGTTGTAAATATGGGAGCAGAAAGATGAGGCTTTCTCCTGCTGGTAGTTTTGAACTGCTGACCTTGAGATTAGGAGCCAGCCTCCTAACCACTACATAACCATAATAATTCCTTTTAGGTAAATGATTATTATCCTATCACAGACAGCATTGTACTTCAAAACAGATCTTGATTTGGCTTTTTTTTTGGATGATGAATGCATTGCCCTAACTCTCCAATTTTTCATTTCTAGCAGAGGAAAGCATCAATTGTCAGATTCAAAGTAGCCAATACTAGTACATTTCAGTTCACTAGTACCTAAGATATTTATGTTGATGAATTCCATTTTATTTTTTACTATTTCCAATTTTCCTAGATTCATACATCATATATTCCTTGTTCAGATTATTAATGAATGTTTACAATTGTTTCTCTTCCTTTTGAGTTGTGCCTCATAAGCAAATGAAGTGTCCAAAAGCTTTTCTCCATTTGCAGCATAATGGTTAACTCTTCTTTGAGGAGGCAGCTCTTTCCCAGTCATACTTTCAATGCCTTCCAACCACAGGGGCTTATTTTCAGGCTCTATGTCTGACAAAATTCTGATGTTCTTTATCATGTTTCAGTAGTCAGTATTATATTGTTGACAGTGTTCCATTGCTATTTAAAAGGTTTTCAGTAATTAACTATTCAGAAGTATTCTGTCTCTCTTTCTATCTGGTCTGCTTTATTCTGGAAACTCAACTTAAACCTGTCTATCATCTTTGATGCTTCTGGTATTTAAAACACCCAGTCATAGCGTCAGAATCACAGTAAGATGTAAGCCACCACAATATGACAAACTGACAGACTAGTGGTGGCCTATATAGATGTTGTTGTTGTTGTTGTTTTGTACTGTTGAGTTGGTACCAAATCATAGCCACCCTATGCACAATAGAATGAAACATTGTCCAATACTAGGCCAACCTCACTATTGTTGCCACGTTTGAGCCCATTGATGATAACACTTTGCCAATCCGTCTCACTGGGGGGTCTTCCTCTTTTTCTCTGACCCTCTACCTCTACCTTACCAAACATGAATCCTTCTCCAGTGACTGGTTTCTCCTGACAATATGTCGAAAGTATGAGAGGTGAAGTTTGGCCATCCTGGCCTCCAAGGAGCACTCTGGCAACACAGATCTGTTGGCTCTTTTGGCAGCCCATGACAGTTACAATATTCTCTTCTAAAACCATAACTCAAATGTATCAATTCTTCTACAGTCTTCCTTATTCACTGTCCAGCTTTCACATGCATATGAGGTTATTGAAAACACCATGGGTTG
>NW_006408553.1:9931170-9932224 GCF_000296735.1 Chrysochloris asiatica
TGAATGATGTTCTTCATGTTATCCCACAACTGTTCTGGTCTTCTGTCTTTAATGTTTAATGTTTCAAATCTGTTTTTCAGATGGTCTCTAAATTCAGGTGGGATATATTCAGGGTCATATTTTGGCTCTCTTGGACTTGTTTTAATTTTCTTCAGCTTCAGATTGAATTTGCATATGAGCAATTGATAGTCTCTTCCACAATCTGGCCCCCTTGCCTTGCTTTGACTGGTGATATAGAGCTTTTCCATCATCTCTCTCCAAAGATGTAGTCAATTAATTCCTGTAAATTCCATCTGTTGAGGTCCATGTGTATAGTCGTTTATTATGCTGTCTAAAAAAATTTTTTGAAATGAAAAAAATCATTGATTTTGCAGAACTCTATCATGTGATCTCCAGTGTCATTTCTATCACCAAGGCCATATTTTCCAACTACTAGTCTTTCCTCTTTGCTCCCAATCTTTGCATTCAAAAAGAACATATCCAGATCAGTCATGAGGTACAATGCTGTCTGTGAGAGGAAAATATCCATGTGTCTACAGGGAAGACGAGTTAATACCACTATTATTCAAATTTAAGCACCAACCACTAATTCCAGTGAGGATGAAATAGAAGAATTCTACCAAATTTTTTAGTGGTTGGTGCATAAATTGGAATAATAGTGGTATTAACTGGTCTTCCCTGTAGACACATGGGTATTATCCTATCACAGACGACATTGTACCTCATAACTGATGTGGATATGTTCTTTTTGACAATGAATGCAAAACTATTCCTTTTCAATGTGTCATTCTGGTATCACAAACCATGTGGCTGTCAGATTCAAAATGGCCAATACCAGTCCATGTCAGCTCACTAATTAATGCCTAAGATATTGATGTTTATGCATTCCATTTCATTTTTAACAATTTCTAAATTTCCTAGATTCATACTTCATACATTCCATTTTCTGATTATTAATGGATGTTTACAGCTATTTCTCTTCAGTTGACTTGTGCCCCATCAGCAAATGAATGTCCCACGGGCTTTTCTCCCACGGGCTTTACTCCATTCGTAT
>NW_006408553.1:9932859-9945460 GCF_000296735.1 Chrysochloris asiatica
GCACTTCTTCCAAAATGGATCTATTGGTTCTTTTGGAAGCCCATGGAACTTTCAATACTCTCCTCCAACACCATAACTCAAAAGCATCAACACTTAACCTCCACAAAATCAATGAGTGAACACTTTTGGATTAATATAAAGTAATGTCTAGTTTTAGTATAAAATATGTCACATTTGGGAACTTAGTGGAACAGATGAAATAGTATGTTTAGTCGTATGTCCTTCTTTTTGTATCCTATACACACACAAATGGGATACAAATTCAAGAAAAATATTTTCTGTGCTGTTTCTTTCTTCATACCCTGACTTCACTAAGACTACCTCTTTACCCAACATTTCTCTTCTAAAATTCTAGGTGTTGAATGTACCAATGACTTTATGAAGCTAGATGCTCTTTATTCTTCACGAGTTTTCATAGGGTTATCCTCCTTGACACTGATTATACTGAGGATAATTCAGCACCTGTTCCTCCACATCTACCACTCAGCTGTTTCTCTCATTAGGTCTGTCTCTCCTCTACTTGCTTAAATTTGGAAATATGCATCAATCATTCCCCGTGACATTTTCTAATATGCTAGTTGCTGATGTTGTGAAGCGCTGTTGAATTGATCCTGACCCAAAGTGGCCCTGTATAGATTTCCCGAGGAGCTTGAACAGCCGACTTTGCAGTTCACACTGACTTTGCAGTTCACACTGACTTTGCAGTCCAGTGCATTAACCCACAGCACAACAAAAGGATACCTGGACATGAAAAGAGTACCCAAAGTTTTGGTGTTGTTAAGTGCCGTTGAGTCGGTTCCGACTCAACAGTTCCAACGGTTCTTTGGAAACCTGTATATGGTTCCCACTCAATGGTTCCGACGATTCCTTGGAAACCTATATAGGGTTTCCAAGGAGTAGTTGGTGGATTTGAATCACTGACTTTACGAATCCATTTTGTTTTCCTTTTGACCAAATATGTTACACTACACACCATACCTGAAATAAAAAAATAAAAGAAGCAAATGTGCACAAAAAGAACATCTGGTGGAGAAACCCTGTCTTTTGATCTGCATTTTCTGCATAACACCTCTCAGTCTCTTTTCCCTCTCTGTTTTCAGGGCAAGCAAAATTTTATTTAATAATTGAAGTAAATTATGAGAAACCTTATTATAAGCAATTCTTCTACTGATTGCTGTGCTGTTTAAGATATTCCCTGTTTTTTGATAAAAGAAGCACATGATGAGAAAAAAAAGGAGGTTTGCACTAATCAGGTGAAAACAGAATCTAACCTCATGCCCTGAACTCTCTCCCAGCCAATTGGAATAAGGGTATGTGAGGCAAAAGGGAGCTGAAAGAATATCTCAGATATGCACAAAATTTGTCACTCTCCATTTTAGAGATAAACTACTAGGAACATTGTAGGAGACTGAAAAATGCTGTTGTGAAAAGAACTCTAAAGCTGAATCTCAGCCCTGTGGGAAAATGCCACTGTGGATTATAGATGTCTGCCAGTGCTCTAGTTAAGAGAGGAGTGTCATGAATACTTTCTGTTCTGATAGTCTCTGTCTAACTAACTTCAAAAAAATTAGACTTTGTCTGCAAAACAATATTAATCAAATCCTGATCATACACAAGTATTCCTTGTAGGCAACTGATTCAGATTTCACATTCTGAATCCTAAACATTACTCATGGTCGCTAGAATCCATGAATAAAATATTTGTTTGTTATTAGTTAACATGATTTTACAAATGATATTTAATATTTAATTTAGCCTGTTGTTGTTATTATTAAATGCTGCTGAGTCACTTCTGACTCATAGCAACCCTAGGGTTTCTAAGGAGCAACTAAGTTTGAACCACCCATCTTGTGGTTCAAACCAACCTTATGGTCTAGTGCTTTGTCCCACAGTGACAAAACAGGACTCCTTTGTTTAGCCTAGAGTTTCCATAATCCATTGAAATGCTGATTTTTTTTTATCAGTAACTGATTGTCTTTCCTTTTTTATTTTAACACATTTTCAACAAGACAAGCTATCTTTTAAGTGTATCAACAAAATCATTATCTATTCAATAGAATTAACAGTTACTTTCTCATTAGAAATCATGGAGGCCAGATGTGACATATTTAAAGTACTGAAAAAAATATGGCAATCAATAATTCTATTGTTGTTGTTGTTATATGCCATTGAGTTGGTACCGACTCATAGCGACCTTATGCACAGCAGAACGAAACATTGCCCAACCCTGGGCCAACTTCATTACTGTCTCCATGCTTCAGTACATCAATGCTGCCACTTGGACAATTCATCTTTCTGGGGGGTCTTCCTCTTTTTCTCTGACCCTTACCTTACCAAACATGATAGCCTTCTCCAGTGACTACTCCCTCCTGACAATATGTCCAAAGTATGAATGACAATATTTAGCCATCTTGGCCTCCAAGGAGCACTCTGGCTGCACTTCTTCCAAAATGAATCTATTGGTTCTTTTGGCAGACATTTGAACTTTCAATATTCTCCTCCAACACCATAACTCAAAAGCATCAATTCTTCTATGGTCTTCCTTATTCACTGTCCAGCTTTCACATGCTTATGAGGTTATTGAAAATACCATGGCTTGGGTCAGGCTCACCTTAGTCCTCAAGCTGACATATGTATTCTTCAACACTTTATAAAGGTCTTGTGCAGCAGATTTGCCTAATGCAATACATCATTTGATTTCTTGACTGCTGCTTCCATGAGTGTTGATAGTTGATCCAGGAAGAATGAAGTTCTTGACAACTTCAATCTTTTCTCCATTGACAAGAATGTTGTTTACTGGTCCAGTGGTGAGGATTTTTGTTTTCTTGACATTGAGATGTAATCCATACCGAAGGCTGTGCTCTTTGATCTTCATCTGTAAATGTTTTAAGTCCTCTTCACTTTTAGAAACAAGAGTGTTAACCTCATATCGCAGGTTGGTAATGAGTCTTACTCCAATCCTGATGCCACATTTTTGTTCGTATAACCCAGCTTCTTGGATTATTTACTCAGCATATAGGTTGAATAAGTATGGTGAAAGAATACAACCTTGTCGCATACCTTTCTTAATTTTAAAACATTCAGTGTTCAGATGTTCTGTTCAAACAACTTGGTTCAGGTACAGATTTCTCATGAGCACAAGTAAGTGTTCCGGAATACTCATACTCCGTAATGTTGTCCATAGCTTGTCATGATCCATACCATTGAGAGCCTTTGCATAGTCAATAAAGCACAGATAAATGTCATTTTTGAGTAAGTATAATTCTATACTTACTCAAAAATAAAGGAGAAATTAAGACATTCTCAGATAAACATGAGCTGAGAAAGTTTTTCCCTGGTATACTACCTTCACAAGAAATACCAAAGTTGTTCCTTCTAACTGAATTAAAGGAAGAATAGACAGTAACTCAAAACCGTATGAAGAAATAAAGAGCAATAGTAAATGTAAATTTCTCACAAGAATAAGAACAACAACAAATATAACTTGAAAATAGTTTTTTTTTCAAATATAGGTGATTAAACTGTTCATTTAATTTTGGAAAAAATTTTAAAGAGAAATTATACAATTTTAAAAGAAACATAAAAAACATTTAAAATAATTCTTCATGTTTAACGTTTGGGTATTTCAGAAAGATATTTTAGAGAAAAGCACTGAAGCTGATGTAGAAAATCATCATTTAAAAATGTTATTACTTAGTACATTTGCTAAAGCTGTTTGAATAGATGGATTTTGAATCTGTGTGTCTTTTAATGTGCCTTTCTCTAGTGCTGTTTCCTGTCTGTCTTGTTGTTCTTTGAGGAAAACACAAAATGCAGTGAAACTCCAGAGGCAGCAGAGGGTGCAAGCTATCAACCAAGGAACCATTATTCCAGGCCTGGCAAGGAGAGAAATGAAGAGTCTGGGCCTAAGAGTGAACTGTTATTTGAGTAAGGTGGAAATAGATAAACACTAATTTGGTGATAATGAGGTTTGTACGTTTTATGAATAGTGAATATACGGGAAAATGTCTTTACACCAGTCTGTCAATCTTCAAACCTTAACTATAAGTCAACAATATACATAATGGCTGCAGTGAATACAAAACAACAACATTTAGAGTACATCAAAGAAATAAAAGCACAGAGACATAAAATAAATAAATTATAGACTCAACTTTAGTTCTTGTCAGCGTAGTGGTTACGAATCAGACTGCGAACCTTAAGGTCAGTGGTTTGAAACTACCAGCTGCTCTGTGGGAGAAAGATGAGGCTTTCTACTCCCATAAAGATTTACATCCTCGGAAACCCTGTATAAGGTCATTATGGGTTGGAACCGACTCGACGGCACTTAACAACAACAACAATAAATGTGTAATCCTATTTTGGGTTTTTCAGATTATCCTAGATAAGATTTAGAGAATAGACTAATTTAATATGTAACACATACCCAAATGATTTTTTAAGCCATTAATTTGGCCAACCTATGAAGCCAAAAGTTCTCTCTATCACAAGGTAGTTAAGACTCACTGAAGCAATTCAGCACAACCTATTTTTTATAGACACTGCTTAACTGAAATGACTGCAAGGATGTTATGTGCCTATAAATAAATCTATGAGGAGCAGTAGTGCATGTAAGGCAAGTTGTGGAAAAAGTCAGTGAGAGTCAAGTGAGATAGGATAGGGACTAGGGAGAACATAGATCACAATCTATAGGCTAGAATGTATTAGGTGTCAATGACAAAGAGGTGTCTGTAGTCATATGAATTACTGATGACAATACTAGTGAAGTTCTTTCCATACTCAGCTATCCGTAAGTGTTGTGAAAGTCCGGTGAATTATGCATGTCTGTTATAAATAGACTTCATTGGTAACGCATAACAATTTAATACTAATAATTTGAGGAGAATGTTGGTTGAGACTGTTTTTTACAAATATCATGTAATTCTCCTCATAAACTAAAATAATATTACTGTCTTAGGACCTATTTGAGCATAAAATACGGATACAATTTTCCTATAGATGCATGGAAAAGCCTTACTTGTGGAGATACCTTGGTAGGATACACTGACTTCTTTAGGCTGAACTTGAAAATTAATTCTTCCACTTACTAACCTCATATCTCTGAACAAGCAAGTTAAACGCACCAAATCTCCATTTTTATTTTATTTCAAAATTATGATAACATTAGGTCACCGATAGGCATGCTCAATCTTGCCTAAGGTAAGTACTCACTCTATTTTAACTATTATTATTTTTGAAGGCAATGGCGATTCCAGGGTAGATTTCTTGCCTTGATTGCCAGAGACTTAAGGCTTACTTGACAGCAGTTAACAACAACATTAATCATTTTAGAAAAAAAAGAAAATGTCTTTGGCTGTTTTTGAAAAGTCAGAAAAAACTCTTTTCATTTGTACCTGAAAAAAAAGTCAATAGTGTCTACTGCAGTGGAAGACAGGACAAGATGCCTAGATATTCAGCTTTCTTTAGGTCTCGCTTTGCCTGGTTTCTAAAGCCTCTTTATAAACTGACAAGATTCATGAAGAAATTCAAGGTACATTTCATTTAACTCTTGCTTCTATATCTTCTATACTTGGTTTAACAACTGGGAGAAACAGGACAGACAGATAGCTGTGGGAATGTATATGTGTCCCCTCCTTGTGGTCAGTTTAGTGCCTCACTTGTGGTAGAATTTTCTGATATTTACATCTTAGGATAATTTCTCAATTATGCTAGAATTATGCCATATTTGGTTAAATCTATTAGTTGAGTGTAAGATAAAGATGATGATTGTATTTTCTTATAAACTCAAATCTTGACTCTTAAGAGACCAAGAAAGTTAGTGATTGACTGTTATATCCTGAATTAGCAATCTAATTCTCAACATATACAGTCAAGTTGATTGTATCTTTTTATCATTTGATATTTTTCTCAAACTGCTGTATCCCAAAGAATACTTCATGGCATTTATACTTCTTTTGCTAGCAAGAACTTTGATAGTTCTTGCTGCTAAGGAAAGTTTCCAATCCAGTGTGATTTACTGTGTGGTGCTGCATATTAATGTGCTGGACTACAGGGTTTATGTGAACAGCAAGATCGGTGTGAACAACTAGGTCAGAGGTTCAAGCTCACCAGCCACTCCTCGGAAACACTATACAGGGTTGCGATGAGTTGGAACTGACTAGATGGCACTTAACAACAACAATCTCCTGTTAACACAACAACAACAACAACAACACTGCTGAAAAACAGAAGATAGTATTGAAATTGGGGTTTATAGAAAGGAAAGGGAGGTTATGAATAATCACTGTAAGAGAAATAGTTTTTCTTATCACTTTGCTCCAAAGAAATTAAGCCTTTTTCTCTTAGAAGTGATTAACATATCATGTAGATAATTTTGTCAAACGTTCTATATGGCGTTATTCAGGCTCCTTAACTCAGTGTTCTACTTTTCACCTAGTTGGGTAATGCCAGGATGAAATAACATTTTTTAAAAAAAATCAATTTTGCTTTCTCTATCTCCTTGGAATCAAAAGTCATCTGAAACAAGTCACAAGAATGTTATTTCCTACAAAGAACAGACAAGTTTACATGGAAAAATAAAAATGAAAGTTGTAATCATCATTCATTCAAAGTGTAATTTCTGAACATCTGTATATACAGACATGCATATGAAAGATGGCTATTGGACAAAGGAAGACCATAGAAGAATTGATGCATTTGAATTATGGTGTTGGAGAAGTACCATGGACTGCCAGAAGAACTAACATATCTGTGTTGGAAGACATACAGCCACAATGCTTCGTAGAAGCCAGTAAAGTGAGACTTCACCTCTCATATTTTGGACATATTCTCAAGAGGGACTATACCCTGGTAAGTGGAGAGTCAGAGATAGACCCCCAATGAGATGACTTGGCACAGTGGCAGGAGCAATGGGCTACAAAGTAACAATGATTGTGAGGATGGTGCAGGACCAGGCAGTTTTTCATTTTGTTGTGCACAGGGTCGTCATAGTGGTTACGAATCGTGCTGTGAACCTCAGGGTCAGCAGTTCGAAACAACCAGCTGTTCCGCGGGAGAAAGATGAGGTGTTCTGCTCCCGTAAAGATTTACAGCCTCGGAAACCCTGTATGGGGTCGCTATGAGTCAGAATCGACTCCAGCACATAACAACAACGACAAACAACAAGGGTCACTATGAGTTGGAACTGACTGACAGATGGCACCTAATAGCAACAACCACAATATAACTCAGGGAGCCCTTGTGACGTAGTTAAAAGAATGTAGCATTTTGGAATGTTCTGCCCTGATAGAGTATGTGTGAGAAAGAGAGCGCTGCCAAGAAGACTCTGGGGCAAAGGTATTATCAAGGATGTTTGTGTTAACTAGGAAGACCTAGTTACGAGTGTTTGAGGTCAGAACATTCTCAAACGATTCTCTGTGATCAGCCTTATCTAAGAATTTATGTTTCTTCCTGTAATTTCCAAAAGCTCACCAAAATGCTTTTGAACTTCCTGCTTTGATCAAGCCTAATAAATATGAGGAGAAGCAACAAGTTGGGAGGAGTTTTTCTAACTCAGGAGAGCTCCTCTCCCCTAATTCTCTTTACTCCATGTTTTGAGTAGTGTATTCTTCTACTTGGCGTTTTTTCAGGACAGTAAACACAACACCTAGGCATTCAATTAATAAAAAGAAGGTGAACTGTTCAAACGTACCAGTCATGTCATGAAAGAAAGATGTGGTAGTCGGCTTCCATAAAGATTTTCAATATTGGAAGCCCCATGGGGCAGTTTTACTGGGATGTATGGGGCTATTCTGAGTCAGAATCGATTTGATAGTAATCACTTTGTTTTTGTTTTTAATCTCTTTTTTTCAGTATGTCTTAGATTCAAAATCAACTTAACACATTTCATGATTCAATTGTAATCATTTGGGTAATTCTGACTGATGTCAGCCATACAAGTTAAAAAGTGTTTCAATTCATACTATTTTGTTTTCATTTTAAGCATGTAGATGCAACATTAAATGTTGTAGGCTGACCAATCATGCCAGATTTCCCAAAACTAAGGAGTTTCTTTGGAGGCAGGACTTTCAATTCTAAAATATGAACAGTCACAGACAAACTGGGATGACTGGTATTCCATAACATGAAGTACAATGAAATATCTTCACATTGTTGTTGTTGGGTGCCATGGAGTCAGTTCTGACTCATATTGATCCTATGACACTCTCCGGTCCTGTGCCATTCTCAAAATTGTCATGTTTGAGCCCATTGTTGCACTACTGTGTCAGTCCATCTTTTGGGGGAACTTCCTATTTTTTTCCCGACCCTCTACTTTCCCAAGCATGGTGTCCTTCTCCAGAGACTGGTGCCTCCAGATAACATGTCCTAAATACATGAGACAAATTCTCCACATTTTTTTTATTTTTTGGAGCATCTGGCTGTACATAAGGGAATTGCCTTACGTACCAACACAGGTTGGTACATACAGATTTGTTTATTCTTCTGTCACTCCATGGTAATTTCAATATTCTTTGAATATTGAATTCATAATTATTGACTTCATGATTCAAAGGCATTGATTCTTTTCAGGTGTTCTTTATTGTCCAACCTTCACATGCATTTTATTGTTGTTGTTAAGTGTGATTGAGTAGGTTCTGACCCATAGTGACCCTGTATAGGGTTTCCAAGGAGAGGATGGTGAGCTTGAACCTCTTACCCTGCTGTTCAAATTGACCTTGCAGTCCAGTGCATTAACCCACAGCACCACATCAGGACTATTTCATATGCATATGAAGTGATTAAGTGATTTAAAATGTCATGGCTTGGGTCAGATACACCTCAAAGTCCTCAAAGTGATATCTTCACTCTTCAACACTTAAAAAGTCTTTTGCAGCAGTTTTGTCAAATACAATGCACTGTTTGATTTCTTTCCTGTTGCTTCCATGAGCAATGAGTGTGGAATTGAGTGTAAAATGAAATCCTTGACAACTCTGCACAACTCTATATGTTTAAAATACAACTCTGCAAAGAGAAGTAAATCAGTCATTTATTAAATGTTTATGTAGTTGGATTTTTTTAGCACCTTGAATGAATTAGTTATTGTGCTGGTTGTTGGAACTGTTTGCATAAACTGTGTGTACACACAGTGGTTCTGCCTCTAAATCCCAAGCAATTGTGAGACTGCCAGAATGATAACTCTATTGTCTGATCCAATTGGGTTGCACACACAAAGACATTTTAAAAGGTGTTGGCAAATGAAAGCTGTCATTATTTGCAAAAAGTAGACAGTAAACAATAGGAACAGATTACTTATAAAAAACAACTAGCAACAATATAAACAGATTTGAGGTGAACTAGTCCCCTACAACCTCATAAGTACTCTATTTAGCATCATAATCAAGGAATCCATTTAGGTTGAAAGGGGGACCCACTTACCCTTCCCAAACTATCCATGTTTATTTCATAGTCTCTGGCTTGGCATGCAATGAATCAGGTGTCAGCAGATATGTGTGTCTCTCTCTTAGCAGGTGTGTCATTTAGCTCAGTTCAGATGCAGTGTAGCTGTGTTCATTTTCTGATTGTCTCCACCATTTTTCTTGTCTGGCTGTAGCATCTTGTACTTGTTGGTTTAACTCTCAGTCAGCAGGTTTTAGACACCCCTGAACCAGTGCCACTATTAGGTTATCATTACAACAGCTTTCAAGACAAAGCTGTTTTATAGGTAATTCCTTTATGGTGTATACCCAAGCTTCTGGGGACAACCTCTGGGGCCCTATGGACAAACCTACTCTTGGCTCCCTCTGGACAGACCTTCTCGGAGTTGTAGGATTACAGCTTTTAGCGCAGGCAGGGAATCTGTCACTACCAATGGCAGTCCCCCTTGGCTCCCACTCTGCTGTTTGCTCTATTTGGGCAGCTGTCAGCCAATCCTGAATTGTGGCTGCTTTCTCTTTATGCAGTGCCCAGACCTTTTGGTAACCCTTACCCAGAGGTACCCAGCAATGCTCCTTAGGCTGACTTACCTACCATCGCAATCTGCTGGTCTCATGCTTTCTGCTGCTTACACTGCTGTGGCATTTTCTCTACAACTCACTTCTGCTGTGCTTGTCACTTTCTCATGGTACTTAGTGATATCATCACATTGCTGGAGAAAAGATTGAAGTTGTTAAATACTTCATTTTTCTTGGATCAACCATCAACACTCATGGAAGCAGCAGCAATATCAAATGCAGTATTGTACTAGGCACATCTGCTGCACAAGACCTTTTTTTTTAAGTGTTGAAGAGCAAAAGAAGGCTGCCAAAAGAACAAACAGATCTGTGTTGGAAGAAGTGCAGCCAGAGTGTTCCTTGGAGGCCAGGATGGCCAAACTTCGTCTCTCATAATTCAGATATATTGTCAGGAGGGACCAGTTGCTGGAGAAGGATATCATGTTTGGTAAGGTGGAGAGTCAGAGAAAAAGAGGAAGACCCCCAGCGAGATGGATTGGAAAAGTGGCAGCATCAATGGGCTCAAGCATGGCAATGATTGTGAGGTTAGCCCAGGACTGGGCAGTGTTCTGTTCTGTTCTGCATAAGGTCACCGTGAGTCTGTACCAATTCGTTGGCACCTGACAACAACAACAACAATTATTTTGTTTGGTGTAAGCACTGGAGTGCTAAGAACCACAAGTTGGTGATTTAAATCCACCAGCCACTCTGAGGGAGAAAAATGAGGCTTTCTGCTCCTGGAAAGATTTAAAAACCTTGAAAACCTGAACCTACTACATGGCACTTAACAACAACAGAAAGGTCTCAGCACAGAGACCCTAATTCTAAAGGACACACTCCTCTCCAGGTTTTTGTTGATTAAGAGATTCTGAAAAACTTATTTTAAGTTGTTAGTTTCAGGGTGTGGCTTTACCATCAGGATCCTAAAAAACCCATTCCTATTGGGTTATTGAAGGAGCTCTGGTGGCATAGTGGTTATGAATCGGTCTGTGAACCTCAGGGTGAGCAGTTTGAAACTACCAGCTGTTCCACGGGAGAAAGATAAGGCTTTCTGTTCCTGTAAAGATTTACAGCCTTAGAAACCCTGTACAGGGTCACTATGAGTCAGAACCGGGTCCACGGCACATAACAACAACAACTGGGTTATTGCAAGCCTATTATATGGATAACAAACTTTGAAATCTGTTTATGCAGATAGTAAATGAACAAATCCTTTGGCAGATTGAGGTCCAACCAATCAATTTGGGAAAATTACAAACCCAGGAACTAAAAGGATACATAAAACAAAACCATTACACCATAGCATCAAAAATTCAAAGTTCTTGTCCCAGAGATACCCATAGTAAAGGTGAGAAATGGGCAGAAAACAAAAAATAAATATATATACAAGGTGCTATGGTTCCCAGAGGATTATAGTAAAAATAAAATTTGCATATTTTCTATATCTTCTAAGTATAAATTTTGATATTTATGTCTGTCAAATAAAGATGCATTTAAAAATAATAAAGTTAAAAATTAGGAATTTTTAGCAATATTTTGCTTTTATAATCAATAAACGAATTCACTGAGTCCTACATATAGGAAAAGAAAGTTACTTGAAATTAATCAGGGAGCTCCGTATAAGATGGATCTTATTTTATAAGCAACCTAAAAATCTATGAATTTCCCAGCATTTAGCCAAGCATTGTTATTGTTAGGTACCATTGACTTGACTACCATTCACAGTGACCCTATATACAATAGAGCAAAAAAATCTTCCTGGTCTTGCGTCATCCTCATAATCTTTCCTATATTCTAGTCCATTGTTGTAGCTACTACTTCAATCCATCTCACTGAGTGTTTCTTCTTTTTTTGCTGACTCTCTTCTGAGCTTCATGTCCTTCTCCAGGGCCTGGTTCCTCCTAATAACACGTGCAAAGTGTGTAAGACAAAGTCTCCACATCCACTTCTAAGGAACTTTTCAGCTATAATTATGCCAAGACAGATTTGTTCATTCTTCTGGCAGTCCACGTCTACACAGTATTTTCCACCAACACCATAATTTCCAGCTCTTCATCCTTGGTAGTGATAGGCCCCTCTTTCTCTATTCATTTTGCTCAACTGTTATCTTTGTAAAATGTTGCAAGCCACACCCCCAAGGAAATCTCCCTCCAACAGATTGGCTGCTAATAGCAGATTCCATCATTGTTATTGTTGTGAAGCGACGCCGAGTGTCGAGTCAGTTCCGACCCATAGCAACCCTGTATAGGGTTTCCGAGGAGCAGCTGGTGAGCTTGAACCACCAATCTTAGTTCAAACAGCTTTGCAGTCAGGCACATTAACCCACAGCGCCACAGCAGAATTCCAGCTTCCATCACTGTTGTTGTTGTTAAGTGCCTTTGCATCAGTTGTGACCCAGAACGACCCTGTATAGGGTTTCCAAGGAGCGGCTGATGAGTTTGAACCACCAACCTTGCAGTTCAAACTGACTTCGCAGTGCAGCGCATTAACTCACAGCACTACACCAGGATTCCAGCTTCCATCATAGAAGTAATTAAATTACATTATACCTCATCATAAGAAGCTCTGGTAGCGTAGTGGTTACGAATAGGGCTGCCAACCGAAGGTCAGCAGTTCGAAACTACCAGCTGCTC
>NW_006408553.1:9946790-9965876 GCF_000296735.1 Chrysochloris asiatica
ATAAGGTCGCTATGGGTTGGTACAGACTAGATGGCACCTAACAGCAACAACAACAAAATGTGGATACACAGAAATTAAAAATTGCATATGCAAATTGTATTATACAAGTAGTGCAATAAACCAGTTTGTCAAAAATACAGATGAGAAAATTCAATTAAAAATACACAAAAATAAAAAATCAAATATATTGCAGCTTATAATAATAATAATAATGATAATGAAAATTGATCCACTCTTTGAAAATCAATGTAATATTGCATGTTAACAATCAAATGGAGAAAATTCAAATGATTAGAGAGTCAGAAAAAGTATTTGACAATTCAACATCTATACATGGTTTTAAAATAAAATATGTGTAAACATCTCTGAACAAATATTAAAGAACTTTCTCATTTTTCAGAAGAACATTTATTCAAAATCTACTACATAATAACAGTGGTCCAAATAGCATGATACTGGTAAAATGAAAGACACATAGATGAATGGGACAGAATTGAGAACACAGAAGTAAATCCATCCACACACAGTCAACTGATCTTTGACAAAGGACTAGAACACATTAAATGGGGAAGAGATAGTAGCTTCAGCAAATGGAAATCGATTTGCAAAAGAATGAGGCAAATCTGGAAATCAATTTGCAAAAGAATGAGGCAAGACTCATATTTCACACCTCATACAAAAACTAATTCAACAGGGATTAATGACCTAAATGTAAATCCCAGAACTATAAAGGTCAGCAAAGAATAAATAGAGGCAAATTTAGGGGCTCTGATACATGAAATACATATACTATCAAACATTGCAAAAACAACAGAAGACAAAATAGGTGATTGGGGCAAATTAGAAACTTAACGTGCATCAAAATATTTCACCAAAAAAGTAAAAAGGGAGCCCACAGACTGGGAAAAATTTTTTTGCAACAATGCATCAGACTGATCTCTAAAATTTATAGAAAACTACATCTCAATAAGAAAAAGTCAAACAACCCAATTAATAAATGGGCACAAGACATGAACAGACACTTCACCTAGGGAGACTTTTAGGCAGCCAACAAACATATAAAGAAATGTTCAGGATCATTAATCGTTGTTGTTAAGTGTAGTCAAGTTGTTTCTTTACTCACAGTGACCCTGTATAGGGTTTCCAAGGAGCAGCTGGTGAGCTTGAACCACCAACCTTGTAGTTCAAATGATTTGTATTTATCATTGTTGTTGTTGTTAAGTGCCTTTGATTCAATTCTAATCCATAGCGACTTTGTACAAGGTTTCCAAGGAGCAGCTGGTGAGCTTGAACCACTGACCTTGTAGTTCAAATGGCTTTGCAGTCTAGCACATTAACCCACAGCAACACACTAGAGAGATGCAAATCAAAGCAACTATGAGATATCATCTCATAGCAGCATTAACAGTGAAATTAAAAACAAAACAAAACAAATGCTTCTGAGGGTGTGGAGAGACTGGGACCCTCCTACATTTTTGTTGGGATTATAAAATGTTGCTTCCTCAGAAAGCTGGAAATACGATTTTATGATCCAGCAATCCCTCCATCTAGAAGACATATATATATATATATATGAGATATCTACAACCATATTTTATATTTAAAGATGAAATGTTGAATGCTTCCCCCAAAGATCAAGAATGTGGCAACAAGGTACATTGTCCTACTCTTCTTCAATATTTTAATGGAGGTCATAATCAATGTATTAAAGCAAGAAAAGGAAACACAAGATATAGAGTTGAAATATAGAAATAAAAATGCCTTTATTCATATGCCATGATTGTCTCCATAGGAAATCACAAATAATTGATAATAAAACTACTAAAACTAATAATTGAGTCAAGTGAGGTTGCAGGATATAAGGACAATATATATAAATAAGTTACATTTCTATATATTGTTTGTTGCTGTTCTTTTGTTTTAAAGTGCTGTGGAGTGAGTTGCAATTCATACTGACCCTGTATAGACTTTCTGAGTCTCCTTAAATCTTTAGGGGAACAGAAAGTCTCATCTTTCTTCGGTGGAGTGATTGGTGGGCTTGAACAGCCAACCCAGTGGTTCCCAGTCCGATGCTTACCCTATATTAGCAATTGTTGTTGTTGTGAAGTGCCGTCGAGTCGATTCCAACCCATAGCGACCAAGGGTTTCCAAGGAGCAGCTGGTGAACGAGGACTGCCGACCTTGAAGTTCAAATGGCTTTGCAGTTTGGTGCATTTACCCACAGCACTACACCAGGACTCCTGATAATTGGAAATTTAAAAAAATTTTAAACAGAACAAAATACTTCCAAGCTTTGTGCCATCCTCACAATCTTTCCTAAGCTTGAGCACAATGCGTGATTACAATAATAACAAAAAACATCAGGCGTGGATAAACCTAAGAAAATATGTATAAGATTTATATGCTAAAAACTATACAGCATTGATTTAAGAAAAATAAATAAATTAATTAATTAAAGACTAAGTAAATGGAGGACTATAGCCTTGGAAACCCTACACAGGGTCGCTATGAGCTGAAACCAATTCAGTGGCACACAACCACCACCATACTGTATTCAGAATCCTGGTGTGGCACTGTAAGATAAGCACTGCACTGCTAATCTCAACGTTAGTGGTTCAAATCCACCAACAACTCCTTGGAAGCCCTACATAGGGTTACTATGAATTAGAACCGACTTGACGGCACTTAACAGGAACAATAACACTGTACTCATAGATTGATGATGGTGGTGGTTGTGTTCCACTGAGTCGTGTCTGACTTCTAGTGACTCTGTATAGGTTTCTGAGGCCGTAAATCTTGAAAGGAACAGAAAGCCTCTTCTTTCTCCTGCTAAGTGACTGGTAGATTCAAACTGCTGATCTTGCAGTTAGCAGCCAGCTCATAACCACCTAAGTGATCTTCTACTCAATCTCCAAATTCCAGTAGTTATTTTTAAAAATCAGTAAACTCAATCTAGAATGTATGTGGAAATATCAAGGAATTAGATTTTAAAAAGAACAAAATTACAGGACTCCCACTAACTGATGGACTCAAACGTGGCAACAATAGTGAGGTTGGCCCAGGATCAGGCAGTGTTTCATTCTGCTGTGCATAAGGTCACTATGAGTCAGTACTGACTTCATGGCACCTAACAACAACGACACTGACTTACTGTAAAACTATAACTCTAAAGACACTGTGTGACAGCCAAAAGGATAAACACATAGCTCAATATTTTTGTTAAGAGCTGTTGAGTTGATTTTGACTCATACTGACCCCGTATAGGGATTCTGAGGCGCTACTGGTGCATTTGAACCACCACCAACTTTATGGTTAGCAGTCCAGTGCTTATTCTTTAGTGCCACACCAGAACTCCACATAACTCAGAAAGAGAGAATAAAGAATCCAGAAACACACATACATACACTATGGTCAATTGATTTTTTGACCAAGTTGCCATGGTAATTCAGTGGAGAAAGTCAATGTGTTTTCAATGAATAGTACTGAAGTAATTGAATATCCATATCCCTAGTTATGAACCATGATCCATACCAAACATCCTATTAAAAATCAAATAAAAATGAATTTCAGATACAAATGTAAAACCTAAAACTATACCACTTCTATAATGAAACCTAGAAAAAAGTGTTTTTGGTCTTGAATTAGACAAATGTTTCTTAGCTAGAACACAAAAAGGAAAAAGAAAATTAATAGACTGGGCTCCATAAAAATTCAAAAGGCCCCCTTTTGGAAAGACAATATTAAGCAAATAAATAGACAAGCCACACACTAGGGCAAATATTTGCATACCACATATACAATAAAACCTGGTATCCTTTATCACATACCCTATATGCACAATTTTTATAACTCAGCAACTAAAAAAATAAATAAACAGCCCAATAAAAATGGACAGAAAATTAGTACAGTCACTTCATAAAATGTTTAAATAGATAAATAAGCACATAAAAAGATAATGAGCATTATTAATCATTATGAAAATGCACATTGCAACAATTAGTTATTGCTGAACATCTATTAGAATGGTTTCAATTAAAAGGAAATAAAAAGTACTGACAAGAAGTTTTTTCAAAATTTAAGGTAGCTGGAACTCTCATACCTTGATTATTGGAATGCAGAATAATGCAGCTACTTTGTTAAGTGTTTGACAATGTCTTAAGAAGACATTTACTTATCATACAATCCAGCAATCATATGTCTAAGTATTTACCCAATGGAAATAAAAATTTATATGTATGCAAAACCTATAAACACAGTTTTCTAGTGGATTTATATCCTAAATTGGAAATGACCCAAATGCTCATCAACTGAAGAATGGGTAAAGAGTGATGCATTCATAAACTAGAATACGAATAGAAAATATACACAAAAATGTGAACTACTGATCATAGTTCAAAATGAAAGTATCTTAAATGAATAATGCTAAGTAAAAAAAGTACCATGCTCAAAAAAAAATATGGTGTAGGGTTTCCTTTATAAGACATTTAGGATATAACAAAATCATAAGGATTGAGAACAAATCAGTGATTGCAGTGAGTAGGGGATTGGCAAGAAAGGGGACAGGGACAATTTTTCTGGTAATTAAGTGTTCTGTATCTTGATTGTGGTGGTGGTTATAGAACTAGACCCAATTGTCATTAATTAGCATGGTTGAGTTCCAAAGACCAAGCCATTATGTGAAAATCAGCATTATGTGAAACTGGCAGATGACCACATCAGATCACAAAATGGAGAATAACTACATCAGCAGATAGCTTACAAATTACATCATTACATAACTGCCATACTACATCATTACATAGCTCCCAAACCACTGAGAATCATTGGTCAGCCAAGTTTACTGAAATAACCTAAATTATCACAGCCAGCATTATTCTTGCCTCTTGGTGTTCTTTACTGACAGATGTATGTTGTTTTTGCACAAAAGAATCAGATAGTAGTTTTTATTTTTTTACTTCTACTATAAATTGGAAATGTTAGATAACATAATATTTGATATTTGAGGAGTAGGTCTATATATGTGCATCAATATTCTTAAAATTGCATGCAAAAGTGTGAAATACATTGTTTGAAACTAAAGCTCAATAAACCTGACTTAAAAATGAGGAAAGAAAAAGAAAATTAAAGATACATCTGTAAGTAGTTATGCTTGCCATGTTCCCAGTAGAATTCTGGTGTGGCACTGTGGAATAATGCACTGGACCCCAAGGTCGGTTTGAACTACAAGGTTGGCAGTTCAAATTCACCAGTTAATCCTTGGAAACCCTATATGGGGTCACTCTGAGTTAGAACTGAATCAAAGACACTTAACAATAATGTTCTTAGTTGTTGTGGTTGTTATGTGCCGTGGAGTCTGTTCCAACCCATAGCGACCCTGTACAGGGTTTCCAATGCTGTAAATCTTTACGGGAGCAGAAAGCCTCATCTTTCTCCCACAGAGCAGCTGACAGTTTTGAACTGCTGACTGTGAGGTTCACAGCTCGATTCATAACCACTATGCTACCAGAGCTCCTTAATATTCTCAGTAGACATGTATTATATAGAAGAATTTCTTTCAAATTGGTAAAAATTAAATCATATGATCAAATTTCACTGAAATATAGTCTGGACAGCATCATAAATAGGCAAAGAAAAAAGTTGAATACATCTGCTCTCATACCTTAGTAATTGTTGTTGTTGTTAAATGCTGTCGAGTCGGTTCCGACCCATAGCGACCCTGTACAGGGTTTCCGAGGGTGTAACTCTTTACGGGAGTAGAAAGCCTCATCTTTCTCCCGCGGAGCTGCTGGTAGTTTCGAACCGCTGACCTTAAGGTTCGCAGCCCAATTCGTAACCACTACGCCTTAGTAATTAATCCTGCTTATTTGACTTTTATTGTGGACATATTGGATATGCAACCGTAGATGCTCAGTACTAATTGAATTAGTAAATGAATAAGCAAATTAATCAAGCAGTGAGAAAATTAACTAAAATGAGCATTCTGTAGCCTTGTGCCCAGAGTTTTAGAAATAGTAGGGGTGTTCACTCTCTAAACAAACTCCATGATAAACCTTTGTGAAAAATACACATATTAATTATTTAAAAAATGTGAGACTGCATTTTATGGAAATGTAAAAAATTTGATTGAATACTTTCAGATTTTGATATATATGTGTGCCAAATTCATTGAGCTCTCATCATAACTTAGGTCACTCTTCAGAATAATTATCCAAGATTTTTGTCTTTAAACTCCAGTTGAGATTTCTAAAAGTAATAGCTAGTACTTATGCCTGCTATGCTGCTGGCACTATTGTAAGCACTTTGCTTATTTATGATTGTTAACTGCTCTAGATATGGCCCGTGTCTCATGGTGAAATCATGCCCAACAAAATATGATGCTGCCCAATAACAGATCACCACTGTGATAATAGAATTTTCTTTGGCTGATTTTTAGAAACAGATCATGAGGCCTTTCCCCTTAGTTCGTTTTACTCTGCAAGCTCCACTAAAACTCACCCAGCATCATAACAACATGTGAGCTATCACTGACAGATGGATGGTGGCTATGTATGATGTATAGTATCTGGGAAGTAAACTTAGAACTCCTGAATAAAAAATGAGAATTCTACCACTGATTCACCGATGTCCCTTCTATAGGCATTACTAGGTAGATAAGTACACAAGCCAGGAATGGCTAGTTTTGGACTATGAAGTCTTAAATGCAAATGATTAACTCACTTGATTCCTTATAGAATGTCTGATAGATGAACTCAAACTCCCAACCTTTTAATTAATAGCCACATTGTTACTTGTATTAACCAAGGATTCATATATCTATCACCTAATTGAACCATAACTTTTTGAAAGTAAGTATCGTTTTATTTTCTCTTTATCATCTACTGTAGCATCTAAGACAGCATTGGGCATAGAGTGTTTAGGAAACAATAAAGGAATACAGATGCCAAGTTCTTGACAGTTTGATTAAATGTTTGTATATGGTAAATTAACTTCATTATGGAATGATTTTGGAGAACTTCCTGTTATTTTCAAATGAGTAAATCTCTTAGCTGGTAGAATTCCATTCTCTTCTATGAAACTATTTAAAGTGTGCAGAAAAAAGTAGATTTAATTGTATTTGACTAGCAACTCTAAGTTGAGACTACTTTTTACCTTCTTTAAACCTCCGAGCTTTTAACTGGAATTTTGGTATTTAAATTGAATAGCTTACTTTATTGAGAAAATGAGATATTTGTAATGAAGATTAAAAAAAAGACAAATAAAAATAGGAGTGTACAAAAATGATGAAACTGAGGTAGCAAGTGAACTAAATATAGTAGTAGAAAGCTATCTGACATCAGAAATTGCTTTGCTAGAGAATAATAAGATACCAATGCAACTAAAACACAAGGGTGTGAAGTGAGAGACTTAGGAGGCTGATCATACTAAGAGTTTTGGATTCTTTCTACAGTAGACATGTTGTTGTTGTTAAGTGCCGTCGAGTCGATTCCGACCCATAGCGACCCTGTCTAGGGTTTCCAAGGAGCAGCTGGTGAGCTGAACCACTGACCTTGCAGTTCAAACGGCTTTGCAGTCTGGTGCATTAACCCACAGCACCACACCAGGACTCCATAGCAGACATACTGGTGGTTATATCCTTGAGACTAAATGTGTGGAAAATAGTTCTTTCCACAGAAAGGGTAACACCAACCAAAATGAGGCCAATCAATGTGTAACAATAATTTCACAAGTAGGATTACTCTGTAAATATGTGACAAGATATAGATTCAGAAAAATAATGTCTTATCATAGGGAAGACAGAATCATCAGGGAAGACAGGAATGATCAGCACACAACAATCTGATGGTTTAGATCACAGCTGATTCAGGTGTTGTTGGGTGAAGCTTTTATAATTTGGAAGATCTGCTTTAAAAGGGAGAGTCAGTCCTGGTGGTGAAGTGACTAAAGTATTTGGCTGTAAACCAAAAAGTTCATCCATTTAAACCTACCAGCTCTTCCTCAGAAGAAAGATGTGGCAGAATGCTTCCACAAAGAATACAGTCTCGGGAATCCTACTGGGCAGTTCTCTGTCCTACTGGGTCAGTATGTGTCAGAATCAACTCAAAGGCAATGGATTTTTGCAGGGCAGTTAATTACTTGTTATGGCAAGTCTAGCCAAATTTCTCCATTCTAAATGATGTATTGTAAATCCTAGTCTCTATGCCTGTGATTACAAACCCATTTTGAAGTGAATTGTTAAGGAGTAAAGATTACATTGAGACGAAGAGGGAGTCCTGGTGTGGCACTGTTGGATAAAGATTGGTTTGAACCACAAGGTCAGTGATTCAAACTCACTAGTTGCTCCTTGGAAACCCGATACAGGGTTGCTATGAGTTGGAACTGACTGCACAGCACTTAACAACAATACAACAACTGTTCCGTTAAATTTAGGCAATCATGTGTATCCTAATCCTGCTTGTCAGTTTCTGAAAGGAAGGTGACAGGATTTAAAGAAGCCACAGAATGCAGTCCATTATTAGGTACAGCTAGGAGTAGTACTTTTTAGGAACTAAGTCAACTAATTGAGGGAAGTTGGATCAATGCAGAGTTAAGAATTACAGATACTGCATGGGGAACATCAGCATTTAGTTTAACAGTTTGGGGACTTTCAAAAAAGTTATAATATGTTCCATAGACTCCCGTTGGCCTGGAGATGAGAAAGAGAGAAGAGGAAGGGCTGGTTGAGACGAAGTGTGGTGAGACCTGGGGACACCTGAGCCCATGGACAAGAACATAGTCACAGAGGGCTAGAGCTGAGAGTGAAGCATCCAGTTGATACGAAGTGAGGGGAGATGCACAAGAACATTCAAACTTGCAGATAGTACCCATTTGACCTAGCCTCCATGGCTTGATAATCAGACTCGACTAGGGGAAGATAATTTTTTTTTTTTAATAAAGGAAATGAGGGTAAATTGCTACAATTTAATGAATTTGACTTATACTCATAGACTAGGTAGCAGCTCAAATTACCAACATAGAGGGAAGGAATCTTCACATCAAGTATGAATGCTATCCCCTCTGTATATAGAGTAGATAGGGACGGGCAGCTTAGAGAGGCTACCTATAATTGTTGTTGTTGTTGTTAAGTGCCATCGAGTCGGTTCCGACCCATAGCGACCCTGTACAGGATTTCCGAGGGTGTAAATCTTTATGGGAGTAGAAAGCCTCATCTTTCTCCTGTGGAGCGGCTGGTAGTTTCGAACCACTGACCTTAAGGTTCGCAGCCTGATTCGTAACCACTAGGCTACCTGTAATTAGGGGGTGATAAAGGCATGAAGTGACTGGCTTGCAATGTTTCAAGAGAGAGTTTAGTTTAAGAATTTGTGGGGGAAGGTAATGTCCCCACTGAATAATTTTCATCTTGTCTAGATGGGTCTGGTAAAAAGAGATAAGGATAAGATTCTTATGATTCAATAGTGAGTAAATGTTATCATGACTAATTGCGACTGTGACAATTGTAAAGGCAGAAGTTTTGTAACAAAAATTGGGGAGTAGTTAATCTTATGGTCCAGAAACAGAGGACCCTAGGACCATCAAGGGAAAAGAGCTCAAGTGGAATGTGGGACGCTATCCAGAGAAGCAGCAACAGCAGATATGGAGGCAGAGATGGGGACATGGAGAGAGGGAGCAACTGAGAACTCTAGATCCATGGAAAGAAAGGGACTGAGAGCTGGCGGTCAGGAGGCACAGAATGTGCCCTTGTTGGTGCAAATTATTATATATGCCTAAGTGTTCTGGTAGCGTAGTGGTTACGAATCGGGCTGCGAACCTTAGGGTCAGCGGTTCGAAACTACCAGCCGCTCCGCGGGAGAAAGATGAGGCTTTCTACTCCTGTAAAGATTTACACCCTCGGAAACCCTGTACAGGGTCGCTATGGGTCGGACCCGACTCGATGGCACTTAACAACAACAACAACAACAACAAGTGTTAAAAAAAAAAAAAAAAGCTAAAATTAATAGAGAGAAATACTGTTAACTGATAGATAGTACATGGAGGTGATTATAATCATTGTAATGAAACAAAGTATATGATTTCTTAAATGTTAAATTGACTATCTGCTCTGTAAACTTTCACTCAATTCATAATAAAAACTTTAAAAAAAAAGGTTATTGTATTATGGACTCAAAATTTGATTAAAAATCAATAATTATTTAGAATTTGAACATAAAATACAACAAATTGCAAATTTATATAATGTAACAAATATTCAAACTATTAACATTAATCATTGATAGATAACCTGACACATTTCTATTATGACTTATTTTTGATACATACTATTTGATTGTTTTTTCAGATGAAAAAGAGTTTTAAATGTATGTATCTCTATAAAAAGTGCAGAAATAGAATCGTACTTTTTTTCTAATATCATTGATAAAAAATTAATATTGATAGTTTCTACCTCTCATTGGTCAGTTTGTCATACTTTAGTAGCTTGTGTATTGCTGTGATTCTGGAAGTTATGTCATCAGTCTTTTAAATACCAGCAGGGTTAACCATGGTGGACAGGTTTCAGATGAGCTTCCAGATGAAAACAGTCTAGGGAGGAGAGACTTGATACTTCCTAATATTTAGTCACTGAAAACCTTATGAATAGCAGTGGACACTCTCGAGCACCAGGATATTGTTAGATATAGTACCTGAAGATGAGCCCCTCAGGTTGGAAGACACTTAAAATACAGCTGGGGAAGAGCTGCCTCATCAAGGTAGAGTTGACCATGATGACACTATTGGAGTAAAGCCCGTGGTACCTTCATTTGCTGATGGAGCACACTAAAAATGAAGACAAACAACATGGGATGTATGAAGTATAAATCTAGAAAAATTTGAAATTGTAAAAGATGAAGTGCAATGCATAAACAGATATCCTAGGCATCATTGAGCTGAAATGGACTGGTATTGGCCATTTTGAATCTGACAATCACATGGTTTATTATGCTAGGAATGATAAACTGAAGAAGAATTATGTCACATTCATCATCAAAAAGAACATATCATGATCTGTCTTGTGTACATGATAGGATAATATCCATACACCTATAAGAAAAGGAGTCCTGGTGTGATGCTGTGGGCTAATGTGCCAGACTGCAAAGTCATTTGAACTGCAAGGCCAGTGGTTCAAGCTCACCAGCTGCTCCTTGGAAACCCTATTCAGAGTTGTTATGGATCGGAACCAACTTGATGGCACTTAACAATAACAAAATAAGAAAGACCAGTTAATGCCACTATTATTCACATTTACATATCCACCATGAAAGCCAGTGATGATGAAATTAAATAATTGTATGAACTAACCACTAATGCCAGTGATGATTAAATTGAAGAATTCTACCAACTTCTTCAGTATGAGACTGATCAAACATGCAAACAAAATGCACTTATAATTACTGGTGATTGGAATGTAAAACTTAGAAACAAAGAGGAAAGAGGCAGTTGGAAAATATGACCTTGGTATAGAAAAAATAGCATGATAGAATTTTTCAAAACCAATGACTTATTCATTTCAAAATTCAATTATATACCTGGACCTCACCAGGCAGTAATCAAATTAACCATATTTGTGGAAACAGACAATGGAGAAGCTCAATATCATTAGCCAAAACAAGGCCAGTGCAGAACAGACCATCAATTGTTCTTATGAAATTTCAGGCTGAGGCTGAAGAAAATTAAAGCAACTCATGGCCTTGAGTATATTCCACCTGAATTTAGAGACCATCTCAAGAGCATATTTGATAAATTATACACTAATAACTGAAGAATAGATGAGTTTGGGGATAACATCAAGAATATCATATGTAAAGAAAACAAAACATCATTGAAAAGGCAAGAAGGAAAGAAAAGACCAAAATTTCAGAAGAGAGTTTGAAACCTGCTATTGAATGTAGGCAAGCTAAAAAGTCTGGAGAACATGATTAAGTAAAAGAGCTGAACAGAACAATTCAAAGGGCAGATCAAGAAGATAAAGTCAAGTATCATAATGAAATGTGCAAAGACATTGAGTTAGATAAACTAAAGGGAAGAACATGCTCAGCACTTTTTAAGCTGAAATAATTGAAGAAAAAATTCAGTCACAAGTTGTAATATTAAGGTGCTGTGGGTTAATGCATTGCACTGCATTGTCAGTTTGAACCACATGGTTCAAGCTCACCAGCTGCTCCTTGGAAACTGTATACAGGGTCCCTATGAGTCAGAACCGACTCGACAGCACTTACAACAACATGAGAAAAATATGAAATGATGTATGAAGCATCAAAAGAAGATGGAAGGAATATACAAAGTCACTGTATAAAAAAAAAAAAATTGGTCGATATTCAATTATTTCAAGGAGTACCATAAATAAGATCAAGAATCAATGGTATTGAAGGAGGGAATCCAAGCTGCACTTTAACCATTGGCAAAAAAGCAAGGCTCTAAGAATTGATGGAATATAAATTTAAATATTTCAACAAATTGATGTAGTGCTGGAGGAGCTCATTTGTCTATACCAAGAAATTTGGAATACAGTTACCTGGCCATCTGACTGGAAGAGATCCATATTTGTGCCCATTCCAAAGAAAGTTGACCCAAAAGTATCATTAATATCACATGCAAAATGCTTGCAATAGTACATCTATCAGGAGATGCCGGAAATTCAAGCCAGATTCAAAAAGAATGTGGAAGTAGGGATATGATTGTTGATGTCAAGTGGATCTTGGCTGAAAGCAGAGAATACCAGAAAAATGTTTACTTGTGCTTTATTGAATATGCAAAGGCATTTGACTGTGAGGATTATAGAAAACTATGGACTCTTCTGGGACATTTAATTGTGCTTTTGAAGGATTTGTACATAGATCAAGAGGCATTTGTTGAAACACAGCAAGAGAATACTGATTTATTTAGGATCAGGAAAGGTGTGCTTAAGGGTTGTATCCTTTCACCATATTTATTCAATTTCCCTACTAAGCAAATAATCTGAGAAGCTGGATTATATGAAGGACTGAACAGTGTTTTGTTCTGTTGTTTTTAGAGTCACTATGAGTTGGAACTAACTCTATTGCATCTACCACCACCACCAACATATTTTTTTCTACATGTCCAATAATCAATGTGTTTAAGAATTTATTTAAAACATATATTGAATCCATCATTTATTTGTTGCCAGTGGAGAGTTAGTATAAGTTATCTAGACCACATTAGTCGAAAGGAAAGTTTTAAGACTCCTCAATAGAGCTCTAGGAGCTCTGGTAGTGTAGTGGTTACGAATCGGGCTGCGAACCCTAAGGTCAGCGGTTCAAAACTACCAGCCGCTCCGTGGGAGAAAGATGAGGCTTTCTACTCCCGTAAGGATTTACACCCTCGGAAACCCTATACAGGGTCGCTATGGGTCGGAACCGACTCGAAGGCACTTAACAACAACAACAACAATAGAGCTCTGGAAAATTTCCCCATTACTCTGTACTTCGGAGCTTTAGTACAGATAAGGCTTGGTTTCCAAGCCTGTGCCCCATGTGTTCAATTACTAACCTATTGTGAATTGAGACTGCAACTGCTTAAATTGCAAATTTATCTATTGGGGATTTGGTTCTACTTTCAAAGTTTAGTAACAGAAGCTAAAACACAGAGAAAACTTTTTTGTATGCTGCTATTTTTGGCTTGCAGCACTGAGCCGGGACTAATGATAATAATGATTGTTTGTTACAAATGTCCTATAGAATGTATGGAATCTGCATTGGTGTGTTTTACAATTACTTTTGTCTTCATCACATGGCCCTGCTTCATCTTTTATATATGGTAAATCTAAGTGACACATGCTGCAATCTGATGCCAAATTTTAAGAGGTAAACTGTCTGCCATGTTTCTCTAAACTTGTTGTTTTTGTTGTTAAGTGCCATCCAGTCAGTTCTGACTGCATAGGGTTTCTGAGGAGCAGCTGGTGAGCTTGATCCACCAACCTTGCTGTTTAAACCCACTTTTCAGCCCAGCACATTAACCCACAGTGCCACACCAGTACTCTCTCTGAACTTGAAGTATGAGTAATGGCTACACACTATTTGCCATGAAGACAGAGCAACTGTAGAGATCAGGCTTTTTCACCAGTTTGTAAGTATGAATACTGTAACATTAAATTGTGCTGTGTTGGTTACAATGGTTGAAGTCCCTTGACATTCAGTACAGGAGCTCACTGTCCCCAGTTATATCTCTAAGTTCCCTGTGTACTGAGGGGAAGGTGCCTTGTGACTTTTGCTCTAGGTTTCTCATCAAGTCACAATGACCATGCCCCGACAACCAGTGACCTGACCTTTATTAGATGACTGCTCCACTAGGTACCTCTAGCTGTTCTCTCCACTACTTTTAGACCCACTTTTGCTCAGGTGATTGGGCAATGATTGCTCTTGATTCTCCTTGTCCAATGGCAGTCATGCAAGACTTGCTTATAATAATTTCTCATTGCATATCAAATAAGTTTGCAACTATTTTAAGAATTCACTAAAATGTCACTAAAATCCTTCTATATCATATTTCATAATCTGCTGGACTACAAGATCAGTTTGAACTTCAATGTTGGCGATTTAAAGCCCCCAGCCACTTGCTCCTCGGAAATGTATGCAGGGTGGCTATGAATTCGAATCTACTTGACAGCACTTAACAACAACAAAGAGCAAAGGTGGTGCTGTAGGATAAGCACTAGACTGCTAGCCATAAGGCTTGAAGTTCAGGCTCACCAGTGATTATGCAGGAAAAAGATGAGGCTTTCTGTTCCTCTAAACTTATACAGGGTCACTGTGAGTCTGAATTAACTGGAAGGCACCTAATATACATAGCACAGGATGAAGATGCACTCCCTGCAGTCTCTTAACCTTCTTTAAGATTTCCTGTAAGAAACTACTGGGTCAAGAACATCCAATATCCACAAGGATGAGAAATGAGTTGCATTCTAAAGCCACATTTGGCAGTGAAACATCTCTCTAAGACAATTTTTTTTTGTGTTTTTTTAAAATTTCTAGATCTCAAAGTGGTAATCTTAAAGTAAGTATAATGGGTCATCAGTGGTGTTATTTAAAAAAATTTAAAAAATTGAAATTGAAATTATCAAAGAGCTGCATGTGAAAAGGAAATTGCTTTGTGGAATCAGTTTATGTGTGTCATAGGTAACAAGGTAAATTATGTTTTCCAGAGAGAGTTTGTCAAAATGTTTGAAAAATACTGCTTTAATGAAACAGCTCTTCTAAAGATGCCATTTTCAATACAACAAAGGCAACCCATCAAACATCAATTTAGCTTCTTTGAGTCACAGCTTCTCAAACATCGCCATCTTCAGAGTCTTTGCATTATATTTGTATAACTAACAGTCTTATGCATAAGAATTTCCTAAAGCAAAGGAACTATCAAAGGAGTATTATTATCTATTTCTAGAGCAAAATATCACTTCCAGCTTTTAATGAGCCTTTCTCCCCCTCTCAACATTTTCAAAATTTTCTTAGCCAAATGTTTGTTAGTGGAGTCTCATGAAACTAATTTACCTTGCATTTTCAAGTATCTTTTCATATGTTCATGTCTTGATTTAATATAACCTCCTTGAATATCAATGGCTGTTTATAGGTACCATCAAGTATGCTCCGATTCATAGCGACCAAAACAGAATGAAACACTGCTGGTCCTGTATCAACCTCACAATTGTTACTACCTGTTCTGTGTCATCCTCACAATTATTGCTACATTTGATCCCATTATTGCTGTCACTGTGTCAATCCATCTCATTGGAAGTCATTTTTGCTGGCTCTCTACTTTAAAAAGCATCTTTCTTCGGGGACTGGTTGCTTCTGATAACATGTCTGAAGTATGTGAGATGAAGTCTCGCCATCCTGTCTTCTATAAGGAACATTCTGGCTGTACATCTTCCAATTCAGATTTGTTTGTCCTTCTGGCAATAATTAATAGATGATGTCAGTAAGTACTTTCAAGTAGATTTCAACTCATAGAAACATCATGTGACAGAGTAGAACTTTCCCATAGGATTTTCTAGATTGAGTCCAGTGTCATGATGTAGGATAAGCACTGGACTGCTAGTAGCAAGGTTGGCTGTTCAAACTTACCGGCTGCTCCTAGGAAACCCTATATAGGGTCTCTATGAGTCAGAAATGGCTGGACAACACAAATCAGCAACATCAACAATCTATATTGGAGGAACCCTAGTGGTGTTGTAGGATAAGCACTGGACTGCTGACTTCCAGATTGGTAGTTCAAACCCATCAACCACTCTGAGAGAGAGGGATGGGACTCATAAACCCTATGCAGAGTCATTATGAGCCAAAATTGACTTAAGGGCAGTATATTTTGATTTGAATCTTTATTGGAGCACAGTGTCAGGTCTTTGTCTCATGAGACTTCTGGGTAGGTTTGAGCCACCAATCTTTTTGTTAGCAGCACAGTAGTTAACCATTGTACCACCATTGCATCTTAATTAATAAGTATCATTTATTAAGTCCATAATACAAAATGGTTCCAATATTAAAATACAGGGGAATATCATTGAGAGATTAACAAAATGAATGTGTGAACCAATTCATCTAAAAATCTGGTATTTCAGGAAAACATCCTTATTACACAAATCTATCTTAATCCTGGCAGTGTTTGGTGCCATCAGCTGGCTGTTGTCTGCTCCACTTTAAATATTGCTAAAAACAATCCTAAGTCCTGTGACTGACTAGAACTTCCAGGTCATCTGACAACATGCTTCACCAGCTCTATGATAAAAGCAAAGGGAAACCTGGGAATGCTCGGGCCTACCCTCTACCTCCTGCTTTCCAAAACTTCTTACCCATGTTATTACCTTTTCCTCTACCTGATCATACATTTCCATTCTCATCTTCTTTCTTCACCTCTCCCACATCCACCCCAGTAAGCAAGAGGGGACCAAAGGAATAAAACTGGCTTCATTATATCATGATTCTCTTCATAGTGTGAGATCTACGGGTCTAATGATTGATACCAGATTGAACAGAGACTTAGAAAGTAGTAATGGAGCTGTGCAGAAATGTAGATAAGTGGAGGCCTCATAATCCCGGCAAACAAATTATTGTGTTTTCTTTATTATTTCTTTTCTTCTGAAGACTGTAGGTTTACTTTGCTGGTCTGTTTCTAGTTGTTGGATATGTTGTGTTAATGTGTTGATTTTGGTTCCTTGTTCTTTTTGGATGTATGCATTTATTGCAATAAATTATCCTCTCAGCACTGCTTTTGCCATGTCCCAAATATTTTGATATGTTGTGTTTTCGTTCTCAATTGTTTCTAGGAATTTTGTGAATTCACATTTTATTTCTTCTACTACCCAGTAGCTTTTAAGAAGGATGTTTTTCAGTTTCCAAGTATTTGACTTTATTTCATTGGTCTTCCTATTGTTGATTTCTAATTTGATAGCATTGTGGTCTGAGAAGATGCTTTGCAGTATTTTGATGTAAATTTATGGAGATTTGTTTTGTGGCCTAACACATGGTCATTCTGGAGAATGTTCGATGTACACTGGAAAAGAATATATATATTGTGCTGTTGTTGGGGTGAATGCTCTGTACACATCTATGAGGTCCAGTTGGCTTATTGTGTTGTTTAGTTCCTCTGTGTCTTTGTCAAGTTTCTTTCTGGTCTATCCTTTTTGGAAAGTGGTGTATTAAAATCACCCACTCTTATTGTAGATTTGCCTATTTCTTTCTTTAAATCTATTAGAGTTTGCTTAATATATTTTGGAACTCTTTCACTGGGATCATAGATATTTATTATGGTTATGTCATCTTGTTCAATTGACCCCTTAATCATGTGATAAAGTCCATCTTTATCTATTATGTGGTTTTGCCTTAAAGTTTATTTTATCAGAGATTAGTATTGCCACTTCTGCTCCTTTTTTTATTGAAATTAGTTTGGTATATGTATTTCTACTCTTTGACTTTGAGTCTGTTTTTTTCTTTGTGTGTAAGGTGTGTCTCTTGCAGACAGCATATTGAAGGATCTTGTTTTCTTATCCATTATACAACTCTCCGTCTCTTAACTGGTAGATATGCTCCATTGACATTCAGTGTAACTACCAGTAGGTATGAATTAATTGCTGTCATTATATTTACTTTTTGTCGTGCTGCTGTTTCTTTGTTCTGCATGTCTTTCTGTGCTGAGTTCATGTTTTTTGTGTTCTTTCTTGTCAGTTTCGTCATAGTTTTAATGTTTCCATGCTCTTCTTGGATTTTCATTTTCTTGGTATGTTGTGAACTATTATTTTTTTTTTCTTTTTTGAGTTTACCTTATATTCTATGAACTTTTTCTTCCATCTAAACAGTCTATTTTATCCTGTAGTCTACCTGACCTCTTCACCACCTGGATATCTGTTCCTATGTTTTTACCTTCTTTCATATTGTAATTTCTTTGATAATAAACTGACCTCCCAGAGCCTCTGAATTCATTTTTATAGTTTTGTTCTGTTCTGGACAATTCCATGTGTCGATTGAGGTCAGGATGGTGTCTGTCAATCTCTGGTTGTTGTTTATTCTTGTTGGTTCTTCATCCAAAGAAATCTCTTTAGGATGTTTTGAAGCACAGCGTTGGCTTTGGCAAAATCCCTTAGCTTCCGTTTATCCCAAAATGTTTTCAATTAGACTATCGTATTTGATTGACAGCTTTTCTGGGTAGATGATTTTTGGTTGGCAAATTTTTCCTTTCAGGGTTTTATATATGTCTTCCCATTGCCTTCTTGCCTGAATGATTTCTACTGAGAGATCAGAGCTTGATCTGATGTGCTTGCCATTGTAAGTAACACTTCTCTTTTCCCTACCTGCCTTCAGGATTCTCTCTTTGTCTTTGATTTTGGAGAGCTTAATTATGATAAATATGAATAAATGAAAACAAGTCCACGAGAGCCAAATTATGACCTTGAATATATTCCACCTGAATTTAGAGATCATCTGAAGAACAGATTTGATATATTAAACACTAAAGATCGAAGACCAGAAGAGTTGTGGGATTACATCAAGAACATCATACATGAAGAAAGCAAAAAGTCATTGAGAAGACAAGAAAGAAGGAAAAGGT
>NW_006408553.1:9970046-9974528 GCF_000296735.1 Chrysochloris asiatica
CAAAGGTATCAATTTAAGGATTAAGGTGCGCCTGACCCAAGCCATGGTATTTTCAGTAACCTCTTATGCATGCGAAATCTGGACAGTGAATAAGGAAGGCCATAGAATAATTGATGTTTTTGAGTTATGGTGTTGGAGAATATTGAAAGTATCATGGGGTGCCAAAAGAATCAACAGATCTGTGTTGGAAGAAGTGCATCCAGAGTACTCCTTGGAGGCGAGTATGGCCAAATTTTGTCTCTCATATGTCAGACATATTGTCAGGAGGGACAAGTCGCTGGAGTAGGATATCATGTTTGTTAAGGTGTAGGGTCAAAGAAAAAGAGGAAGGCCTCCAGAGAGATGGATTGGCAAAGTGGCATCAATGGGCTCAAACATGGCAACAATTGTGAGATTGGCCCAGGACCGGGCAGTATTTTGTTCATAGGGTTGCTATGAGTTGGTACCAACTAGAAGGTACCTAACAACCACAACAATCATGGTGTGGGACTGTAGGATAAGCACAGGACTATTAACCACAAGGTCATTTGTTCAAACCCTCTAGCTGTTTTTCAGAAACCCTATAATGTCACTATGAGAGAGAACCTACTCTACTATACACAAAAACAACAACAATCTGAAGGAGAGGGAGCATTTGGGTTGACTGATTTCTTCAGGTCAGAATACAGACAAAAGAGGCAAAATTCTGGGCAAAGACAACGGCTGTGCCAGTTATAAGACAATCTATTATTATAGTCTCCTAACAATATGAAGTGATTGTTTTCATAGAGTACAATATAAGCAGGTAAATCAAAAAGTATTGCTAGAAATTCATAGAATGTTTTATTAAACAGAAAATATCAGATTGTTTCTTGACATGTCCTTCATCAAAGTCTATTCACTTCTGAAGGCAGTGTTTCTTCTCTCTAACCTTTCCTCAAAGAATTTTGTACTCTTCAAATAAAACAACTTCAAAATGATACTTTGGGCATTCTTGAGGGAAAAAAAATGTGTTCCTCTTAAATGTTTTCTGAGTCTGGGGACACAAAACATTATGAAGGGGAAATATCAGTGTTGGAGGGTAGATGAAGTAAGATTTTCCAACAAAATACATGTAGGACAGCTGTTCCTATACATGACTGAGCTGGTTCATTGTCATCATAGAAGCAAAGTTCCTCAGTGCAACATTCTTGGTCTTTCTCATCAATGCAGTTATCCATTTTTCCAAAACTTCTTTCTAATCAGCTCCCATGATGGTCCTGTGTCCTTTGAGGAAATCTATCTGGATTATAGTATCTGCAAAAATAGTCCCCATCTGAGGAAGACACATCCTGCAATATGCAGATGACACAACCTCACTTGCTGGAGGCAAACAGGACTACACCTTCATTATGGATTACTCCTCACTGTAAAGAAAACAAAAATTCTCACAACTAGATCAATAAGTAGCATCATAGTAAATGGAGAAATGATTGAAGTTGTCAAAGACTTCCTTTTGCTTGAATACATAATCAGCAGTCATGGAAGCAGCAGTCAAAATCAAACGCCTTATTGCATTAGGCAAATCTGCTGCATAAGACCTCTTTAAAGTGTTGAAGAGCAAAGATATCAGTTTGAGGACTAAGGTGTGTCTGATCCAAGTTATGGTATTTGGAATTCTCAGATATGCATGTAAAATGAATAAGGAAGACCATAAAAGAATTGATGCATTTGAATTATCTTGTTAGATAAGAATATTAAAATTACCATAAACTGTCAGAAGAACAAAGAAATTTGTGTTGGAAGGAGTACAGCGAGGGTGCTCCTTAGAAGTCAGAATGATGAGCCTTCTTCTCTCATATATTGCACATGTTATCAGGAGGGATCCGTCCCTGAAGAAAAATATCATGCTTGGCAAATTGGAGGGACAGAAAAAAAGAGGAAGAATCCCAAAGAGATGAATTGATATAGTAACAGTAGTAATGGTCTCAAACATAACATTAATTGTGAGGAAGGCACAGGATGAGGCATTTTGTTCTGTTGCGCAAAGAGTCACTATAAATCAGAAACAACTCAATGGCACATAAGAAGAACAAGGGTTTCTGCAACTTTAAGTATTTATGGGGGCCAAAAGTCTCATCTTTCTCCCAAGGAGTTGTAGGTGGTTTTGAACTGCCAACCTCGTAGTTGAACTGCAAGTCCAGGACTTATTGTACAGGGCTTCCAGTGCTCCTGTAAGTTAGGCATTAGCACCACCCAGGATTCATTTCAATATACACACTGCCTTTTTACATTTTCTTCCCCCAACAACACAATGATAGAGTGAGTTCTTCATCAGAAAGTCAATATAGGAGCTAAAGCAATGCACAAGTTACTATCAACATTGTACAGGTACAACAAGAACAAATCTTTGTTTCATTTTTGTTACTTTATGTTATTATTCTTGTTGTTAGGTGCCATTGAATTGGTTCTAACTCATAATGACTGTATGCATAACATAATGAAACACGGCCAGGTCCTGCACCCTCCTTACAATCATTGTAAAGCTTGATTCTTGTTGGGGGTCTTCCTCTTTTTCATTGAACCTCCACTTTACTAAGTATGATATCCTTCTCGAAGGACTGGTCTCTCTCCTGATAATAAGTCTGAAGTATGAGAGACAAAGTCTCACCATCTTGGCTTGGAGCATTCTGGCTGTACATCTTCCAGCACAGATGTGTTCATTCTCCTAGCAGTCCATGGTACTTTTAATATGCTTCTCCAACACCACAACTCAAATTCATCAATTATTATATGCTCTTCCTTACTCGTTGCTCAATTTTCACATGCATGTGAAGCTATTGAAAATACCGCGGCTTGGGTAAGGTGCACCTTAGACCTCAAACATGCATCTTTGCTCTTGAACACTTTAAAAAGGTCTTGTGCAGTAGATTTGTCTAATGCAGTATGACAGTTGAATTCTTGACTGCTGCTTCCGTAAGTGTTGATAGTGGATCCAAGCAAAATAGTCTTTGACAACTTCAATTTTTTCTTCATTTATAATGTTATTTATTGGTCCAGTGGTGAGGATTTTTGTTTTCTTTATGTTAAGGTGCAATCCAAACTGAAGGCTGTGGTCTTTCATGTTCATCAGCAAATATTTCAAGTTCTCTTCACTTTCAGGAAGCAAAATTGCATAATCTGCATATCACAGGTTGTTAATGAGAGTCTTCTTCCAATTCCAATGTCATGCTCTTTTTCCAGATCTCTTGGCATAGATGAGTGAGTGCCTCTAGTGCTTGATCAGTTTGTTGAAAGGTTTCAATTTGTATCCCAACAATATGTATTCCATCTTGCTCTTTGCCAATGTCTTTGAGGCACCTTGCACTTCTTCCCTCATTACCACTGGCTGTTGATCATATGCTATCTCTTGAAATGATTGAACATCCACTATTTCTTTTTGGTACAGTGCTTGTGCATTCCTTACAACTTCTTTTTATATTTTTATGCATCACTCAATATTTTGCTCATATAACCCTTCATTATTGCAGGGTTATATATCTGGCCGACTGGAAGAGATCCATATTTGTGCCCATTCCAAAGAGAGGTGACCCAACAGAGTGCGGAAATCATCGGGCAATCCCTTTGATATCTCAAGAGAGTAAAGTTTTGCTAAAGGTAATACAGAAACGGCTACAATCATACATTGGCAGAGAACTTCTAGAGGTTCAAGCCGGATTCAGAAGAGGCTGTGAAACAAGAGATATCATTGATGATGTCCAGTGGATCTTGGCTGAAAGCACAGAATATCAGAAAGATGTTGACTACACGAAGGCTTTTGATTGTGTGGATCATGACAAGCTATGGACAACATTGAGAAGTATGAGTATTCCACAACACTTCATTGTACTTCTGAGGAATCTGTACCTGGACCAAAAAGCAGTTGTTCGAACAGAACATGGGAACACTGAATGTTTTAAAATTGGGAAAGGTGTGTGACAAGGCTGTGTTCTTTCACCATACTTATTCAACCTGTATGCTGAGCAAATAATACGAGAAGCTGGGTTCTATGAAGAAAAACTTGGCATCAGGATTGGAGGAAGACTCATTAACAACCTGCAATATGCAGATGATACAACCTTGCTTTCTGAAAGTGAAGAGGACATAAAACATTTACTGGTGAAGATCAAAGAACGCAGCCTTAGGTATGGGTTGCTTCTCAATGTCAGGAAAACAAAAATCCTCACCACTGGACCATTAAACAACATTCTTATCAATGGAGATAAGATTGAAGTTGCCAAGGACGTCATTCTTCTTGGATTATCAACACTCGTGGAAGCAGTAGTCAAGAGATCAGATGATATATTTCATTGGGCAAATCTGCTGCACAGGAACGTTTTAAAGTGTTGAAGAGCAGAGATGTCAGCTTGGAGGCTAAGGTGTGCCTGGCCCAAGCCATGGTATTTTCAATAACCTCATATGGATGTGAAAGCTGGGCAGTGAATAAGGAAGATTGTAGAAGAATTGATGCCTTTGAGTTGTGGT
>NW_006408553.1:9974628-9978019 GCF_000296735.1 Chrysochloris asiatica
CAGAAATGGTTACAATCATACATTGACAGAGAACTTCCAGAGGTTCAAGCCAAATTCAGAAGAGGTCATGGAATGAGGGATATCATTGCTGATGTCCAATGGTTCTTGGCTGAAAGCAGAGAATATCAGAAAGATGTTTACCTGTGCTTTATTGACTACACAAAGGCTTTTGATTGTGTGGATTATGACATACTATGGACAACATTGTGAAGTATGAGTATTCCAGAACACTTAACTGTGCTCATGAGGAATCTGTACCTGGACTAAGAGGCAGTTGTTCGGACAGAACATGGGAACACTGAATGTTTTAAAATTAAGAAAGGTGTGTGACAAGGTTGTATTCTTTCAATTTACTTATTCAACCTGTATGCTGAGTAAATAATCCAAGAAGCTGGGTTATATGAAGAAAAACATGGAAACAGGATTGGAGGAACACTCATTAACAACCTTGCTTTCTGAAAGAAAAAAATTCTTATCAAGGGAGAAAAAATTGAAATTGTCAAGGACTTCAGTCTTCTTGGATCTACATCAACACTCACAGAAGCAGCAGTCAAGAGATCAAATGACATATTGCGTTAGACAAATCTGTTGCATAAGACCTTTTTCAAGTGTTGATGAGCAAAGATGTTAGTGGAGGACTAAGGTGCGCCTGACCCAAGCCATGGTATTTTCAATAACCTCATATGGATGCGAAAGCTGGACAGTGAATAAGGAAGACCTTAGAAGAATTGATGCTTTTGAGTTATGGTGTTGGGTGGCAGAATATTGAAAGTGCCAAGGTCTGCCAAAAGAACCAATAGATCCGTTTTGGAAGAAGTGCAGCCAGAGTGCTCTTTGGTGGCCAAGATGGCCAAACTTTGTCTCTCATACTTTGGACATATTGTCAGGAGGGACCAGTCACTAGAGAAGGATATTATGTTTGATAAGGTGGAGGGTCAGAGAAAAAGAGGAAGACCCCCAATGAGATGGTTTGGCCAAGTGGCAGCATCGATGGACTCAAGTGTGGCAGCAGTAGTGAGGTTGGCCCAGGATTGGGCAGTGTTTCATTCTGCTGTGCATAAGGTTGCTATTGGTCAGTACTGACTTGATGACACCTAACAACAACAACAATTATGATATGTTTTGGTGATTTTCTATTGGGGTTTATTCTTCTTGGAGTTTGTTCAGCTTCTTGAATGCTTACCTTTTGGTTTTTCAGGATGTTAAGGAAATTTTATTTCAGCAGCTCTTCAACCTCTGTGAACTTGTGTGATTCTTTTTGTTCTGGAATGCCAACAAGTATTAAGTTATTCCTCTTCATGTTGTCCCACATGAATCTTAAATTATCTTCTAAATTTTTTAATCCTTTTTTCTGCTTGCTTTTTTATCTTAGCAGTATTGAAAGAGTTGTCTTCTTGCTCTCTAGTTCTGGCTTCCATCTCTTCAGTTCTACTCCTTTGCCCTTTCAGTGTATTGTCCATTTCTGATATTTTCTTATTAATTGTTTGGATCTCTTTTTGAATGTGTTTGTGTTTTCTTTGAATTCTGTGTTTTTCTCTATCATTTAATTTTTACTTTGTATCTTTGCTAAGAAGTCTTTATAATGCATTGTTTAAGCATATGTTGCTGTTGTTGTTATGTGCCTTGGAGTCAGTTCTGACTCATAGTGACCCTGTACAGGGCTTCCAAGGCTGTAAATCTTTATGGGAGCAGAATGTCTCATCTTTCTCCTGCGGAACAGCTGGTAGTTTCAAATTGCTGACCCTGAGGTTCGCAGCCTGATTGGTAACCACTGTGCTACCAGAGTTCCTTGGTTAAGCATATAGCTACTATATAAAAGGTTGGTTATTTGAACACACAAGTAGCGTCTCAAGCAAAAGGATTTAGTAGCTAAGGTGTTTCTGTTTTATATTTTTGGGTCACTGCCATTCCCTGTGTCTCATTCCCTCTATCTGACATAAAATTTCCCATATGTTCCACACTTCATCCACCTCTGAATGGGGTTGTCCTTGGACACAGGTGACACCTGAATTGACATTACTACTGTTATTTTCCATATTATTTTTCATTATTAGGAATCTCTCTGGAGAAAAATAAAACGCTCATCAGTTTAATTCTCCCTAAACATGCCGCAGAAACACCATTCTGTAAATCATTCATGTCAATTGAATGAAACCATTAGTAGCATTAACACTGTCCTAGGACAGAACTGATTTTAAAGTCTCTGTCTCAAGCAAAAATTCCGGCAAGTATCTTTTTAAAGGTGATTTATTTAACCATTATAACATTTTAAGATTACCTTACAAATTGTCTGTGCTCATAAATTATGACTAGGCACTAAAAAATTCTCTAAATCACATTTTGAGGAGTTATGTGAATTACTTAGAAGAAATGTAAACAATGGGATAAATATAAGGAAGATTAGAAAAGCATTGGTTAAGAACATAATTATGAAACAAAAAATGCAGAACTACATCGTTTGTAAATCTTAAGAAAAAATATCTGGCAGGCTTTATGGAAAAGAAATATCCGTTGAGAGGAAATTTCTTGACATTTTCATGCATATGCTACTTGAATTGCCACCAACTAGGAAACTAATCTGTCAAATTTAAGGAAGTCTTTGCATCTAGGATGGGAGAAGTAATAACCTTCATTTCCCTTTATTTGTACCCCTGCTTGGCTTGTTTCCCTCCTTTCTATCTTTCTTAGAATGGTATACAAGCAAAACTCTGAGAATTTATTATTTTATTAACTTGCCATAAAGAAAAAGAGCTGCATGTTCATTAATAATAGGTTTTTAACTAGGACAGAAAAGGAATCGGTAAGAAATCAAAGAAGATAATTTAGAGAGCACATAACGGTTTTAGAGTCAGTAAATGGCTTAAGCAAATTGAATGAATAAATTGATGGAAAAAATGAGGCTTCATGCTTAATAAGGTGGAGGATCAGCAAAGAGTACCCTGAAGAGATGGATTGGCACAGTGGCAGCAGCAATGAGCTTAAGTGTAACAATTCTGAGGATGGCATAGGATTTGACAGTGTTTTGTTTTGTTGTGCATAGGGTCACTGTGAGTTGGAACTGACTCAATAGCACCTAACAACAACAACAAGATTATGCTATAGGTCTGAATACTAATCCTTAATTAATGAAAATTATCTAAAGTGATGAAAGGATTATTTTCTAGCTTACAAATATTATATATATAAATATAGAGTCCTGGAGTGGCACTTTAGGATAAACACTAGACTGTTAACCACAAAATCAATGGTTTAAACTCTCCAGCCACTCTTCTGAAACCCTATATAGTGTCACCGAGTTGGAACCAACTTGATTATGCTTAACAACAGCAATAACATAGGGAGAATGGAAAGTCATCTGCTTCAATAAAGAAAATATCTTATGATATATATA